>NC_141050.1:32969993-33569993 GCF_041138505.1 Cibotium barometz
ACGTTATACTTACCTTTCTGGTAATGTATTTGAAGGTCAAACTCCTGTAGAATCTCCGCCCACTGAGCTTTTCTACCCTTCAGTTCGTTTTGACTTGAAAGCCATTTCAGACTTTCATGGTCCATTCGGACCTCAAAAGTGGCACCATATAAATAGTGTCTCCACTTTTTCAGTGCATGAACTATCGCTAGTAACTCTCGCTCGTAAGCCGAGTAGTTACGCTGCGCACGATTTAACTTTTTACTCTCAAATGTAATTTGGCGTCCCCTTTGCATTAGTACGGCCCCAATCTAGCGTCTGTTTCCAAGACAAACGGCTCATTTAGATCCACAATAGTCAAAATAGGTGCAGCTGCTACGGTCACCTTGAGCTTATCAAAGCTTTTCTATTGGGCGTCCCCCCAACTAATGTTTTTTGTTTTTGACCATAACTGGTCAGTCAACGGGACTGCGATCTTCGCATAGTCCTTCACATACTATCGGTAGAACCCCGACATGCCAAGAAAAATCTGCAGTTCCTCGAGTTCGTTTTGACTTCTTTAAGAATAGCCTCTACTTTTTCTAGCTTCGATGCCATGGTCTACTTCTCTAGATGGTGGTAAACCATTTGGTAAATCATTAGGAAAAACATCTTGAAAATTCCTCTAATAAATTCATTAAAGTATCTATGTACTTTTTCTTTAATGTCTCATTCACCTTGGATTTTTTCTTGTTTGAATCACATGTATGCCAAACAGGGTTTTCAAACAGTGGGTCCCGTCAAGGTTATTTTGTTTTTCTTGTTTGTCTACGCAAACATCATTTATCGTTTCATCTACGGAAACAGAATTCAAAAGAGGGTAACAAGCATATACCTCTGCTATCTGGTCTCTGCGGACCGCTGTACACAGCTCCATGGAGAAAATAAGTGGTGTGGCAGGGACAGTACGGTCGCCCTGCAGGGTGATGACTCTACCTCCGTGCTCAAAACATAGCGTATTATGTAAGTAATTCCGAGCTAGACTAGGGCCCAAGCCATACAGCCACTCCCTGCCTAGATATACGTCTGCTCTGGCTAAGTCCATGACCTGAAAGTCAAGCGGAGCCTCGTAGTCCTGCATAGATAATGGGATCCCCAATACTACGGTATTCCATACCGTTTTATCATATCCGTTGGTTAGGCCAACAGTATACTCATGATCACTCCAGGTCTCAGTCAACCCCAACTTCTTGACCAACGAGTAGTTCAAGAAGTTGTGACTAGCTCCATCATCAATAAAAATTGTGACTCTACGGCCACCTATGGTGCCATACATGCGCACCATGTCATGCGGACCTACAGTAGGCTGCCACATCGCTGGTGTCACTGAACAAGCGTGATGCTCATCACAATGACACACTGTCACCTCTCTGAACTCTGCGGAACTGAGAGGTAGTCTCTGCACTGTATGCAACTGCCTAGAAGATTTACTATCTTTTTTGGGCTCGTTGCCACTCGTTCTGGCTTTAGGCTTTGGACACTCAGCCTTCGTGTGCCCTACTTCATTGCAATTAAAGCAGCGATTTTCCTTTCGCGCTTTAATATACTGCTCTTTTTTTTGGATTTCGGTGTCTCTTTTCTTCTTGGATGGTCGCGGTTTTTTAGACCAATGACCACCCTGTCCTTCCTGGTCCGTCCTATCCCCTTGTTTCTCATTGCGGAACCCTTTTCTTTTAAGGCCTGACCTCCTTTTTTCACTACCCTCGGCCCTGCTAGAACCACCACGCGCACTACGGCGCTTGATGTCATCAAATATCTGTGCATATTGAATTGCCTCTGCTAAGTCTTTAGGCTGTAAGGGCTCTACATACTCAAGGTAATCATCTTTGAGGCCTCTCTTAAAGCCTCGCAATGTCTGGAATGCATCGATTTCCTTTAGCTTGAGTACTATCTCCCTGTAGTTTGAGATGTACTGAGTTAGGGATTTGTTCTCCATCGAGCACTTGTCCTATAACTCCCAGCTTCTCTCTGCCTCATTAACGGGCAAAAATTCTTTTCGAAACATCGTTTCAAATTCCGTCCAAGTGGCAGGGCGAGTTGTCAAACTCGCCCTGCACTTGTACGCTTTGCCGGTTAATGAGAGGCTAGCCTCTACGGGCTGTATACGGCTAGGCTGCTGTCGCAGCACATGCAAATCTGACCACTTCGCTAGAAACATATTGACTGAGTCCTTGTTTCTCTCCTTTTTCTCACCACCAAAACTAGGCGGCTTTAAGTCTTTTAACAACGACGAAGCTGTCGCTACGGACGGCCCCGCAAGCGCATCGGTCTGTACTCCTGCAATTACTGGCGAGGCTACGCTCACCCGTGCCGCAGGAGCTCGGCTACCACGAGGAGTCGGAGTACTAGCTGAGGCGGCTGTCAGTGCATCTAACCGTGTGGAGATGCTCTGTAGCATCGTGACTAAATCAGCCTGGACTTTACCCATAGTGTTCAATTTGGCATCTACTACGAGTACTAGCTGAGGCGGCTGTCAGTGCATCTAACCGTGTGGAGATGCTCTGTAGCATCGTGACTAAATCAGCCTGGACTTTACCCATAGTGTTCAATTTGGCATTAAGATATTTAAACAGTCCACTAGAGAGCTCCATCTCTGTCAGGACATCAGCAGGGTCCAATAGGTCATAGTCGTCGTCGTCATAATCCAAGAGGTCCTCCTCGGTCCCCTCGGCGACGTCAGTGTTCATGTCCTCTGGCTCATCGGCCAGAAAGGGGTCATCAGCCAATGCGGCCACTGCAGGCTCGCTGGGTCCTAAGGCGGGGTCAATAGATGAGGAGGGTACTGGCGGATCACGCGTGATCGACGAGCGCACTCCGGATCGAACAACAGTCGGGGTCAAACCCGCGACCGAGGACAAGAGACTGGAAAAACCTAGAGAAGTAGAAGGCGGTGGGGACACACTACGCCTAGCAGACATCTTTAATTCTTGTAAAAAACAATGCGAGAACTCGGAAATTACTAAAAAAAAACGCTAATAAAATGAGCAGTGGTGGAGAGAGAATAGTCACCCCCCTTTACGGTCGCCTGTCGATTTGTGTTGCGCTGCGAGCCTCTACAAGGACGCTTTTGGGATGCTCCGATCCACGAGAAAAATGCCTGCAACTTATATCAAAAATAAATTTTTGTTCAGGAAGCTGTGCCTGAGAAATTCAGATTATTTCTTGCGGGGATTATCCCTCCTCCCCAGCCGAGAGAGAGGGTTTGTTTGAATTGAGTTTCATTTTTAATTTCATTAAAAATGAATAATGAAATGTATATTTAAATATATATATATATTATTTTTTTTATTTTTTTATTTTTTTATTTTTCCCTCTTGCTGGTGTTTGCTGCGTTGGTCGGCTGCCTCGCCGGCTGCTCGGTTTTGGCTGCCGCCGCCTTTGGTTGGCCGCCGTTGGTTGGCCGGCGCCGCCGCCGCTGGCTGGCCTGGCTTGGCTGGCTGGCCGCCTAGGCCTGGCTGGGCTGGCCGCCTAGGCGCAAGTCGCCACCCACGCACAGTATACGGAAAGTCTTTTCAACGCCTTCCCAACTATTTTGTTTCTCGCAGCTTCTTCTAAATTATTAAACCTTGTGGATTTGTGTGACATCAAAGCTTTGGGGAGCCAATTTGGGCAACCATGTTTTCATTATGGGCCTTTGATCTAGCAAGAGATTATTATTGCTTTTGGAAGCAATAATTACTTGCTAGGTGAGCAATCTGGCTATGGATTTTCCTCACCTTAACAAGCATTTTTCCCCCAAAATCCTCTTCATGAAGCCTCATGTAGAGGCCACTCGCCAGATTATAGGCTTTAATCTCTCACCTAAATTAGAGATTAGGCCTAATGAAGGTGTGTTTAATTAGTGTTTAGAAGTAACACGAGGGAGAATTTCATCTAGTTACGCAACCTCCCCTAGGTCTGCATTGCAGGATCTTCTCAAATGTTGTGGCCAATCAAAGAACGCCCGCTCACCGCCCTCAGTTAATCAAAATTGCAAACCCATTAGTGCTGAGAACGGAAGCACATTATGTACACAAAAACAGAAGACTAATGAGTAGCTTAATGGTGGATTAAAATCTCCTAATTTGTAGATTAAGGATAGTAAGGCTACCGCAGTGCTAGTTCTCCACAGGGCTGGATTTGCAGCTGTTTTGGAAGACCCAATAATTTGTAGCAAAGGAGGAAGCCGTGAAGGATCAGATTAAAGGAAAACAAGCAGCGTGTTTATGCATTACCATAACAAATGTTGAGGCGGGGGTGCCCACGAGCCAGCAGAAGGAGTCCGGACACGCGCTCGGGCCCCTGACCCTTCCAGACGACAACCTCGTGGTTATCATGGAGCTACATAAATTTCAGGCACCAGACGCTTCCAGACGACAACCTCGTGGTTATCATGGAGCTACATAAATTTCAGGCACCAGACGACAACCTCGTAGAATGGGCGGTCACCGGCTGTCCGTGCATTTGCTCGGATTCAAACCGACGTCCCTACTAAGAGAGGCAAAGCATCGCTAGGTGACCGCCTCGGTCTAGACCATGGTGCAAAAGAGGTATAGACACATGTCCGTGCATTTGCTAGTATTCAAACCGAGGCCCCTGCTAAGAGAGGCAAAGCATCTATCCACTACATTGTGCACACACTCATGATATGCACACATGTCCAAAACATATTATGGACACATGTCTACACATGGGCCCGTCACCGGCCATTGACCGGGTGACCAAGCCCGCGGCACCCCGAAATTTAGTGTAAGCCACTAGCATCTGCCTCTCTCTCTAATTTTGGCTACATGAATAAATGGTTACTTTTAGCATGGCTAATTCACATCTTTTTTACACCACATATGTGCTTCTCACCATCACCACCAAGGCACTACCCTTTCCTTTCTCCAATGAAAATGGTCACACCCTTCCACTTCTTTACTTGGAAATAGAAGCACTCCAAATTATATTCATGATGTTGTTCATGGCTATAATGGACTAACTTGTACTTTATTAGGATATAACTCTATTGTACACTTCAATTTATGTGTAACCACGGATGTTTAGAGAGAGAAGATTTTGTATTTCTTAATGTTAACGAGTTTAATTTTGATATTTTTGTATAGAGTGAGGGTGTATATTTTCTGAGAAGGTGAGGGGGTCCCAGAAATGGAATTTGAGGATAGCCCCACCCACAAACTGTAGGCTTTCTAACACTAGATAGATTTCCCTAGCTTCATAGAGTTCTAGAAGTGTATATAGCCCTTGGCCCTCGTCTACTGACATTTTACCTTTTCCCTTACTCGAGGTTCTTACAAGCATCTTTTCACTTTGGCCTTTCAAGACAATCTCCTACCATTCCCCAAATAGCTTTGCATAGCTCTTCTTTGTCACTTATTTATTTGCCAAGGAGGCATACACTATTTATGCAGCTTGTTTCATTCAAGCATCATGTTAATACATAATCCTTAGTGTAATGCCATGAAATCTTGCACCAATGGCATGTAATAACCACTACTAGGCATCAAGCCATTATAACTGCATGTAATAACCACTGCTAGGCATCAACCCATTATAACTGCAATGCCTTACTTGACTGCTACCAATGTTTGGGCATCAACAATGCATACAAGCAGTTAAGGCATTCATTTTATTTAAATGATTAAAAAAACCAAGCTAAAACTTCACTCTATAATTAACATTTAAATGGATTGAATAAAACCCTCTCTTTTTTGCATTTTAATGGAATTATGGTGATTTGGCCTAATTTGCTTAGTCATTGATGGGTGTGTCTGTGTGTTTGTATAAGTTTGCCAAAGTGGACCGCGTCGGCACAGGCTACAATAGAGACTTTGTTTTTGCATTTTGATGGAATTAAACCATCTCATTTTGGCATTTTTAATGAAATTTTGGTGAAATGAAAGAGAATTAACATTGCCAATATGGACCGTGCCAGCATGGGCTATCAAAGGCACTTTGTTTTTTCTTTATAATAGAATAAAACTCTCTCTTTTTGTCTTTTTGATGGAATTATGCTGTGTGTTTTAGTGAAGTTTAATATGGCCAATATGGACCGTGCTAGTACACGTGCTAGTACAGGCTATCAAAGGGACCTTATTTTTGTATTTTTTTGGAATTAAACCCTCTTTGTCTAGCATTTTGATGGAATTTTGTTGTGTGTGTTTGGTGAAATTAAATAGAATACAAATTGTCAATATGGACCATGCCAGCATGGGCTATCAAGAGACTTTGTTTTTCCTTTTTGATAGAATTAAACCCTTTTGCTTTGTTGTTCAAAATTGAGAGTGCTTAAATTTTTTTATGTTGATTAAAGTATTGATGAGGAACTTTTTATGGTTTGATTGAAGTGTTGATGAAAAACTTCTAAAGTGTTGGTGTTTCTGGATTGATGAAGCCTTGGCATGCATGCATTGGTTGCCATTTCTTTGAGGGATGAATTAGTGAACATAGCTAACCATTTTTTGAAAAATCCACAAGATTATTCGAAAGAGTTTCCCAATGATGAGGATGTTGAGCTCAGTGCAAAAATTCAGAAGAAGTACACCAAAACGGAGGTGAGCCTTGGTTTCCATTGACACGAAGATACTCGGACATATTGGTATATAATGTAAGGGAGAGCATACTAACAAAAGAAGCACTTTTGTCTATGTTCCTAAGCATAGCATGGATTCATTGCTTGTTGGGATAGGGCTTAAGTGTATAGCCATTGTTGGTGATTTCATTGCCATAGGAGCTGGCAATGAGCATAGCATGGATTCATTGCTTGTTGGGATAGGGCTTAAATGTATAGCCATTGTTAGTGATTTTCATTGCCATAGGAGCTGGGGCACAATCCCAATCCTGAAGGCATGCCTTCACATTGGTCGCATGTGCATTAAGATGAATGTGGAAGACAGGGTTATCATGTCTTTCAATGCTATTTTATTGTGTTTGGCACCTTTCAATGCTTTTTGTTTTTCCACCGTCGATTCATATATCAACATTTTTTGGTTGGTGATTGATTGAAAGATTCTTAGAAGGGAGATGTAATTTTTCATTTTTTCTCTGTTGTGTGCATAAATGATGAGTTGGCCTAAAATTTCTTCTTGTTATTTTTGTCTATATGAAGAATGTTACCATAGTATGCCGAGACAATTACAAGATGCATGGTAGGCGCGATCCCCGATATGATTATCAGGGATGTCGAGAGTGCCAACACAAATGCAACTTTTTTGTCGATGTGATGAATGTGACTTGGTGTAGCCCAATGGAGCACAAGAGATTAACTAGTAGCTATATTTGAGGCCGTAGATATTCACATGAGACCATATAGAAAGCCTAAGAAGTATCTTCTCCCCATGATCACTATGTTCGTTCCAACAACAGACATTATAGATGGCATTGTGTTTGCTTTTCAGGATTGTATTGATGGGATTCTCTCGTTCCCACTCGCTCCTTATCTGGTAGATGCGAAAGGCCTCTTATAAGATTATGGCTAAAATTCTTGCATTAAGAATTAAGTACCTATTCCCTCAGATAGTTAGCCCAAGGCAATATGGGTTTGTGCATGTGGAAGAAATATACAGGAGGTTGTTCTTAATGTTATTTGTGGTAGTGATCATGCTTTGCTATGTAACTCACCCTATGTGCTGCTAATATTGGACTTGGGCAAAGCGTATGACAGAGTCAAATGGGACTTGGGCAAAGCGTATGACAGAGTCAAATGGGACTTTATCCCGGCAATGCTAAAAAATTTAAGATTTGGTTATCGTTTTTGCAGATTGGTTATAGCACTTTGATGGGAAATGCAAACTCTATTGTTTCAATAAATGGATATATTATTGGGAGCTTTCAACTCTGTAGGTCTTCTATGATAGGGTTGCCCACTAGCCCCACTTGTTTTTGTTAGGGTGGTAACTGAGCCACCATTATCAAATGTTAGGTTATTCTGCTAGCAATTGGAGAAAATTGCACACATAATCTTATGACTGAATAATTTTAGCTTCAATCTAAAATGCACATGCATTCCACATAAAGCATATATACATAGCCAAGAGTGGAAACAAACTGGAGCTTGATTACCAAGTAGCTTTGTGGTAGTACAAAGTGTTGAGTTTAATTTACAAAAATTTGATTGAGGTAAAATAACGGAGAGCTAAAACAAAATCCGATTGCAAGCCGGGTAAACATAGTATCAGGAAGGATAATCCATGATTATACATGTCCAAGATCCATGCTTATACATGTTCGAAAGCATCAGGGTGTAGTAAGGTGGATAAAACTGGACACAATCACCTTACCTCATAAAGACCATAAGACATGACCAATGTGTTACTACTATAGCATGCAAACTACTGATGTATGCAAGGAGACATGTAGCATGCCAACGTCCTCATGGGTAAGCCAATCCTCTGTGAGCTACCATAGTAACAAGAATGTTAATAAGAGTTGAAAAAGGCCGCTTGCACTTGAAAAAACATGCACTATTCATTGAAAATAATACACTCACCCATGTCTTTGTCCTAAAAATATCAAGTAGACCACCTTGAATGAAAAACATACAATATGCCATGATGTAGTATCTGCACTCATACCCGTTGGGCTATTGAGGCCCCTACAAAAAGAACATGCACAATATTGTTTAGTTACATGCATCTTTCCTAATGTTGTACCCCACATAAATCTTCTCTGTGATTCTTTACCTTGAAACATTGTAAGTCTATGTCACCCATTGCCAATGCAGTCTTTAACTTTGTGTCACTATAATCCTTTTCTAGGGTTGCAAGCACTCTGTTTTCATTACTTATGTTAGACTTTGATGACATTTATGAAAACAAATGTTTTATACACCTAGCTTACCTATATGTCAATGGCATGCATTCAAACAAATCTATCATATTTCCTAAGGTGAGTACTACAACACATTAGAAGCACAACAACGATTTTTAGCAGCATTTTCAGAAGGAAAATATTGGGGGTTTTCACAATGCTGAGCATAACGATTTCATTTTTCGCTACTGAGCAGCATTTTTTGCAGTGAAGTTTCACTGCTCAATAGTGAAATATCGCTGCCTAGCAATGCATATAACAGCGAAAAAATGCTGCTATACTATAAAAATATCCCGCTTTTTTGTCGCTTCTTTTGCTACCGGGTACTTTTATCTTTTGCTACCGGGTACTTTTATCTTTTGAATAAAATAAACTTGTACTCTTAGTTTTTGGCAAGTTTGTATGTCTATAGCTTGAAGCAGTGAACCGTCCCCCTACGTAAGATGAATATGATTTTGCATTACAACGGGGTTTGGAAGCTCTATTTGAAAGGGTGCAAGACGAAGGATATATTGTTATTATACTGGAGGACATGCTTGGCAAGCATGGCAAGTAAGTACATTTCTAAACCCTAAACCTCTTTGTTTTTGCAAAACTGATTTTCACTTGTGATAGTTTTATTGTGTTATAGGATCATGTAACTAGAAACGGTGGTGCAAATGTCCAAGTAAGAAGCAATGGAAATGTGAGAAGCGAAGGGGGTGGAGTTGCAAGGAACAATAATACTCACAATGCATGAGGTGTAGACCCCCTCAATGTAGCCCCTAGCTCCATAGTTGTTCATTCCGCTTTATTTTGTATATGATCTTTTTGAAATCATACACTTATGTAACTCTGCCAAGTATTGTAATTGAATTTTGACATTCCTGAAACCATGAATTGCTATTGTTCTTTTTTTCATATTTGTCAAGTTTTATTTACATTACACTTGTCCATGATTCTGAAATGGACATGAAGTTGTGTTAGTTTTACTGTGTCTACATTAGAAAAAAAGAGCTAGGGCAGACTGGGGAGTCTTGTGTAAACTCCTCAGTCTGCCCCAGCTTTGTTTTACTCTGCAATACTTCTGCTGCTCAACAACAAAAATAGCAGCGATATTTCGCTGCTCAGTAGCGAAATGTTGTTGCTCAAAAGCGACCTTATGTTGCAGAGGAACAAAAAGTGCTGCTATTTTTGCTAGTGAGCAGCGAACCCATTGCAGTGAAAATAGCAACGTGTTTAGCAACACGAAATGGGCTAGACATCTCTGTACCCGTCTAGTTATAAAAGCATTGCTATTTTTGCTGCTAGACCCTTATTTTTGTAGTGAGGGATCAAAGTACAAAAGGGTGGCTTTTTCTAGAGGGAGACCGAGGAGTTGCTTGATTTGAGGATTGAACAAACCAAATAAACTCCAATAATCCCTAAAAAGAAACCAAAAAGACCCATTTGTTAATTAGAGTTAGCTTGATAGCATGCAGTCACACATGACATGCTTATCTTCACCTTAATACTAATGGAAAGAATAGAAACAAGTGCTTGGAAGGATCTAGATTGCCTACGAAATTCTCCATGGCCCTATCTAAGCCTTACTGACAAAGGTGTACCATAAAGAATCCACAAAGTACATCATCTCAACAACATTTGTGGGAGTACAGTTCTCCATCCACCTAAATCAACACAATATCAACAATAAGAAAAAATTGGAGAAACCAACAATATCAATAGCTCCCATGCCCATACTATGTGAACATGAAAACTCACATGCCAAAAACATTCATTGTTTTAGTACAAGCCTACCCATCACACTGGTGATATCATTAATCAGCTCATTGTTCACACGAGCCTCTACCTTAGAACGTTGAGATCTTAACTCCATATGCATAGAGGACTACAATATGGGATCACGCATACAAACAAAGTGATTAAATAGCATATAATGACACAAGACCATAATATGCTGCCATATACACATGAAAATAAATGTTGGGCTGAAATTTATAGTATTAAATTAGTCACAAATTTCATTACCTAGTTGCACATTTCATAGTGCATAAACTTGCATTTATGTATGAAAGAAAAATACTTAATCTTATTAGCCCGACGTGTCTTCACTCCTCTACCCGCCTGAAGAACCTCAAGAAAGGTATTTTCTCTATCTGCAGCCACTAGCCAGTGCCTTCTTCAACTTATCATATGCATTCTGGGATTCTTCACTCCATTCAAAGACGATAAGTAGTCTATACAATGGCCTGGAAACTTCAGGACATAATATGATGAATCTTAGATAATACCCAATGTGTCCCATAAACCGTTGAACAACCTTGTAGTTTGTTGGTGGGGGTTATTCCAAGATCAGCTTTACTTTACTCTCATATCCTACCAAATAATAATAGGCTTTGCTATGTTTCACACGGCCAATTTCCTCACGATACTTACAAATTACTCAGACATTCAGACCTCGAAGCTCCCAAGGGTTCTCAAGAAATAAATTGGATGGATGCTCCCTCTCTGTAGTATAATATTGTACACCCAAGGTAAGCCTCTGTTTGTTCCTTACATGGCATACCCAAAGGTGCAACTAAAGGCACCCTCTTCCTCGTATGTCCATTACCTCACTGAACACAAGGCTAAAGATAAGGCTGCTTTGTAGACAAAAATGGTACAAATGATAGAATCACAAGCATTTTCCAGCCAAGTGGCAACTTACACTGGAATGAGCCTCATTGTTCTCGTCCTACTCTATGCTTGGATATTGAGTGCAAAAATAAACAACCAAGAGATTATTGATGCTAGTAGCCATAACCTCGATAGGAATAAAAAGATTTCTTGCATTCCTAAGAGGAAGTTCCTCTTAGAAAGGAGTAAGAGAGGGGACCATACACCTCCTATGGAGAAAATAAATAATTTAGGTTCGCAAGGAAATATCTAGAGAAAGGTAAAGTAAATATCCCGCTAAGATCTGCTAATTAGAACATGGAGGGTCCCCACTATATGGTTTATTTAATGAGAAGAGTCTAATCTATTGAATTTATGAGGTAAACAAGACTTATATGCCAGTTGATCATTTTCATGAGTACCCCTGAAAGCTAACACGGGTGACATACTAACTAGTTATACTACGATAATAAAAACCTCCCTAAGGAGCACCAATTGCTCTCTGTGAATGGATTTTGAGGTTTGAGGTGGCCCACTACAACTAATCTATGAAAGTTTTCTTATTGCTTCATAAACCATTAGCTGGACGGGTTCCTCTACCTCATTAGACATGAAGTGACACAATACTATAATCTAATTTGTTAACTTGGGACATGACTTTTTTGTCCTACTGGTGGGAAAGTATGGGCACTATAAGGGGGAAAATCTTAGATTCTTTGCTATCTTGCAACCAAAATTTTTCCACAATTTTTCAGTGAACCAGAAATTGGGCATACACAGTCAAAATGGACACTTTTACAAAGAGTGTGTTGAAACCTTGCAAAGCCAAATTGGTCCCAACTTGGCCTAAATTTTCCAAAACAAGAGTGGAGGCAACAAGAGAGGGAACTGAGGTTAATGGTTGGGCATGAACTTATTAGGGGAAAACGGAGCTCATTTTGGGGCCTTTTGCCCAAAACAAAATATCCCTCTCCACCACCAATCAGAGAAAGGCCAACATAACATTGGGAGGATGGCAAAAATAAAGTAAAATTCATATTTAAAAAAAAGAAATAAGAATCATATTTTATTGAATATACAACCTTTGCATTCAATGAAGAGATCCTTTTTTATTTTGACAAGATTATTCTATTGTGAGTGCAGTTATATCATCAAAGACACAAAAAAAGGTTCCCTCCTAAACCGGTTTTCCTGCCTGAACAAAGTCTTCCACTAGCTTCTTCAAATTTCTACACTGCCATATCTTATTGTCTCATGCTCTCAAGAATGACAACAAAAAACCATCTTGTGTAAAATGCTATGTAGAGCCAAATGCAGAGGATCAAATAAGGGAGGTGAGTTCTTTGTCTCGTTGACCTGCTTCGTTTTTTGGAGCAATAATAATTATATATAAACTTTTAAAAAAAGGTCCACGTATTCTGAAATACAGCAAAGTTAAAAAAAACTTATACTAGCGTACATACCTCTACACATCGTTTTTCACTTCATTTAAAATTTTACAAAGAAAATCCCATCTCTCTCTTCTATTAACTCTATTGAGATTGCCAACAAAATTTCTGCACAACTGGGTGTTGGTGGCAAAAGTTTGTTGTATCAAAAGGGAGCTGGGTTTTGAAATGGAGGAAGAAGCAAAGATCAAAGAATCAAATTTTGGCAGCATGGAAAGGTAGGGTGAAGGATTTTAGAACTATGACATTTCAAATTCAACCATTTAAATGGGAAAAGAGAAATTCCTAGCATATTGGAATTAATGGATATTTTATTTAAATTCAAAGATGAATTTATTTTATGTATGTAAGGTTTCCCCCTTCTAAAATAGGAGAAATACTTAAGATAGTCCACTAAGTCTTAACTTGGAGAAAATTTCCTATTTATTGACACCTTGACCATGTAGAGATTCAAGGATACGATTCATAGGTAAGACCTAGTCCTATCCCGCAGGGAAAGCGTCATCTTCTAACAGTCAAATCACCCATAAGGTAATTTATCATAAATTGGGCAACTACTAGACTTGATTTCTAGAGGCAACGCTTTTTTTCTCATCCATGCAAGGCATAGCCGCTGACCTAGTCTTCTAGAGTAGAGTTGCCCAAGAACCTAATTATCTAGCATAGGGCTTTCACTTAATCTGTTGGAAAGCTATCCAACTAATCGGGTCCACCCGTCCGTACGAGGGTGCCATCGGGGCATTCCATCCTTCCACTTTCCACCCTACTCACGCGTCAATTTGTTTTCTAATTAATCCTAACACACTGTTTGACATAAATAAACATGTTCCTTAATTAAGGCCCTTTTCACAAGGTTTGTTAAAACAGCCTTTTTACACAATACAATCATGCCAAAGACAAGATATATATATATATAAAGTTTATACATGAATCAATTCCATACAAGCCAAATCGGCTCTCTTATTCTCCTTTATTCTGTAAATGATCTAGAATTCGGCCTTCCAGCCTCTACATGCTGGGCAAAACCCTACGGGACCATACACCTCATCGTCAGCCGCCGCTGGCGAGGACTCAAGCCGGCGTGTCGTCCTCTCAGGCTCCATCGCTCGATCCTCCCACCCCTCAGAGGGATGTCTGCACACTAGGGTGGGCTTATTCACTGCACTAGCCTGGGTTATCAGGGAAAGGAGTGGTACGCATGTATCTTATCTAGTCTGGGGTAGCATGGGTGTCCACATAGTTGTACGTGTGGACCACATAGTGGGCGGCCATCCTTTGGTTCTTGTGCGGCCATCCTACGGGCACCCTGGTAAGTGTGTATGGTCCAAATTTTGGGGCAAGGTCCCCAAATTAGGGATGCTTGCCTCGATTTGCATACCGGACCGCCCGGGGAGTGAAGTTTTTTTTTGTCCAAGAGGTTCTCCTGGTCGTTGGGGTTCAGACCGTTCGTCAATCGGACGCCCGGTCGTGCATTTATTAAGGTTTAAAGGTCGTCGCTTTTTAACTTAAATGACTGAAATTTACGTATAAGCTTGATCCGGTGTCCGTTTTGGATGTTGTAAAATCTTATATTAGGGTAAAATCGCACGTAGATTTCAAATTTGGGCTCAAAATTTGAAGATTCTAAGTAGAAATGACTCAAATAATAAAATCATTGATTTTTATACCATAAAAACTCATATATTTATCTATTACATGAACGTTTCTTTATTTGTGAAGATGGATATGTTACATCCTTCCCCCCTTAAAGAAATTGAGATGTCCTCATCTCGTCATGAATTGGAGATAATCCTTTAAGAGTGCAACTTCATCTTCCCAAGTTGCATTCTCTTCAGGGTAATCTTTCCACTGTACTAGATGTTCTACAAGAGTTCTATTTCGGAGTTGCCTTTCCCTAGAATCTATGATGTCTCTTCCATTGATTTGGAGTAGATTAAGATGTCATCAAAGAAAACAAGCACACATTCATCCAAGTAAGGACGGAATATATCTTGCATTAGGCGGTTGAAGGTTGCAGGAGCATTGGTTAACCCGAATGACATTACAGTAAACTCATAGTGGCCATAACGGGTATTGAAGGCTGTCTTGCGTATATCTGCTTCCTTGACTTTGATCTGATAGTAACCAGACCTCAAATCTATTTTTGAGAAGACTTTGGCCCCATGAAGCTTGTCAAGAAGTTCGTCGATGCGAGGGATAGGATACTTATTCTTGACAGTGAACTTGATTTAGCCCTCGATAATCTATGCAGAGGCGGAGAGTTCCGTCCTTCTTTTTTTGGAAAAGAACAGGTGCCCCCCAAGGAGAGCTACTGGGGCATACGAATCCTTGCTCAATGAGTTGGGAAAGTTGCTCTTTAAGTTCAATGGCTTCAGGAAGGGACATTTTATAGGGTGTTTTTGAGACGGGTTGAGCTCCAGGGATCACCTCGATTTCATGATCGACTTCTCAAGGAGGCAGTAGCCCTGTAAGCTCGTCAAGGAAGATGTCAGAGAATTCTTGGAGCCAAGAGGGTTCTGTCTCCATACTAGGTTCAATGGCTTTGTTGAGCTTGACTAAGAATACTTGCTGACCCTTACGTGTTCCCTTGAGAAGATGTTTTGCCTTGACTACCCTAGATTTAGGTTTTCCTGTTATCCCCTGAACAGATATTACTTGGCCATGCTCATTTTCAAAAGTGATACTCCCCTGGTTACAAAATGAATGCTAGCTTTGTTTGCAACCAATCCATCCCAAGGATTCCATCATAAATTCCTAATGGCAAGACTCTAAAGTGGCCATGAGTTTGCTCATTACCCAGCTCAAAATCAAGGTTTCCCATAGAGTGGCGAGATACTACTTCTTTTCCACTGGCTAACTCTACAGTCATTCTTCTAGCTGTTTTTTGACTCAAGTTTAATTTTTGCAAACACCTAGGAAAAAGAAATGAATGGGTACTGCCACAATCAATCAAAAGCTGAAATGGCTTACCGTGATGAGTGGCTGGGGTTTGGATTTCACCAAATTGTTTATTCGGACCTTGGTGTTCTACTGCTGCATGGACGGTGGCACTCTCTTCTTCAGCCATTTCCAAGGTCGGTTCTTCACTTATAATATAGGCGGTCCTAGAAACTGCTCCTCCGCGGCCTCTGCCATGCCCATCGCCTCTTGCACCTTGGTGGATAGGGGTTCCACGGCCTTGATTTCCTCTGCTACCTTGGGGAAATGATGTTGTCATCTTGGGACAGTTGGCTCTAAAGTGTCCCGGCTCATTGCTCTCAAAACACAGAGGGCCTTCTCTGGAAGAAGCAGCATACGAGCGGGGGACAAAAGAGTTGCCTTGTCGCCCTCTGTTGTAGTAGGGAAAATTCTGTTGGGGTTTCTTGTAGGGTTGATCTTTAGGATTTGCCTCAAGGTAAGATCTCTTTTGATGCTTAGGTTTGTCAGTCCTCATTTCTTTCGTAGGGTGGTGGCTAACCCATGGGCCGGATGGGGTTAGGCTGGAATCAGTGGAGTTTTAATCAAATTGAAAAATCTTAGGATTACGATAGGATTCGAGTAACTAGTTAATTCCCTGATAAATTTCTCGATTGAGTGGAACGGCTGTGTGCCTGATCTTGATTAAGAAAAAAGCGTTGAAATTACTCACATGATCAAATTATATCAGTGATAGTTTCCTTCTATCTGGTTTATTCAGGTGAAGGATAGTTTAGAATTGATCTCGTTAGAAAAATTCGTTAAGAAATTTCAAAAAGGTGGAATCGTCCCCGCTTTCCGGGCATGGAAAATTTTCTCGGTTTTGGTTTTTGGAGTGACCACCAGCCTAGTCTCGTGCCCGGACATTCGTGGGCGAGGCCCCAAGTGAGAAACCCTGCCCCGCGCATGAGGGGGCTGCTTCCGGGAGTCCCCGATGCGCGGAGGGGGTAGAGGGATCTCACAGTTGGTATCAAAGCGGAAATTGCCTAAATTTTTAATAGAAATCTAGGAAAGAAATGTTTTTCACTTAATAATACTATGAGAATGAACTTCAAAAATTGAGAACTTATAAATTGAATTAGAAATTTATAGATGGACACCCCGAACCTATCTAGAATTCCTGGACTCTCTCAGAGTCAGGATATGATAGCTTTTGCAGTTGATCACCTTGTCAATTCTGCTATGACCCGAATGAGCAGAGTGAGACTTGCTCGCCATTTTGAGAGTCTTTACTTTCCTGATCCTCTTGAGCGACGTCGGTATATGTGGTTCAATGGAGGACAGTGTATTAATATCAGTACCAGTCCAGCGTTAGAGGCTCATGCAAAATATTTCCTTGGCCATGATTCTGATAAGACTAGGGCTTGTTCAGCATGTTCAACTCTTTGATCATTCACCCAGGAACTTCAGAACTTTATGCTGATTTTTTAGACTTCTTAGCCTCTTTATCCCGAGAAATAGAATTACAGCACCTCTTTGTGTAATGAATCGTGTGTACCATGGTATGTCTTCTTCACAGTTTCGCTTCTTTATACGATTACATCTCAGGCAGTGATTCTGGAGCCGAGCTGCTCTATGTACATATTGCAACTTTTATATAAATATAAAAATATTTTCTGAAGAAAAATTTCTTGTTGTATAAGTGATTGTTTACAGACGATCTGATAAAGAAAAATCTGTTATCGGACATATGTCATAGATCTCCAATAAGATCATTATCTTGTTTAAGAAATTGTTTTCCGAACCTCTTAAGTCTTAGGATCTCGTGGATGATATCAAAATAAAAATTTAATAATATATAAATTTTTGACAGAATCATGAGACGAGGAAACCGTGGCCGTCAACCAGACCCTCTCTCTGAAGATGACGAGCTTGACCCTAATGTTCGCAGGCTTTTCATAGGACTCAGCCAGGACCCTTCAAAGGAGAAGGGGAGAACCTGGGTGAGGCTGTGGAGAAATGGGTGGAAGCCATGGAAGAATATTTTGACGTCACAGGCTACAATGAGCGGAGCAAAATGGCTCGTTCTTGGCTGAAAATAGTAGAAACAGCCAGGGTAGCATGGAGGAACCACTGTGACACCAATCGTCTGGATAGAAATACTCAGTCCTGAAATGACCTAAAAACCTATCTAAGAAAGAGATTTTGTCCCCCTGGATTTTTGGAAATCAAAATGAACGAATTCTTAGAGCTAAAGCAAGAGAGCAAAACCATCGAGGAATATCACCAGGCCCTTGCTCTTCTACTCAAATATTCACCACCTCTAGATGAAGAACAACTCATGGCCAAGTTCATTCGGGGAACGAACCCTTGGACACACTGGTCAAAAATGCCAAGCCAGTGTCCATGGCTGAAGCAGTAAGAATGGCAAAGGATTTTGCCAAAGCCTTTGTAGTAAAGGTCCCGCTAAAGCTTGCACTCTCTAACTTTAAAAGATTCCAAGCCCAGGGAAGTACTTCAAACTTTCCACCCCCGAAGAGGCAGCAAGGCCCGAATCAGAATCAGGATGCAGGAAGATTCCGAAGTGAAGGAAGACCCTTCCCCCAAAATACTTTCTCAGGAGCCCCACCTCTTTCAAGAAATCAGAGGGATGAGCTCAGAAGTGAAAACCGATGTTTTGGATGCCAAGGTTTCGGTCACCAACTGAAAGACTGCCCGACTCTTGCCATGTCAAGGGGACAGGGAAGTCAAGGACCCCGAGTTCAGAGACCAACCCCTTCATACCAGTCTACTGTCTCGCCCAAGCCAAGGAAACCCCAGAAGAAATCCAGCTCAGCCATCTGCCTCTGTCCAGAGTAACCTCAGAACTCCTTCCCAGAACTGGGGCAACCAGAGAGAAAGAGTTCCACCTCAGACTGCAGCAGCCAAAGCAGTCACAATTTCAGATGTAGTAGAAGAGGAAAGGGCAGATCTTTGCTGCAATTGAAAACCAAGGACCTAACCATCAGTTCTCAGTCATCCATACTCTAGCAGAATATCAGGCTAAGCCTTTTAAGCTTTTGATTGATTCAGGAAGTTCTCATTCATTCATTTCCCCTGGATGCTTGCGTAAGCTAGTCTTGGAACAGAAATCAGGGAAACCTATGCAAGTTGAATTGGCCAGTGGGAAGACTCTTTTCACTCACCATGAGACAGATCTTATCTAGTTCAATCTAGATGGTAATGTGACCAACTGTCAGTTCAAAGTTTTACCTCTAGGAGTTTTTGACGGGATCCTTGGAATGGATTGGCTCCACAAAAATCAAGCTGACATACACTATCACAATGGAACCATTTCCTTCCATGACCTTCATTGGAACAAAGTTCAAGTGGTAGGGTGGTGGCTAACCCATGGGCCAGATGGGGTTAGGCTGGAATCAGTGGAGTTTTAATAATCAAACAAAAAAATTTTAGGATTACGATAGGATTCGAGTAACTAGTTAATTCCTTGATAAATTTCTCAATTGAGTGGATCAATTGCTGTGCCTGATCTTGATTAGGAAAAAAGCGTTGAAATTACTCAGATGATCAAATTATATCAGTGATAGTTTCCTTCTATCTGGTTTATTCAGGTGAAGGATAGTTTAGAATTGATCTTGTTAGAAAAATTTGTTAAGAAAATTCAAAAAGGTGGAATCGTCCCCGCTTTCCGGGCATGGAAAATTTTCCCGGTTTTGGTTTTCGGAGTGATCACCAGCCTAGTCTCGTGCCCGGACATTCGTGGGCGAGGCCCCGAGTGAGAAACCCTGCCCCGCGCATGAGGGGGCTGCTTCCGCCTGTCAGCTACCGAGAGTCCGGTGCACGGAGGGGGTAGAGGGATCTCACACCAAGATCCTCATCAAGGCTCATCTCTGAGCCACTAGACTCTCCATCAACATGAGAATGCCCTGCAGAAATATTAGGCATACTAAGGGGCTCAACCACTTTCTCTTTGCCTTTATGTGATGTACTAATCACATTTGTAGGATTGGTATTATGACGCAGCTTGCCACTCCATGGCTTATAACTGAACCACTAGATGAGGACTCTCCTAGTCCACTCAAAGACTGTGATTGCTGACTTACATTCTATGCAACCACATTTCCACTCACATCAGCCCCAACAGCTTCTTTTTCAGCAGCATACCAACTGCTCATCTCATCAAAAATAACATCCCTGCTTACCCTCAACTCACATGTAGCAGGGTTATAACACCTGTATCCCTTTTGCTCAAGGGAATACCCAATAAACACACATTTTTCAGCTTTTTGGATCCAGCTTAGTTCTCAGCTCATCTGGCACATGCACATATGCAATACATCCAAAGACTTTCAGATGAGATAAATCAGGTTTTCTGCCAGTAAACCTCTCCTCTAGAGTTACATCATGAATGGTTGCAGTTGGAGTTTTGTTTATGATGTAAACTGCTGTAGAAACAACCTCAGTCCAATAGCTATGCGGCATATTCTTCTCTCCCATTAATGCTCGTGCAATCTCAGCAATGTGCCTGTTTTTCTGCTCAGCAATTCCATTTTGTTGCGGAGTGTATCTGCATGTAAACTGTCTCCAAATACCATTCTTCTTAAAAAAATTCAGAGAACTCATTGGAGAAGTACTCTCCTCCTCCATTTGACCTTAGGCACTTTACATATTTCCCTGTTTGCTTTTCAACCATAACTCTGAAATTCTGAAAGTGAGTGAACACCTCACCCTTCTCCTTCATGAAGTATACCTACACTTTCCTCGTGTGGTCATCAATAAATGTCACATAATACCTGTAGCCTCCCATAGACATAGACATGGTCTTCGTAGGACCCATACATCTGAATGCACAACATCTAGTGCATTTCTTCTCACATTTCTGTCACGTGGAAATACATGCTTTGTTTGCTTTCCAAATTGGCATGCTTCACATATTTTCTACATACCTTCAACTTTAAACTTTGGCAGCCCTGTCACAATTCCTTTAGTCTGCATAGATTTCATTCTCTGCACATTCACATGTCCAATTCTTTTATGCCAAATGTATGTGTCTGCAACAATTCCTGAACCATTTGCAAACATCGCAGCACTCACTTCAGGCATGTTTACATTCAATGTAAACATTCTGCCCACTCTGTTGCCTTTTGCAACCAACCTGCACTTGTCTTTAAAGTCTTCAACATAACAACCATCAGGGTTAAACCGAACCTGCAAACCCTGCTCAATCATCTGGCCAACTGAAACTAGATTCTTTGTTATGTTCGGAATATGAAGTACATATGCAAGGTACTTCACTTTGCCATCCTGCATAGACAATGGTACATCTCCAACATGGGCAATTGGATGAGCAGTGTCATCCCCTGTTTCTACAAAACCTGGTTTTTCATCTCCTTGAACCACTCCCCATGACTTGTCATGTGGTTCGAAGCACATGAATCAAAATACCATACATCATCTTTATGTGCTGCTTCAACATTTTCAGACATGGCATTAACGACCATGCTGCATAACAAACAACCTTTCATTATCCTCATTGTTTCTGCTCGAGGATGCATAGTTGTTTTGCTGCAATTTCTCATTTTGTATGTCGGCCTGCTTCTTATAACAATCTGCCTGCACATGTCCAAGCTTATCCCATAATAAAAGTATCCACGTGTATCATTATACTGTCTTTGCCAATTTCCACGACCTCTTTGACTCCCCTGCCTCTGAATTAGCCTCTTCCACCTGCGTGTTGTTGTTGTTGTGAATTCTGGGACTGTTGTTGTTGCTGCTGCTGGCCATAATTCTGATTACCTGTTCAGCCACCTCCTTGGCCGCGTCCATGCCCTCCTCTACCTTGTCCTCTTCCTGAACTTGTGTAGAAGGCCTGTTGCTCTGAACTGTTTTTGTTTTGTGAAGACTGTTGGTCTTCACCCAAGCTCTTCTCTTCTATAATCAACATAGACACCAAATCTGTGAAATTGGGAATGTATTCCCGAGTCTGAATAGACGTCTTGAACGCCTTGTATTGTGGCCCGAGACCACGTAGACAGACTTCCACCTTATCATCATCATCTACTGAAACACCAATAGATGCAAGGGATTCCACAATACCCTTGATCTTCAATGCATAGTCATTCATAGATATACTCTTTTTCTCCACAGTATGAAGTTCATTCTTCAACTGTATCTTTCGTGTCTTGGTATTCGTTTCACATAGTTTTACTAAGGTGTCCCACGCCTCCTTGGGGGACTTGGCATCTTGTATGTGCCCAATCATGGTGTCTTGTATAATACTGATAGAGAGCCAATACATAGCTTTTCTGGCTCTTTGGTTCCAATCCTTAAACTCTTTCACATCTGCAGGCAGTCAAATTGATCTCTGGTATCTCCAGTGCCTCTTATGCTCACCTTCTATGTAGTCCCAGTAACCCTTTCCCACCATCAAGAAATTTGTCAACCTGAACCTCCAAGCATGGAAGTTATTCTTATCAAGCTTCTCAGCAATAATTTGGTTTATGCCATCATTTGACATCTTGCCAGACACACAAATTTACCAGAAACAACACTCTGGTTTGTCTTACAGAAACTGCTGTATTTTCTACAACGGTACTGTACTACACTCAAATGTCACAACCAGTGACCTCAATGTGCATACATACACCCAATGGCAACTATTGACCTCCTTACAATGTCTACACAACCAATCTGTCTTCCTGCAATTCTTAAAACAAAGTTCTACAGAGAATCGATGGCTTACCCGCCGCAGTGCTCGAAATCGCCTGCTTTCTGAAAAAAGGAGGTCTTAACGCGCCCGAACTGCGATTTCGTCCTGAAAAGCTTCAATGAGACAATATAGTTGCCCTATAGCTTTACTCCCGCGAAGAAAGCTCCTCAATCAGAGATCGTTTGCCGGTGCCTCCCGTAGAGCTCCCGGACAAGGGTGTAGTCACCAACACAAATAGAGAAGAGTAGATGAAGCTCTTAAACTCGTACCGCTTCGTGTGCTTCTCTTGCTTGTAGCTCAGCCCTAACAGGCTCTGATACCATGAAAAGATGCAGGGGAGAAGAGAGCTTGAGCTCTTGCAAGCACACACACACACTCACAAAACCCTAAAAGAGAACACACAAGGTGAAAATCTTCTTCTTCTTCACACAACACTCAACACACCATATACAAAGATAAGAGTACACATATGAAAAGGTACTCAACCAAATACATACTAGGGTTCTCTAATAGTGTGAACCCAACTAAATGAGCTGGCGCTATAACTATGCCGGTCCCTAGAATGGTTGTCACACAACCCTGTCATCCCACTGGCCATATATCACCCATGATCTCACCAACCATGCGAGTGGTGTAAGTGTGAGGCCTATCCCCCAGGTGGGTCATCAGTGTCCACCGCCTCACTAGATGAGCTCGATATCTCAACAAGGTAAGAGGAGGGACAAGTACCCATAGTGCAATGCGACGGTGTGACAACGCTTGCGGAGGTGCAGTGGAACTACTTCTCAAGGAGTTGTAGAGCTTGGAGACCTCAAGGGTTACGAGTTTCTACCCCATGAACAGCGGAGCTCTTGCAAACAGATTAGACCAGATTAGCCTTTCGTGAACAAAACGTTAAAAAAAACCTTTACCAAGATAGAATATCTGAGAGACCACCTTTTCATGAAAGATATTCTCATGTAACCACTTCCCAAAGTCTGCCTTATTCGGCGGTCTCCCAAGGAAAAACAATATGACACCGCACATTGAGAAAAGACTAACTTGTCTCCTTACCAACTCGAAAAGAGACTCTTGCACATACCTACTCTAGTCAACAAACCTTCTCAGCGTCTGGGCATTCAACTGCACTAAGATTCAATCTGGGTGCAGCTTCTTTGCATCCCTCTCCCCACCTTCAACCTCATGAGATCGCTTCATATCATCGTCAGACTCCCAATCCCCCCAATCTCCATTGCCCTCTTCAACTCCTTGAGCCCAAACATTGTCCATCCCTCAGGCCCGTGCCCGCCTACATGCGCGAGAGAACTGGCGGCCACCCACCAATGCACGGATGCATGCAAGGACACGTGCAACGATAACTAATCTCGCCCACCAACTGCTCCTAACTCCAATGCTTTTTTTAATTAATGCCAGCACTCACATACCTTTTTCATGCCTTCTTCTAAAAACGGGCTCATCTGTTGTGTGGGATCAAGATATTCTCCCCTTCCATTGGTAGTTTGTCTATTTTTTAGGGGTATCGACTTCAACCTTGCTATACCTTGCTTAAAATACTCCACTATAGGATCTTTCACATACGGTTTTCAATAACAAATTTGAAAAATCAAAATTAGGAAAATGTAAAAACTTGCTTGCACTACTATGAATTGTCGTGAAATGTGGAAACTTTCTTGAGCACTGAAAGTTTGCCACCAAGAGAAGAGAAATTTTATTTCCGCCCAAGTACGTACTATGAAATCAATTACTAATTCAAAAGTAGTTGAAAAAATTGCAATATTTTTACATGTCATGTACAACATGACATGACATGATTTATAGCATGGCTAAAATTTTATGCCCTATCTTAACCTTTAATTTGAAGGCCATAAACTGGCTTGACCCTCAAAAATCAACTAAATATGTATGTTTAGGTCTAAAGTTTTCAGAATAGTGGCCTTCTTTTGTACATTTTTTTTTAAAAAGAGGCCTTCTCTATAGAAGGTTGGAAGGGCTTTGATGCTGACCGAAGAAGAAGCAATACAAAAAAAAAGAGGAGGGTGGCGGCGGCGGCGGCGGGAGTGGTGGTGGTTTAGAAGCTGTAAGGCACACCTTCATCAGGGCGGTTGGTAGGAGGACCATGGTGGATAGTGAGGCTCTGGGATAGCGGCTTGGGGATCGGTCTGGAAGAGGTGGAAAGGCCGGAAGAGGTGCTGGAAGCACTAGTAGTGGAGGAGGTGAAAATAGTAGAGCGGCTTGTGCGAGCAGTGGTGGTAGCAGGGGAGCTTTCTTGCTCAAGAGCTCTGAACATTGCCGCCTCCTCGATGGTGAAATCCTCCCCAAAAGATCTGGGCATGGGAGGGGGCGCCAGGGCCAAGGTTCCTTCCAGCATTTGGATGACTTTGCTCATGGAGGGTCTGAGTGAAGGCTGCACTTGCATGCACCAGAAGGCAACCTTCAGGGCTCTGTCTAGCTCTTCCATGTCCACTCTCTCGCTGATTCTTGGATCCACTATGCCGGCCACTTGGTTGTGGTCGAAGTAATGGCGGTACGCCCATGAGGCGAAGCTCTGTCTGCTGCCAGTTGAGGAGGTCTGGAGGGAGGCCGGAGTGTCGAAGCTTTTCTTGCCGCTGATGGTTTCTAGGACGACCATGCCAAAGCTGAAAACATCAGACTTGACGGTGATGGGGAGGTTGGATCTCCACTCGGGGGCCAGGTAGCCTCGGGTGCCGCGAACGAGGGTGGTAACATTGCGGGCTCTGTCCTTGGCATTGGTGAGCTTGGCGAGGCCAAAGTCGGAGACCTTGGCGGTGAAGGTATCATCGAGGAGGATGTTTTCCGGCTTGATGTCGCAGTGGATGATGCAGTCTCGGCACTCCTGGTGGAGGTACGTGATGCCCCTTGCTGTGCCAAGCAGCACATCGAAGCGCGTCGCCCAATCCAGGGTTTGCACATCATCTTGCTCCTCTGCAAAGAGGTACCTGTCTAGAGACCCATTCTTCATGTACTCGTACACCAGCAGCCTGTGCTTGCCCTCTGCACAGAAGCCGCACAGCCGGACCAGATGCATGTGATGCGTGCTGCCTATTATGGCAACCTCCATACGGAACTGCTTCTCCCCTTGATCTATCCCCTCCAGCCTCTTCACCGCCACCTCTGTCCTGCTCCCCGCCGCCGACGGCAGCGAGCCCCTGTACACCGCCCCAAACCCCCCTTCCCCTAACTTCTCCTGAAAATTCTCCGTTGCACTCTTTAGCTCCCTGTACGATAGCTGCACTGGCGCCCCTGACGCGTACTCCAGAAGGGCATATTGCGCAGAATAGCCCCCGAAACGGGGGTTTCTCCGGCAGCAAATGTACCACACAGCCCCTTGCACAAGGGCAATCCCTGCCAGAGTCGCAAACACTGATGCAATGACCGGAACAGTCGCGGAGGTTTTCTTTGATGGGGAGGGCGCCTCAGCAACTGCAACTGAGGCTGCCGGAGGGGCAGTACCGCAGAATTTTAAGAAGGAATTGCTGGAAATAGAGAGCTCCTGGTAGCCACTGAAGGTGTTGCCGGCCGTAACCATATAGCAGGTGCCGGATCCGTCGTTGAGCGCCGTAGCAGCTGTGCAAGTGTCGTCCCCCAGACACTTCTGCTTGCAATCGCTGTCGTCGTAACGTAAAGTGCGATCGGAAACGAAGAGCTGAGTGTTGTTTAAATCCACCATGCTGGCCGCGCCAGACGTTGCAGAGCTGCAATTCTGGCCTCCGTTGCCGGCGATGGCCCTGCAGCCCTTCCGAGGATGATTTCCGTCCACGAAAACATACCCTGCTTGCTCTGCACACTCGCAGGAGATGCCGGTGCTGTTGTAGCTGCACAGCCCATTGGGGCCGCAGTAGCCATACACCTGGCACTGATCTTCTACGGCTTTCCATCCGACACTCCAGGCCGACGTCGAACTTCCCACGGACCAGCTGAAAATCTTCAAATTGCCGTCGACGTCCAAGGTCACCCTCCTGATATGATCCGATGTAGCGGTGTAATCATCGCTGTACCATGTCTTGAGTGCTTGCCCTTGCTTATTGAACACTGACAGCGATGTGTTCTGCAAGGTTGCATAGTCGGAAGTGTTGTCGGTGTTGCTGTACCAGTAGGTGTTACTCGTGTTGTAGCTGAGAGTCAGGTTTCCGGCGGCCTCCATGGTTGCAGAGTAAGCTCCGACAGTCAGCGACTGTTTCTGCTGGAGCGGTTGATTCTCAACCAGAGTGTCTGTGGGACTGGCGAAGCTCTCCCAGAGAACTCCGCCGCTGCTGTTCAAGAGGACGAAGTTTCCGTCGTCCCGCATGGTGGCTCCCGTTACTTCGACGCCGCCTGTGCTGCTGTTCCACACGGTGGTGATGGAGTCGTTCATTAGAACAAGACCCCCGTCTGAAGAGAGCTCGAGAGAGCCGGATCTGCCAACCTGTACATCTCCTCCTGCCGTCCAGACTACGGTGCTGTTGATTTGGGGTGTATAATACAAGATTCCGACAGAGTAGGTAGCGGAATCTACGGCATAGAAGGCCATTTGAAAGCTGCTGCTGGGCGATACCCAACCTGTGTTCTGTCCCGGAAGGAGCTTCGATCCCACTGTTATGTTGGCAGCATGGATGGCTACTGGAATGCAAACAAGTGCAATAAGGTAGGACACAAAGGCCAGGCCCTGATGATGATCATGGTATCTCTGTGCTGCAGGCATGAATACTGTGAAAATATGCCGAAGGAGATTGACGGAAGTTTTCCTCAGCGTGATCTGTGTACGGACGTATGCCAACGGAACTAGACGGAAATTGTCCTCACCGGGCAACGCACTGAACAAATCCGTAGGAGAGGCTTAAAATCAATCAAATGAAGCAGATTGGGGCCCTTGTATTTGTCAAATGATGCCTTTTGAATGCTCTCCACTCACCTTTCTTATTACCTCTACTTTGGAACAAAGCAAATGTAGCCGATTCAGGCGCTATTTTTCTCACTTTCTTCCTTTACAATATAAATAAAATAACACATGGGTGCATGACCTTGAGACTCTCAACACATATATATATAGTTGTTCTAATATTCAATGCATACAAAGTCGTGTAAATATATATATAGAGTCCGAATTTGCTCCAAAGAACCATTATTGGATGGCCTACACAATCTCCATCCACGTCAAATCGTAAGAACTACTATAATAGTCATTTTCATACCTCACCTTGAAAGAAAAATTTGGAATTTTGGTTTATTTTGGAATCAAGGGCTATTCTCTTATTAAACGTAAGCTTTCTCGGCCTTCCACTTGGCCAAAACAGAGGTGAGAGAGGACCGAGGGAGAAAGGGGTGTGATTTCACATTTTCTCTCTCATTTTTGAATTTTGAATTTTAAAGGATAGCTATCATTTCTTACCTAATGATTTCCTTGGAGAAAAAAATAGGAGCCTTCCTCTTAAAAGGTGAGCTTCACAATGAAAACTCCAACATGTAGTTGTCTCTCTTTTTAAACAAACTAGTATTGCACCCGCACATTGCTGCGGCGGCCAACCAAGGTTCCAGAAAAGAACTATTCCCTCTCTACAACTCTCTCTCTCTCTCTCTCTCTCTCTCTCTCTCTCTTTCACACACACACACATGCATATGCACATGGCCCTCTCCCTCTCTCTTTCATGTACACACACTCTCAAATGTTGAAACTCTCTCTCTCTCACACACATGCACACACATATACACACCTGCTCTCTCTCTCTCTCTCTCTCTCTCTCACACACACACACACACACACACACACATGCACATGCACACCCTCTTTCTCTCACATACACATGCACACACTCTCAAATGTTGCAACTATCTCTCTCTCTCTCTCTCTCTCTCTCTCTCTCTCTCTTACACACATACACACACACACACACATGTACTAATGCAAACACACACTCTTTCCCCCCATGCACTCTCACACATAGACTTCCATGTCTCTGTCTCTCTCTGTGTTTCTCTCTCTCTCTATCACCCAAGTGTGGTAGATTGGTTAGCTCATTTCCCTCTTGAATCAAAGGTCTTGAGTTCAAATCTTGTCGGATAGATCAATTTGGTCTCTTGGGATAGTTTCCTACGACGTTAAAAAGTTCTCTTCTTCTCTTCTCTCTCTCTCTCTCTCTCTCTCTCTCTCCACTCACACAGCTATCTCTCTTCTCACACACACTCTCCCAAATATAGAAACTCTCTCTCTCTCTCTCTCTCTCTCTCTCTCTCTCTCTCTCTCTCTCTCTCTCTCTTAGGGCACCCACATGTAAATATATATTATCAATAATATTATGTTTTATTATATTTAGAGACGTATACCTATATATACATGTGTATTTATAAAATAAATAAAAAAATATACACATATATTTTTAATTAATATTAAATTTTAATACGTGGGGATGCACGATGAGGTCTGTTCACTCTTAAATAAGTGTATCTTATATACAATGTCTTTTGTCTTCTCTTATATACATATGTGTGTGATTATGTGTGCACATACACATGTATGTGTGATTGTGTACTGTCTTCACACGTGCATGTGTCGTGCAAGTGTCTTGATTGTGTGTATGTGTTAGTGTGTATGTGTGTACATGGTGTGTATGTTTTTATTTATGTATATCCATAGCGAGTGTCTGCATGTACGTGTGTGTGAGTATGTGTGAGTACGTGTGAGTACTCGTGTGTACATCTATGTGTGTGCACATGCAGGTGCATATGTGTGTGTGAGTGTGTGCATGTCCATGTGTGTGCACATGTACTTGTGTATGTGAGTGTATTTATGTGCTTGTGTGCATGTATACACATGTGTTTATATGCAAGCTTTAGTATATGTGCAAGTGTGCATATCTCTATGTGTTGCACGTGTGTCCATGCATGTGAGTGTGTGTATGTGTGTTTGTATGCATGTGTACATGTATCATGTGCTTGTGTCTGTGTGTGCATGAACATACATATAAATCGATTTATATATACATGCTTACATACCTATAGATACACATACATACATAATATATATACGTGTGTGTGTGTATGTATATTCTCTCGCTTACACATGCACATAATATATATGTGTGTGTGTGTATATTCTCTCGCTTACACATGCACATAATATATGTGTGTGTGTGTGTGTATATTCTCTCTCTTACACTTGCACATAATATAATATTAGAAGATATGTGTGTGTGTGTGTGTGTGTGTGGAGGAGGGGCGAGGGGTGGACAATTTGCTTTCTAATGTATATATATATATATATATATATATATATATATAACTAACTAACTCAATGAGTAAATGTTTAATGGTGACAACTAATTGTGAGCCCCAATGCATCTAGGCGTGTGGGAAAGAAACCCCAAACACTTGTCTTCTCTTCTCCTTTCTCTTTTTCAAAAATTCTCCCTCTCCTTTCTCCACGTAAAGGGGTGGGGACTCTTCCTTTATCTTGTAATAGACTAGTGGGTAACCCGTGCTTCGCACGTCTTTTGAGACCCCAAATTCAAATTCTACCCAAACCTCCTCCTTCCCTCCTCAAACCTCCAAATTCTTGCCACACATGACAGCTTTGTGAAACTCTTCCTTAAGATAATACTAGTTGGGAACCCGTGCTTCACATGTCTTTTGAGGCTTCCAAAATCAAATGCTACCCAAACATCCTCCTCCCCTTCCTGAACCTCTAAATTCTTGCCACGTTGCAGCTTTGTGAAACTCTTCCTTAAGATAATATAGAGATATAGAGAAGATAAGAGGCATTACTTGTAAGATATATTTATTTAAGGGTGAGTACACCTCACCATGTACCCCCCCCACCTATCAAAGTTTAATTAATGAAAATTATATGTGTATATGTATATATATAGAGTTATTCACATTTATAAATATACATATGTATGTGTATAGGTATATGTATCTAAGATATAATATTATATATAATGTATATTTACATGTGCATGTGTGTAAGAGAGAGAGAGAGAGAGAGAGAGAGAGAGAGAGAGATGAGACGAGACGAGACGAGACGAGAGCTGCTTAACGTCGACTTATTGATCTAGAGAGACCAATCGACGAAGAGACTTGAACCCAGGTGGGAGAGAGAGAGAGAGAGAGAGAGAGAGAGAGAGAGAGTTCTATATGTGGGAGAGTGTGTGTAAGAAGAGAGAGGGTGTGTGTGTGTGTGTGTGTGTGTGTGTGTGTGTGTGTGTGTGTGAGAGAGAGAGAGAGAGAGAGAGAGAAAGAGAGAAAGGCATATGATTTACATGTGTGAGTGTATGTGAGGGGAGAGTGTGTGCACATGTGTGTGTGCACGCGCGCCCGCGCGCGCGGGTGAGAGAGCGAGAGAGAGAGAGAGAGAGAGAGAGAGAGAGAGAGGGAGGGAGAGAGTGTGTGTGTGTGTGTGTGTGTGTGTGAGAGAGAGAGAGAGAGAGTGCATGTGTGTGTGAGAGAGAGAGACATTACATAGAAGATGCATTTACTTGAGAGCGAGCATACCTCACTACGTATCCTTGCCCATTAAAATTTAATATTTAGTTAATTAAAATTATATGTGCATGTGTATGTGTATGTATATATAAATTTATGTATATATGTATGTTTAGATATATATGTCTAAATATAATAAAATAGAATTTATATAAAATAAATATTACATGTGTGTGTGTGTGTGTGTGTGTGTGTGTGAGAGAGAGAGAGAGAGAGAGAGAGAGAGTTTCTAATGTGTGGGAGAGTGTGTGAGAAGAGAGAGAGAGAGAGAGAGAGAGAGAGAGAGAGAGAGTATGTGTGTGTGTGTGTGTGTGTGTGCACTATATATATATAGAGAATTTCTACATGTGAGGGAGTGTATGTGGGGAGAGAGAGTATGCATTTACATTAGTGCATATGCAGGTTTGTACATGTGTGTGTGTGTGTGTGTGTGTGTGTGTGTGTGGGAGAGAGAGAGAGAGAGAAAGAGAGAAGGAAAGGGAAAGATGGGGGTAAATTAGTGCATGTGTGTGTGTGTGTGTTTTTTTAATGATATATAAATTAATATAGATATAGTAAAAATATTATAATATTATATCTTAATGCTTTTATATATAAACACATTCACATGCACATATATACGCATACACTCAATCACACACGTGTGTGGACGGAGTATGTTTGTGCTGTCAATCCAGAGATGACTAAGTGTTGGTACTACCCCAAATGACGAATGTGTAACTCCTAAAAAATGATGCCCCATACACAAACACACACAGACTCACTCACACATGCTTGTACACACATACACATGCATAGATGCATACATCCATGCACACAGTCACACACTTGCATACGCACATATATATGTATGCACATATGTATACAAGCAAAAACTTTATGCTGCCAACACACGGGTCACCTACTTGTAGTTGGATTTATTTATTTTTAAGTAATAAAGCTTATTTTTTGAATGGAATTTTTTTCAAGGCTGAGGGCTAATAGTTGGACAAAACCAAAAAAGTAATAAGGCTTATTTTTTAGAGGAAATTTTTCATTTAAGTGGCATGCAACCTCATTTACATAAATATCCAATCACCAAGCTCTACTACCCGTTCTATCAAAACGAAAGTCTTTTAAGAAGCCTTACAAAACAAATATCCCTTTATAGCCAAACATCAAAAGGATCTTCCCAACAGGTCTCCAAATATAAGTTATTCCTAGTTTATCCTTTATGGTATAAGAAAACTCCATGGTTTGTAGTTTTCTTCTCAAAAGAGTAAAGCTATTCTCGTTTCATCTTCAAAATTCCCTAGCCAAGATCTTAATATACATTTCAATGTATCCTTCCAACAAAAGAAGGCATTGCCTTTTTGCTACTTCTTTGGGTGTTAAAATAGTCAGAGTCTCCATAGTGTAAAAGGGTTATTGAGTCTTTTGGTGTGAACTCTCTAGGTGTGAACCACCTCTTATTAAGGGTCAGAAGATAAGGCCTTAGTGCCTATAAATACTGTACATTTCAATGTACAGTATCCTTCCAACAAAAGAAGGCATTGCTTTTTTGCTGCTTCTTTATGTGTTAGAATAGTCAGAGTCTCCCTAGTGTAAAAGGGTTATTGAGTCTTTTCGTGTGAACTCTCTAGGTGGGAACCAACTCTTATTAAGGGTGAGAAGATAAGCCTTAGTGCCTATAAATACATTGTACATGGTGTGAGTATTAATCATCTAATAGAATCATTGTGATCATATGCAACATCTTTCTCACTTAAGCTCTATTGTATATATATATCTCTCACTTTAGCTCTATTGCATATATTTCTCTCTCACTTAAGCTCTATTGCATATATCTCTCTTTCTTCAATCCTTGTGGATCACTCCATGGCTTGAGCTCCATATCCTCTCTCCCTCAACCTCATCTCTCTCCGCTGCACATCATGATCATGATCTTCCATCCTCCATAGATCCTAGTGCACCCAAGTTTCACATTACAAATCTCCACCCTATCATGAAAGTAACCCTAACCCCTTCCCATTTCTTTAGCTTATTGATAAATCTCTCTAGGGCCCAATCAGTCAACTCTTTATTTAACACCTCCACTCCAAAGGGAACCCCTAGATGCCTAACTATTTGGCCCCTCCTAATTACATCACACCCCCATCTCTCCAAGTCAAAGTCATCATCTTCAATCAAATTGATCATCCTGGACTTATGAAGGAGGGATTGGCATTCTACATTTACCCACTCATGCTAAGACCAAGGTAGCTCTGTATTTACCCAAGAGTGAAGGATGGATTGGCATTCTACATTTCCCCACTCATGCTAAGGATAGGTTAGCTATGTATTTACCCAAGTGTTTACATCAAGAGGAGATATGGGCCAAACTGGTAAGCGAACTAGTGGAGGACTCTCATGTTCTTATGATGAAAGGCAAATGGTTGGGGTTAGGCTGGAAAGACAAGTAAACTCTTTGTTTAGTCTGGGATATGGTGGACTCCTAAGTTCACCCCTGCTTTGGCCCTTTTGGACTAGCTAAGAAGTTGAACAATAAAGGTCTAAGGAGATTGGCTAACTGCAAGGATTGGTCTCTAGTGGGATGGAAAGAACTGCTACAACTGGAAGAAGAGTTTATACTATTACCAAGGGAAATGTAGCTAGCAAGACAGGTGTTGGCAGCAGAAGTGGAGAGAGAATGGGTCTCCACAGCATTTCTTGGTAAATGACTAGGTTTGGTATAATGGAGTCAAATTGGATAAAGGGGCAACCAAGGCCCTATATGTGGAAATGAGAAGGAGTGAGGTGAATGTAGTTTATTGTAATAAAATTTGGAGGGTGAATTGGAATTGTACAGTTAATCTAGGCCCTGCAAGCTAGGATTAGATGATTTATTCTTCAAGCGAGGAGACTCTTATACATCCTAGGTTACCCAAACAGATGCTCTCATGTGACAAGGTTACTCAAGGGTGGATGTGAAAGCAAAACTACCTGAATTTGGTCCAAAGATAAAGAGGTGGTACTTGAAAGAGAAGCAGCCAGTGTATACCTTTGTTGCTGTTCATTGAGAATCCTCTGGGTACAAGACCAGTTGTGAAAGTCTGGACAAAAGGGGAGTCTATGGAAAAGTAATCCCCTCAGGGCTGTACCTCCAAGGCCATGATCTCTGCATGTTTGCAACTAGGGTATCATATTTCTTGGGAGCAATCTTCATTTCAATGGGAGGATGAGAGGTGGGATCTTATCTCTGCAGGTTACTAAACAATGAAATGGGAGGAATGTAGAAAGATCTCTCTGATTTCGGTTGTTGTATGTTGAGTTAGCTTTAATATATTTACTTTATGTTGCCAAAAAAAAAAGAATGAAAGCTAATTATGACTAAACTTGATGAGACTACAAGAGATATAAAAGAAGGGCCAACATATCCAGGTTGTAATTAAAATAGTAGATTAGTTGCTAAACTTTTTATTAAAATAAAATTAAAAAAAGTCCAACATAGGTCATGTTGTGATATTTTTCTTGTATTCTAGAGACTAGTGTGCCACATGTGAAGTACACATGTCCAGATGTGGCACAAATGCACTTCACATGTGGCAGAGAGCCCTTGCCTAGAGGAAATTATTCAAACTTCATCATGCATGAAAGAATTGGCCCTGCAAGACTCCATGTATCTTTTTATCTATGATAAGCTTGTCTTATTCACTCTTCAACATTAATTAATTTTTTTCGGGTGTCTTTTACTTAAATTTTTCTAGAGCTTATGTTCTCCAACGTTTGTAACCTTTGAGTCACCTTAGTGTAGAAATTAATTTTTCTCATGACGCTAAGGTGTAAGGTTCGTTTAATGTTTTTTTAACATTTATTTTTTCTAGTCTTTTAAATTTGCTTCAAATTTTAATCCTTCTAGCTCAAAAAAAAACTAGCATCAAGACATAGACCAAAAAAAATGTACATACTAAGAACCCAAAAATTATACAAAACGAAAGAACAACAATATTATACTAGGTTCAAAATTTTAAAATTTACACCAAACCCAATTGAAGATGAAATTGACAGCAAACAAGAAATTGTAAATTTTACAATGAACTAAAATTTCTGAACATAACAGCAATCTACAAATTTTGAAAACTTAAAATAAAAAACATTTACTTTTAATTATTATTATTTTCTAACGGAGAGAGAGAGAGAGAGAGAGAGAGAGAGAGAGAGAGAGAGAGAGAGAGAGAGAGAGAGAGAGAGAGCTGGTGCAGCCTGAGGGAGAGAGCGTCAGTGCAGTCCAACGAGCATGATAGAGAGGATCATATAGAAAAATGAGTTTTTAGCTAAGCTCTCCTTTCTTTAAAAAAATTTCCCCATGCTAAAATTAGAAAGGCATGCTTATGTTTTCCCAAAAATTCATGAAATACTTTCGAATTACTAAATATGAACCTTTCAAAAAGGCTATGAAAGAGTACTTTGCTCCCATTCTAGTAGTAGCCAAAAAATTAAAATGAAAAAAAGTTAATATTTATATTTACAAAGGGCTTAGGCGCAGTTACGCCAAGGGACATTTAATACAAGTTTTTGCCTATTATTCCTAGGTCAAGTGTCGTTAGGTCTGGGTCATGTGGCCGAAGAGAAATAGAAGTGTTTTTTTGAAAAATGTGAAAAGATTTTCAAGGCGGGCGGCGCACGCGATTTAGAAATTTAGATGGCGGGCGGCTGTCAATTAACTTTTTTTTGACAATAGCTTTCTTTTTTTCTTTTTTTTCCCCTTTTTTTCCAAGGCCCACACGACAAGGGGGCTGTTCCCGCGCACCTTCCAAGCTCCTTTCCCGCTTGAGAGAGACAGGCCTCTCAATAACCTCCCACTTAGAAGAGGCTTGCAACTTGCCATCACTCCTTCAAGGAGCATTACATCGTGAGGTATTCAAGTTCTTATTGCACACAAACTACCACTAGAAACAAATGATCTTATTGATGAATGAACAAACTATTCACCTACTACCACTAGAAACAAATGATTCACCTACTACCATTACTTAAGCCATGGGAAAGAGAGAGCACACTAGTCTTTCAGTGTCGTAGTCATGCCAATACACTGCCTATCATGGGAAAGAGAGAGCACACAAGTCTTTCAATGTTGTCGTCATGCCAATACACTACCTACTATCATCTACCCAAAAAAAAGGAAGGAAAGACATTCAAAAATGCCCTACTAGATTAAAAAAAGTAGTGTACGTGCGCACACATTCAAAGATCCCAACCATAGCAACAACAACAAAAATGGCCAGATAAGATCCATTCTCCTTTTTTTCCCCCTGATCTCCTCAATAGCTTTATAATTTCCTTCAATATTTTATTTAGAAGATGTGAATTGCTTTATGCCAATACACTACCTACTATCATCTACCCAAAAAAAAAGGAAGGAAAGACATTCAAAAATGCCCTACTAGATTAAAAAAAAGCAGTGTACGTGCGCACACATTCGAAGATCCCAACCATAGCAACAACAAGAAAAATGGCCAGATAAGATCCATTCTCCTTTTTTTTTCCCCTGATCTCCTCAATAACTTTATAATTTCCTTCAATATTTTATTTAGAAGATGTGAATTGCTTTATGTTTAACAGACATTGATACATTTGACAATGAGGATAGGCATTTGATTCTTCAAGGATGAAGTAATTTTCCTATACTAGCCTGTCATGTGATGTCCCTCTTATAATACATCATTGATCAAGAGTCTTTTGAGCATGAGTGATAAGAGAGCATCAACATGTTTTACTTAAAATTTTTATCATCAAGGACTTCATTATGGTTAAAATGTTATCAATGGACTTTTCCAAAAACAAAGGATTCATGGATGACTAGACCTCAAAATCTCCCCACTTCTTGTTTAATGGCTTTTCAATCTTAGAGCCAAATAGATTGATAGAAGTTTCCATTTATTACACGAGAAGAGCATGCTTTCTACCAAATTTAGCTAACATGGGATAAGGTTGGGTTTTCGTCATGTAAAAATTTCAAATTTTCAAGTATTTCATTGAGATCTATAGCCTTAATTTTCAAGTATTTCATTGAGATCTATAGCCTTAATTTTTGCAACATCAACATCAAAGTCTAATTTAGAAGTTACTATTAGTAAATAGTTCAATACATTATATGCATTAGGAAGCTTAATCTTGGTCCTACTTGTAACATAATCTCAAGTATACACATGGCATTACGAAAAATTTAAGCATAAAAAGGCCCCTTTTGATCAACTTTCAATCCACTTTTCAAGCAAAAGGGATTTGAGGCAAACAAATGGGAGGAGGTGGAGTGCACATTTTATCCACTTAGTGGGAGCCTCCTACTAATGTTCTATAAGGAGTCAAAGTAGGTTGTCATACTTATGTCCCCTACTCTCTTAAATGGTTATAGCCTTGTCTCTCCCACACCCTTCCCTTGGGGCCCACAAAATCAACTTAATAACCTTTAAATTTTTAAATTATAAATTTTCTCACAAAAATGTGTATTAGAAGCTCCCCCCATATTATCCATATAGTATAATAACTAATTATGGAGCTCCATAGCATTCTCCTAAGCTTCAAACCTAGCTATGCATGTAAACCTATGAACCTCAAGCTGCATATCCCTCTTTCAAGTCTTTCAAGCTCCATACTTAGCTACATCTAAATTTTTTGAACCTCACTCTCTACATATCCCTCTTTTAAGCTACATACCTCTCTCACAATTTTCAAAAACTCCCATACCTACCTATGGTCAAAAATATTCAATTTTTAAGCTGTCAAAATATATACAATGTCACTACCTTGTTTTTTGTACATTTCTTCTTCTTTACACTTCTCATAGGCCATCAAAATATCGCATATCCCTTCTTATGTTTCAATGTCCCTCTTCTTTGCACATCCCTTCTTCTTCTCTCTTCCCATGGCTTCATATCAAGGAGGCAAAATAACTCAATAATTGAGTTTTTCTTGACACATAAAGGACACCAACAATCACTAAATTTAAGAGGTTTTTAATGAGCATGCTTAGATTTATATAACAAATAGGGAGTGCTTACAATCTTTTAGTATATGTATATGGCTCATAACCTTAACCTTGTCCCAAGGATGGAAGGAAGGAAATGGTTTTTTACATCCTTCCTTCTATTCTTGTCCCAAGGATAGAAGGAAGGAAATGGTTTTTTACATGCATAAACTCTTAATAGGATCAATCATTCAAGAGTTAGTGTTGGTGTATACACATATGGGGGCACACTAGTGTTATTAGTATTGCGGGTGATTCCCTATTATATTTTTAGCTAGTGTTATTGGTATTTATATTTGTACCTATTATATGATGTCATGTTGGGAATAATTGTGAGGATTATATGTAACTAACATGGTTGTTAAGTAATAGGTGATGAGCACTACAATGGAGCCGATTAGGACGTTATATGGGTGCAAGAATGAACATAGTGCATATTTATCGTTTTCGGTATCATGCAAAGTTGCTTCATTTATTTGGCCATGTTCCGAGATTTTGTTATTATGTCATCGCCCATTTGGTATAGTTGGGGTGCGTTATATTTATGCACATGTCAATGCAATTATTTATGGTTGCAACCTTAATTGTAATTAGTTATGGTTATAACCTTAATTGCAAGACATATGGTTATTTTTGTAAAAAGACAAGCCCAGTTTTATAAGGAAAAATAAATATGGCTCCTTGGGCTATTTTGGAAGAAATATTAAAAATACTTAAGTGTAGGAAGTGGAGCCACTCACGTTAGGGGTGGGGCATGTGTGGGGCAAGGGGAGGGGGAGGGGAGGGAGAATGCACCCATTGCTTTGTCTTGTGTTATTTTCTTTATGCTTTCATATGCTTTTGCCATGGTTGATTTATTTGCACATGTCATTCAATTCTAGTTTGAAAAGTAAGTGAGTGGTGAGATCGTATAACAGGTTTTTTTGTCAAATATTTCATCATTAGATAAGATTGAGAGTGTTCTCATCTTAAGAAACATGTATGAGCTAAGCATGTGGTCATCCATCCACGTTTACATTATCTTAGCATGGTCCAATATAGTCATCATCATAGCTATTTATCATGGCCCAATATAGTCATCATCATAGCTATTTATCATGGCTCGATATAGTCATCATCATAGCTAGTTTTATCATGGCTCAATATAGTCATCATAGCTATTTATTATGGTCCAATATAGTCATCATCAAATACTTCATCATCATTAGATAAGATTGAGAGTGTGCTCATCTTAAGAAACGTGTATGAGCTAAGCATGTGATCATCCATCAACTTTTACATTACCTTAGCATGGTCCAATATAGTCATCATAGCTATTTATCATGATCATTTAGTTAGAATCATTAGACTGACTAGACATTAGTATCAAGGTTCACTTAGAAGCATTAGCTTTTGCATGGTATGTTTAGCTTTTATATTTATAGGCATATGTAAGGAGTCATGGAGCTTTTTGTAAAAGAAAAGACAAAAGGTTGGGGCCTCATCACTCAAAAAAGGCTTTCTCAATAACAAATGTTTGTTGTCGAGAGATCTTTCAAGTACTTTGTGCTTTGTGTTTGTGTGTGAGAGAGATTTTTTAAAAAAATATCAATAAATTTAAGAATTTTCAATCAAGATATTAAGATAATCAAAGGAATAAGGCGTAAGATTTTGAAAAGACACTAAAGCAAGAGAGGGATTTGCAAGTGGGCAAGCATGCATGAGAATTTAAATAAAGGAAGAGGAGACTCAAGGCCATCAATCAAGAAATATTATAAACACAATCATATCACAACATAAATAGTTAGAGAGATGAAAAAGTATGGATCCATGAATCTTTTTAAGAGAAATGTGAATCCATACCATGTTCAAGGCACTAGAGCTTACCTCCTTAGCCTTATTGAATCAAGTGTCATTTAGTACTTTACAATAGAGCCACAAATATGACTACAAATAAGTGAGTTTAAATATAAGTGGATAACATATATATTACCTTTTTAGTAGCATATCAACCTAATACTTGGTTGGCTAGTAACCCGTGTTTACGGAGAGTAGTCTAGTGGGTCATTTTAGTGCATTGCTAGGAGTGCTAGCACTTGTTACAAAAGGGTAGCTTAGCATGAGTATTAGTGAGGAATTAACTAGTGAAGATTTAGATCTAGCACGAGTAGACAAACTACCACAAGTAATGTGAAGCTCTCCATAATTAATAGCCTACTTAGAGAAACGTATAGTGTATACATTAGGTATCCAAAGAAGAAAAGGTGCACTAGTGAGGAAATCCAAGAAGAAGACAAGGTTATTCGGGGACCTGAGTGACGACGGGGGAGAAACTAGTGAGCAAGGAGCCAAAGAGAAATTAACTCTTTATGTGAACATCCACAATGTAGAATACTTAGAAGACTCACAACCTAGCCATCTAGCTATTCAACTAGCCAGACATTAGGGATTACTGGACAAAATAGAATTAGAAACCATTGCTTTTTCTTGTAGTGGATATTGGAGAGGCCCCATACCACAAACAGCCATACCACACAAGGTGCATTATGAAGACCTTATGAAATATTTTATTTTGTGCAGTGGTATAAAGGTAGGCTTTTGCCCTAGAGTCAAGAAAGAGCTAGAGGATCTAGAGACCTTGTGGGACGAACAAGCTTCTCACTTGTGAACAGAGTGATTCTTCTTTATATGGATAGGCCCATCACTAAGATAGAACTTAGGAGCACTATAGGAAGAGTAGCATATTATAGAGGGTTCATAAGTTATTTTGCTAGTATAGTGTAACCTTTACAAGCGTTCTTAGTGGGAAAATCTTGTATTTTCCAATAGTCTATGAGGTGATTAGTTACTTAAAGAGAAGATAGAGTGGAGCCATTAAGGAAAGAAAAGTTGGAGTTAGATGGATGAGTGGTGAAAGCAATATAGTGAGAAATAGAGAAAGAGAAGAACGTTGGAAAAGATGTAACAAGAGACTTGCTAAGCATTTGGAAGAGTTGAACGAACTAGGGGAAGGACCTAGAGGAACTGCATTAGTATTTAGAAATCTAAACAAAGGACACATTATAGGATATAGACCCTCTAATATAAGTGAGAACGATTCCTCACTGGGACATATTAGTTTCAAGTGACAAGACGAGGATTATCAACCCGACATAAGCCCTATTAAAGAGGAAGTAGAAAGAGAGGAAGAGGAATGTGAAAGAGAGGAAGGTAGTGTTCGAGGGAACACTCCCTTTTCACATATTCAAGAAGGAAAAAGCACCTTAGAAACTTACAAATATTTTGGGATTATATGATTATTTCAGATAACTAAAGAGAAAGTGCTCATTTCCTTTGCTTTTCTTTGCGCCAATGGCATTTCCATCACTTGAGCTACAATTCGCTTAGCGGACTTTACATAATATAGTGGAATTTGGGATGAAGATCCTGATGCTCATAAACAAATATTTGAGGTCACATGCGTGGCTAATGAAATTGTGGATGATAACAAAAATTGCATATCTTTCCAGCTATAGTGAAGGATGAAGCTGCTAGTTGGTATGGGAATCTCAACCCAGCCTTAGGAGCAATGTATAATGACTTATCACAAGCCTTTATTACAAAGTTTAGGAGCCAAGGTTTCAAGGACCACCTAGCACAAAAATTAGACTACCTATCTCAAGGTATTAACGAAAGCATAGACCATTATATCAAACAAATGGAAACAATTGTGAGGAAGATGGGAGCTACTATTCCGAATGAAGAGACACAAAAATGTCGATTCATTGATGAACGTCAAAATGTAGAGGCACAAATACACGTGAGCGTTAGGCATCCATTAGTAGATGCAAAACAAGAAGCAAGATATTGGGAAGAAGTGTAATTAAATCAACAATGACAACACGAGTTACTATAAGATCCTAGGCCTTCCTAACCATAGTTGCTACACAAGTAGAGAAAGTGGAGCCAGAGCCACCTCATGGAATGCCTAACATGCCTGGAATGAGTGTGCAAGGACAAGACATGATGGACCCTAGCCCATCTAGTTATATTTCACATAATCCTTACGTGTCAGCACCTGCATATATGGTTCAAACAAGCACTCCTCATACCTTTGAGTGAGGCTAAGGTTAGAGAGAGAGTAGCAAATTTATTACGGAATTTAATGAAGAAAATCTTAATGCAGTGCCCCCGTGAGAAAGGGGTATATCATGTGGCAACACAAAATGTGAAAAATACTCAGAACCCACCGAGATCAAATATTTGGTGTGGGAAGTGCCATGGGTATGGCCATTTAGCAACAGAATGTCCAACAACGTCAAGGATTATTTCTGACCAACCACAAACTCTCTTCTGTAATTATTATTGTTTGCAAAATAATCATAGTGAAGAACAATGTTATATCAAGCGCAACCATTAGCAACAATGACAAGCTCAAGGGTTGCAAACTAATTATAACTTCATGGATAGAATGAATGCTACTCATGAGATAGGCCCACCCACCATGATCTTTTATGCAAAGAGGATTACCTGCACAAGGAGAACCTCCATTACCCAAAACCTCAATAGTGGAAATATGCAAAGAGGTTCTCCTTTTCGGAAGAAACTTTGGAAATCTTGGAAATAATGGAATGCGTGGTAATAGCTTTAGGCCACAAGACCCCATAATATGCTATCGTGTTATCAACAAGAGGAGCATATAGCGGCTTTTTGCCCCAAATGAAATGAAGAACCAAGATTAAACTCCCATATTTAGAAATTGTAGGTGGGTAAGGCCATTATGAACAAAATTATCCACCCACTAAAAACCAAGTCTTCAAACTGCTGAAGATAAGGGTAAACAAGTGGTGAGTAAAAGGCCTAGCTCTTCAGTAAATCTTGTAGAAATATAAAGTGAGGACCTCTTCTAAACCATTAAATAAAAATTCATGCCTTGCAAGGTAACCTTTGCAATGGAACCAATGATTTGCATAGTGACTCATTCACAAATAAACCAAGAAGGAGTAGAGAGAGATTTATCGACAGTTGTGGGGAAAACCGTGAAGCACCCAGAAGAGGAAATCTTGGAGGAAAATAAGTTCATAATGAAGAATAAGTGTAAGGAAGACCCTGTTAAAACAATGTATAATTGACCAAAGTTAAGAAAATAATTTAGATGTTAAAAGTGAAATTGAAAATTATAATATAAGTGAATTAAGATAGTTGTGTGTTGAGTTGAAAGAAGAAACGATAGTAGCCGAAGAGGAATTATGGGGAGCGAGAGTGGTAATCTCATGTCTAGAAATAGATAAAGCGTAATTTTTTGTGAGAGAGGTACGCCAGAGCAGGGAATTAGGAGAGATGTCAGATGTGTATCACAAAGAATAAATTACCTCGTTAGGTGTGGCACTAGAAGAGAAAAATCTAATTATAAAAGAATGAGAGCTACTTATACGCCAACTTTAAAAGACCCTTATTCGGTAATTTGAGGAAGAGAAACAAGAGGCTATATAGGTTTTAAAGAAGGAAATAACCCTTAATGAGAGTTATGTTTAGACTTTGAAGGATCAAGCGAGTTTCCATAGATGGGAAGACGTAAATTTGGAAGCTAAACCCATTGAAGTAGGGAAAAAAATATGAAAAACTAGATGTAAACAAGTAGCTAGGGGTTTGAAATCACACGAGTCTATATGTCAGAAGAGGATTTTTGATGTCTTGCATAGATATGAGGGAAGTGATAGTAAAAAGATAGAAATTGAACGTAGTTGTTTTATGGTTGAGTTACTGGAAGCGGAATTTTACAAATGTCATGAGATTGTGCCATATGTACTAGTGAATATTATAACGAAAGTTAAAGATAACAAAATAGCTAATTCAAATCAACACGGTCTTATAGAAGAAATCCCAATGAATATATCTCGAAAGATTTCCAGGGTGTCTAGTGAGAAATCTTGATCTACGTATGCGCATGATATTGAAACGGAGTTGTCCAAATTAGAAATCAAACATTAATAAGTTCTCAGCTAGAAGGATTTTATTTGGAGGATTTCCAAGATGTTTAAAAACATTCGAGTGTTTCGCATGGTCCTATAAAGACTTAAAAGGAGTTAAGCCTGAGCTTTGTCAACATTCTATTGACTTAGAGCCTGATGCAAGACTTGTTTGTCAGTGAGACTAAGATAAACAAACCCAGTATATGCAGAGCTCCTTTTCAATGTGTCATGATAGTAGCGACTTATCAAGATTTTCTTAGGCATTGGATGGAGGTTTTTTTATATTATTTTTGCATCTTTGGCTCTTGTGGATATGCTTGATAAGTTCAAACAAGTATTCAATCAAAGTATTGAGGTTGGGATATCCTTAAACCCAGAGAAATATGTCTTTGGTGTGGAAAGTGGTACATTGTTAGGACATGCAGTCTCCAAGGAATGGTTAGCTATGGATGAAGCAAGGATTAGAAAGATAAGTGAGTTACCTCCTCCTAGTAATCTTAAACAAATATGAGAAATATGTCTTTGGTGTGGAAAGTGGTACATTGTTAGGACATGTAGTCTCCAAGGAAGGGTTAGCTATGGATGAAGCAAAGATTAAAAAGATTAGTGAGTTACCTCATCCTAGTAATCTTAAACAAATACGAGGATTTCAAGGCCATCTGAACTACTAGTAGTGTTTTATCACAAACTTCTCTATTATCACTTTACCTTTAACTGCATTGCTGAGGAAAGATAATCCTCTTACTTGGACGAAGGAATGTCAAGAAGCTTTTGAGCTCCTTAAACAGAGATTAGTGGAAGCTCCAATTTTGGTACCTTTGGATTAGACTAAAGAATTCCATATTCACATTGATGCTTCAAAGATGGCAGTTGGTTTGGTATTATGCCAATCAGATAATAAAAAAGTGGATCATCCTATATATTATGCGAGCAGGAACTTAAGTGACATTGAATGAAACTATACAGCAACTAAAAAGGAATGTCTCTTGCACTACAATAGAATGAGGGTCTAGCAATGAAAATAGCAGCATTTTATAAACTAGAAGGGTAGGTAGATGTCGGGCCATTTTCGCTACTAGAAACACTGCTATTTTTGTTGCAACGGGTTTGCTGCTCAGCACAACGAAACCTCTACATAGCAAAAAAAGAGTTGGGGCAGACTAGGGAGTCTGCACAGGACTCCCCAGGCTACCCCAACTCTTTTTTTTATTAAAACAGAGTCACAATTTCAAATTTATAACACAAACATAAATATAAGAAACACATAGATTGTGGAGAATGCAATTGAGCCCAAAAAGTTATTATATTTCAGAAAGTGTTAGGCCTTTGGCCATATATACATAAAGTTTTTATACAATGAAGAGGTATCTAACTAGAATCCTTATCGGATTTTGAGTGATCATCATCATCATCTTCCTCGTCCTCTTCACTTGCTTCATGATAATCAAGATCCTCCTCTTCATCTTCCCCTTCATCCTACATACATGCCATCAAGCGCAAGGTAAGCAAGAGCATTAAAATACAATTAGACATAGAAAAGAGAATGGTTTAGGCTCACTTATCTTCTTGAGTCCTCAAAATGGACTTACCCAAGCGTATGCCTAGCATATGCATCCATGCCCACAATTGCAGACGGGGGCCTATGTACCCATAGTCAGACTCCTCCTTTGTTGGGTCACGTCCAACAACCTCCCTCTACAAAAATAATTAAGAAAATATATAATTATTTAAAACAAAATGAAAGAGGAGAAGAAATGATTACTTACAAAATGAGAAAGAAAGGAGGATTTCTCGCCAGAGCCGAAGTGTGAAGCCCCTCACTTTCATAGTCGGGAAGCACTCACCGCCGCTGCTTATTGTTGAAAAGCACCTGGGTGCTTTCTCTCACGAAGCTGCCTGCGTGCCTCCACTCCTCGGGGGCCGTGCAAATGCTACGCTACTCCAAGTTATTCTTTGCTGCTCTCTTGTTATTTTCTCTCCTATTAGAGAGCAAAAGCTTGATCTGCCTCTTCATCCACTCCTCAGAGATGCAAAGACCCGCATGTGGTACAGGGAATGTATTGATTAGAAAGTTCATCTTGTGCTTTCCACTTTTTGAAGAAGTTCACGAACTCTAGGTTTGCAAGTACATGCATACAGTTCATGACTTGCTTTCCTCATGCATCCATCATGAGGGCACCATCCACATCCATGTTGTATGGTAGGGTGCATGCATCGAATAGTGGAATGGGTCTCCTGGGGGCTGGCTCATAGTGTAAATGAAGAGCCCCCATGTTGGGAAGGCGCATCAGGAGACCTAGTGCTACTTTTGCCAAAGCAAAAGCAGCCTGCTCCCCCCCGCTAGCATGTCTACTACCCCCCAAGCTCCCTACTATGTCGTCATCATGGTGAAGATGAACGTGAGGGAATAGGGGTGGGTCTAGTCGAGGAAGGTGGTGTAGGCTCATCACTACCATATCGTGATGGGCCTACACCACTCGGCCCTGCGCCTATCAAAGGCGTAGTCTGCCTCGACCGACCAAGTGGGGTAGATTACCCATGGCGTCGACTGGCCAAGTGGCATGGGGTAGTCTGACCCCATGGCGTTGACTGGCCCAATTGTATACCCGCCTACATATAAGATTAAAATATAAGACTTATAGAATGCATAAAAGATTAACTTTATGTATGTGAAAAGGTTTGATGGAACCATACCTGTGTTTGAGTAAACTGAGACCAAGCTTGCTGCCCATATTGTTCATTTATAATAGATAGCAGATTTGCCTTATCAGGGTCTTGTGAGACGGGTCGATCGACATTGCTGCTACTTACATGCATGAGGTAACAAAACATGATTTCTCTAACAAAATACATACTTAAAGCTTAGACAAAAAAAAATACAACATGTGATATTAGAACATTGTTAAGACCTCCTACAATACTGCTTAGACAAGCAGGGTGGACAATGCCCCTTTTGGATGATAGCTTCTAAGGACTTTCCACACGCTCCCCACTATTAAAGCTAAAGGCAACTCCTCTTTTACAAGAGAAGGATAGTGAGAAGATCAAGGGCTCCCCCTCCACTATAACCACCTACTCGGATAACCACTCCTAACTTGACATAAGCAGCATTCTAGATGGCATATAACAATGCCCCATATCTCTATGCATAAGTCCATTTCCTAAACCCGGCACCCAAGGGTGCAATAAACATGAGGTTGAATGAATAAGGCCGCTTACCTCGACAATGTCCAGCCAACCAAGAGAAAACAACAACACAAGCTTAGACAAAAAATACAACATGTGATATTAGAACATTGTCAAGACCTCCTACAATACTACTTAGACAAGCAAGGTGAACAATGCTCCTTTCAAAAGGACTTTCCCCCACAGGATCCCCATTATTAAAGCTAAAGAAAACTCCTCTTTTACAAGAGAAGTACAATGAGAAGATCAAGGGCTCCCCCTCCACTATAACCACCTACTCCTAACTTGACATAAAAATCATTCTAGATGGCATATAATAATGCCCCATATCTCTATGCATAAGGCTATGCATACTCTATGCATAGCCTATGCAATGGCATACCCTAAGCATACGCTTATGCATACCCTAAGCATAGCCTTATGCATACGCTTATGCATAGCCTATTCATAGCCTATGCATACCCTACGCATAGCCTATGCATAGCCTAAACATACCCTTATGCATAGCCTGTGCATACCCTTATGCATAGCCTATGTGCATATGCTATGCATAATCTATGCATAGCCTATGCATAACATATGTATTTCCTATACATAGCCTTATGCATAGCCTATGGATAGGGGCCATAGGCTCTTGACCTAAACCTGATCCCCAGCACCCAAGAGTGCAAAAACACAAAGAGAAGAAGCATAAACAAAGAGGGCTTACCTTTACTAGCCAAATCCGTATGAACCACTATGTGGCTGGAACCCTTGGTGGTTGTTCACTTGAATAGACCTACAAAAAATTATCATAATAAATCAAAACATTAGTTCATTAGTTCATAATAAGCACTATGCATAGGCTATTGTTAAGGCTATGTATAAGCCTATTGTTAAGGCTATGCATAAGCCTATTGTTAAGGCTATGTATAAGCCTATTATTCATAATAAGCACTATGCATAGGCTATTGTTAAGGCTATGCATAAGCCTATTGTTAAGGCTATGTATAAGCCTATTATTCATAAGCCCTACTCTTAAGGCTATGCATAAAGCCCTATCGCAATATGCCTATTGCAATAGGCCTATGCATAGCCTTATTGCATAAGCTATGCATAGGCTATGCATAAAGCCCTATTGCATAAGGCGGCCTAATGCATAAACCCTATGCATAAGGCCTATTGCATAGGCTATGCATAAGCCCTATGCATAAGGCTATGCATAAAGCCCTATTACATAAGGCTATGCATAAACCTATTGCATAGCCTATGCATAAGCCCTATGCATAAGGCTATGCATAAAGCCCTATTGCATAGGGCTTATGCATAAGCCATATTGCATAAGGCCTATGCATATCATATTGCACAAGAGGCCTATTGCATAAGGCCTATGCATAGCCTATGCATAAGTCCTATGCCAAAAGGCATAAAGCCTATTGCCTACTGACCTAAACCTAATCCCGACACCCAAGGGTGCAAAAACACAAAAATAAGAAGCATAAGCAAAAATGAAGAAAGAGGGCTTACCGTATGAGAGGCTATGCCCAAACCCTTGCTCACTTGAATAAACCTACAAAAAAGAACATAATAAATAAAAAAAAGTTAGCCCTCATTTACACATTAGTAAGCAAGAAGAACAAAAGCAAAAAGAGGTGAGTACCCTACACCCTACTCTTAATGCATAAGTGAATGAAAAAATTAGTTTATGTTAAGCCTAAATCCTAGCTCTATGCATAAAATGCTTAATAGAAAGCTTTGATGGAGAGCTCTCCATAAAAGCTCTCTATTAGAGCTCTATGCATTAGGCTAGGGTTAGGGCAAGGGAGAGGAAAGAGAGGGGAAGGGAGAAAGGGGAAGGAAAGAGAGAGGAAGGGGAAGAAAATCTCACATTGAGCTATGTCCAAGCTTTCCACATGGAAGCTATTAAGAAGACAAAGATTGAAGAAAACCATTAAAGCTTGAAGAAAGCAAGAAAGAGCTTACCTTAGAGAGGGAGACTTAATTGATGCAAAACCCTTGAGAGAAGAGGTGTGGTGGGAGGAATATTTGGGCTACAGGCATAGGCTGTGCATGTGCATGATAGGGAAAGTAGGTAGGTAGGTATTAACACTCGTTGTAGTAGAAATTTAGGCGGGTGTCACAGTTCACAGGTCGCTGCTGGGCAACGAAAAAACGCTGCTATGGTCACTGTGTAGCAGCGAAACCCTCGATAATTTTTTCTTTGTAGTTCTAGATATTGTTGTGTGTTTTGTATGAACCCTAAATAAGTTTTGGCCAGGTTAAAGATATCTAACAGTGATCATCAAGGGTCAGAAGTTGATTTTGAGGCATGTTTGAGAGAAAAAATTTGATGTGTGTGTGATCGATGCAAGGGCCGGTATATACGACAATGTTGTATAACAATTGAGCATGTCTGAACATATGGTCTTCATGAGGCAGTGGTGGCAGGAACAAGTGCAAACGATGACATGGAGGAGAACCATAGGGAAGTGCTAGGTAACATGCCACACCATTTGGTGACATCAGGTAGAGTGCGAAAGGTGACAAGTCTTCATATGGAAAGCATGGCTGAGACTCATCTTCCCCAACCAATGAATGAGGTGCCTCCACCATTGCCACATTAGGAGAGGAAGAGAATCTCATCATGGACAACATGGTGAATGACTTCTTTGGACGAGAGGTCATCGATGATAGCGAGCAAGCTCCAATGTCACAAGAGAAGGAAACCTTGCATAGAGAGGCAAGCACCCCTTTGTATGAGGGATGTTCGTACTCCACACTGCGAGAGCAAACTTGGAACTATTGAACTTGCAAACAACTTATGAATGGAGTGATACAAGTGTCACAAGTCTTCTTTGGTAAGACCGCCTCATTCTATTCTCTCAAATAGAAAATGTTTCATGTTCTATATACTCTCCTTTGCAAATATTTTGACAGATGATTTCTTATGTTATGTTATATGCTTCTCAAGAAGATTCTTTCCCCTCAAAATCTATTACCGAACTCACGAGATGGGTGTCGTAAAATGCTCTCTATGCTAGATATGGATTACACAAAAATACATGCATGTCCCAATGATTGCATGCTATTTAGAGGGGTTAATAAAGATGCAACACAATGTTTACAATGTGGGGAGAGTCGCTATAAGGATGATTTGCAAGGAGATAAAGTTTTCGGAAAGGTTTTAAGACACTTCCCTATCATTCCTCACATCCAACACATGTTTTAATGTAAGGGGGTTGCAGAACTCATGACATGGCATGCTACTCATCACTCGACCGATGTGGCAATCAATAGACAGAAGGATGAGAGAAGAGCTTTCAGAAGAGCAAATAGACGCTTGCCATTCCCACCTAGCTTGGAACCTCTACCAAATGTGATCAATATAGAATGGCTTTGTATGGCAATATCGATGGCATCACAAAATGGAGAGATGATCACAAGAGAAGAGCATGAGGATGCAAGAGGATGTGACTCTCAAGTAAGTACATTCTTCATCTCTATCTCATGTATATACCTTATTTAATGCACTATACTAAATGTCATAATTTTGTTTAATGTTAGTACAAACTATATAATGCAATATAGTCAGAGGGAAGGCACTTTTGCACAGAGTGTGTGGATTCTAAAAGAAAGACATTTGATTGTGGGGTGATGGCAACTTTTGAGCAAGAAAATTGAGCTAGTAGAAATGATACCAATGTCTTAGAGGACAATCTTGAGTATTGTGGAACTATTCAATATATTCTTGAGGTTGGATTTAGAGCATTTATTCTATTCATCTTTGATGTCAAATGATTCAAGAGGTGATATATAGAGGTGCTCAAGCAACCGTGAAGAAACATCCAAATGGGTTCTTTCAAATTGATTCCACCAAGTTTTGGAATGATGAGAAATATACCTTCGTACTACCTATCAACAGGTTAGTAACGCAAACAATCCCAAATTAAATATTGATGTAGTGTAATAAAAGTGTAACCCCTTTGCTTTGTGATATTAGGTTGTGTTTCATGTGGCCGATCAAATTGATCCAAAGTGGTGGTATGTTATACAAGTTTCCACATATCTTTCAAGATCAAGATGTGGAGGCCGAATCTCTGGATTAGATGCAAGTACTACCTCAAATCGGCTCATTGGAAGAAGATGATGAAGAAAACATTTTGGATGGGGCCGATGAAGAGCATGAGGAACATCAATCCGAAGAAGATGATGAGTCACTCATCAATCATGACAATACTTCATTGGATCATGATAGTGATATTGATATTGATATGGAACCCCATCTTTTCATTGAGCTTCCATTAGATATAGACATTGATGAAGCAACACATATGGATTTTTTACAAGATGGGATAGATTCATTATCTTGACATTATTTCGCTTCTCAAAAGTTTTTATCTTTTTTTTTTAACTCAAAAAATGGCTCCAAGGGTTTTAATGGATGTTAAAACTATATATCATTTTCTGTGTGTATGTGACATGTATTTTTAAAACTCAACATCCAACAACTCTCTAGAATTTCATGCAGCAAAAATAAGAGCATAATTCCATTGCTATTTTCGCTATTTAGCAGCAAAATTACAGTATGGCAGCGAAATTTTGCTACTACAGGTGCCTAGCACAGGTGGAATTTTGCTACTATAAACGCTGTGGAGCAGCAAAATTTTACTGTTAACAGCACTGCTCATCAGTAGTGAAAATTTACTCTTGGGGAGCGAAATTTTGATACAAAGAAGTGAATGGAATCCCTGATATCCCGATAAAAAAGATCGTTGTGCTGAAACGCTACTAAAAAACGCTGCTATGTCCCCCGTGTTGTGGTGTCAATGGTATTATCCATTGAGAAGTTTCGTCATTATCTTCTAGGAAATAAATTTATATTTTATGTTGATCATGAGGCTTTAAAATACCTCTTGAATAAGCTAGAATTATCAAGACATGTTATTATATTGATGCTTTTATATCAAGAGTTTGATTTTCAAGTGGTGACTAAAGCAGGAAAGTTGCATGTATTAGCCGATCATTTATCTAGATTATTGACCAATGATCAAGATGTTGGGGTAGATGATGATCTACCGATGCTCAGCTATTTAAACACAATTGCCATGGTATGCTGACATTGCTAATTTTTACAAATAAGAGGGAAAAGAAAAAGATTTTGAGTTTTTTGGTGGATATATTTATAAGTACTTCTCTCGAGAGGAATTTATCACCATTGTGTGTGTGAAGATGAAATTCCTACTATTTTGAAAGCTTTACAGGTGGATATTTTTTCAAAGAGCTTACAGCTTGCAAGATTCTCCTTGATGTCTTGGTGGCTAATGTTATTTAAGGACTGTCATTTTTATTATCATAAATGTGATAAATGTCAACGATTTTGCAACCCATCTAAAAGTTTTGCGACACCATTGATGCCTATCTTAGCGTTGAAACCATTTGAGAAGTGGGAAATAGATTTTGTAGAACCAATAAATCTTTCGTCATGTTATAGATCCAATCGATACATTTTGGTATGTACAAACTATATGTGACTAAATGGGTAGAGGCAAAATCTCTAAAGATAGACAGAGCGATGAATGTGGCCAAGTTTCTCTATGAGAACATAATTACACGGTTTGGTTGTCCTTTAGTAAGCGATTGGGGTTCTCATTTTCTAAATGAGATAATTAAAAAATTAACAAAGCTTTATAAGATTAAACATCGTAAAACAACACCATATTATCCTAGAGAAAATGGTCAAGTAGAAGTCACCAATAGAATTCTATGTGGAATATTAACCAAAATGGTAGTAGACAATAGCCAAGATTGGGATGAACAGTTATATGAAACGTTATGGGCTTATCATACAGCTTATAAAGTCACTATGCAAAATACTCCATTATTCAATTTAGTGTATGGAACAGATGCAATATTTCCCATTGAACACGAAATTCCTACTTTAAGGATAGCACTAGCTATGTGATTAGGTGACCATATTGCATTGAATGATCGTTTATTGAAGTTAGTGAAATTAGATAAGGAGAGATTAATAGCTCTTCAAAGTTAGAGGCTATGCAAAAATGTAGAAAAGCATGGCACAATCGCAATATAAAAAATCATAAGTTTAAGGAAGGTGATTTATTGTTGGTTTACGATAGTAGATACTATAAATTTCCTGGTAAGTTAAAGGTGGTTATGACCCTTTACGATTATGGAAGTTTTTAATAATGGTTCTTTGAGTATATAAGATTTGCAAAAGGAGAATGAACCATTTTGGGTTAATGGATTAAGAGTTTAACATTATGTAGTTTGAAGCTGATCTAGAAATAGAAGATATTGATGTAATATGGGATGTCAATGAGTGGGGTTTTTGGTTTATACTCACCGAGGATGAATTGTTGAGATGATGTAGTTTTTATGTGGATTTGTGGGTGAGTGTTTTATTTTTTAGATTTTCTTTTTGTCAAGAAAAATCAAAACTCAAAAAAAAGAAAAAACTAAAAAACTAAAATTTAGTCTAGGACTACACTGTGAGTGTAGTGTTGCTGTTGTAAGACAGGTTTAATTTTGAAGTATGATGGATATGAGAAGCGGTAGATGAGGACAAGAAGGAGTGGAGTGATGAAGAAGCGAAGTTTATGAAATAATGAGAATGATCAGGTTTATTCAAACCTGACCTTTAATAATGTTGTTCTTTAAAAGTTATTAGTTAGACTCTTGAAATTGTGTGTGAGTATAAGTGGAAGTGTGAGTGAGTAAAGAAAAATGATTGTGCATAGGTGTGAAAGAATGAATAATATTGTAAGTGTGAGTGATGTGAATGCGAGAGTGGAAGTCATAGCTGATTCATATTCCATGCTAGTGTGCTATTTAGATAGGTTCTACAGCTTGACTTTCTTAGGAGCTAGTGTTAGTTCTTTCTATACTTAGGTTCTATTTAAGGTATGTCGAGGGAGTATGCAAAGTTCCTATAGTTGTATCTTGATTGGGGCTATCTTGAGACTTTATGTTCTAGTTTTATAGTTGAGGTGTGAAGTGAAAGGATAACCCTACTTAGACAAAATAAAAGAGCAGTGAAGTTAAGAGTTGGAGAGTATAAATAAAAAGAGAAAAAGTTAAAAAGTTAAAAATTTAAAAAAACAATGAAGATACTCATTTCCTTTTTAGTTTCTTGGTAGGTTTCTAGGGTTACCCTTGGCAGTGATGTTGAGGCCTGGACCCGATGCCTTGGTTTAATTTGGGGTGGGACCTTGTGTCAACAATAAAGAAATTATGCTAATAACGATTGAGGTGTTTATCATTGCCATATTTTAGAAGGTTCTTGGTGGTTTTAAGATTCTCTATAGAAGCCTTTGAGCCATTGCTTTGGTCTCCAGGGGTGGTGCCTTAAACCATTTTTAATGGTCGAGAGAGGAGTTTTCCAATTTAAATAAGAGTGGGAGAAATAAATATTTTCTAGGGAATTCTAATTGTTTAGCATTCTTGGTTATAGAGTTAGAATACAAGGTTTTGGGATTAGATCTATGAAGAGATATTGTGCTAGAGACTTAGGTCCTCATTTTACAAGTGGACTGGTACTAGTTTCTGAGTACAGTTAGTTTTACTGCTATTCTTTTTAGCATGCTCGTATGAGATGTGGCTTAGTTATGACTATCATTAGAGAAAGTGATAGTCAATGAAGGAAGGAATGTTTGTTTTTGTGTTAAATGTTAAGTTTTGTAAGCTAGTTACTGGTGGAAGCTATATTTGACAAAGTTAAAGTAAAGATAAAATGATCAAGAGGACATAATGCTGTTGAAGGGACATAGAAAAGAAGAAAGATGCAAAGTAGCTAATTCGTGATGTACTCATGCGGACAGTTCACAATTAAGTTTTGTAAGCTAGTTACTGGTGGAAGCTATATTTGACAAAGTTAAAGATGAAGTAAAGATAAACGATCAAGAGGACAGAATGCTATTGAAGGGACATAGAAAAGAAGAAAGATGCAGAGTAGCTAATTCATGATGAAGTACTCATGCGGACAATTCACAATTAAGTGTGGAGGGAATGATAACTCCTAATTTTGGGACATAATTTGCTTATTTTTTCAAGCAAAATTGGGTAATTATAGCCATTTTTAGCTTTTTTTTTAGGAGTAACAATTAGCAAAATTAGGCACGAAATTAAAATTTTTGAAAACGATTTTTTATTTTTGCATTTTAGAATGCTTATCCCTATTTTTAGGATATCTGGTTTATTTTTGAACCATTTTGATGTATTTGACACCATTTTTTTTAATTAATAAGTTACTGGCTTGGCGAAAGTGAGGTAGATCCAATCTAGAGAAAAGAATCCATAGTCAGAGTACTAATAGAGGTAGAATAAGCAAAAAATGACCATTTTAATGGGTGCCCGGTTACTTGAGGCGTGGAAAGGCTAGTAAGTAGGTGTGAATATGACCCAAAAGATTATGGGAAGAGGGGAGCTTTTGGTGCCTCCTTCTAGGGAGATTAGGGAGCCATTTTGATCATCTTCTTGCTCTCCACTGCGTGTGTGGGCTGAGGTTTACATTGCTTACAGATACGAGGGATGAATGCATGCTTAATCTTCATTAATCTCTCTCTATTCTATGCCTAATTAGCAATCCAATTAAGGGTAATTAGTGACTTCTTGAGATAATTAATCACTTATTGAGGAAAAATTATGGATGAAATATGGATGAAGATCAGTAGAGAGGAGGCTTAGGGAGCAAAGCAACACATTCCTTGACTCTAGAACGAGTTAAACAACAAGTTTATGCAATATTCTTCTTTGTGATTAATGATAATTAGATCATAGTAAGAGTTTTAGTGAAACAATAAACATGGTGAAGATTAACAGAGGTGTATTATGTTATAAGTTAATAAATCCAAGTGCTAGATGAGGAATTAAACACGTTTAATGATGAAATTAATCACTTTTCTTAATTCTAAATACCTGAATGGTAGACTGCTCAGTCATCGAGTCTTGGTCAATCAATGAGCTCCCTTCCTGGATCTTCTGCCAAAATGGACCAAAATAACTATCAGTCTTGCAAAGCCCTCTTAATGACTGAAATAAGTTAGTAGAAATCTTGGTGAACGACAAAGAATTCACCTCTCTAATCCGACTAAGCGCATTTGCAATACTATTCATGGACCCTTTCCGATAACGGATCTCAAAATCAAAATCTTGCATTAACTCTGCCCAACGAGCTTTCCTGCCTCTCAAATCATCCGCATCACACACATACTTGATTGACTGATGATCAGTCAATATCACAAACTTGGAGCCATATAAATAATGTCTCCAAACCTCGAGAGCATGAATCACAGCATAAAGCTCCTTCTCAGGAAGTACTAATTATATTAATCATTTATTAATTTTAATTTTTTAAAAAAAGAAATTGTTTAACGTGAAAACACTAACCTAAATTTTTGGTAGTTTTGGAATAAGTTTGCTAATTGAAAATTAATTTCCAAGTTAGGTAATAATTTTAAAATTAATTAAAGAAAGCATGTTAATTAGTGAACTTCAATTATGTTTCTAAACATGTTTTATATCAATGAAAACATTTTGAAGATCTTTGGTTGTTGTTTGCTAATGGAAAATTAGCGTTTTATGTGATTTTAAGAGGGTTGTCAATTTTTTAGAAAAAAAAGATCATTAAAAATGATTAAAAAATAAATATAGAAAATTAGGGTCATGTTTTTTTGATATGAAATCATGTTCAGATGTAGTTTGATCACAAAAATGGTTTTTTGAATAAATATTCTTAATTTTTCTTTATAAATGTGTCATTTTAAGAAAATTAATATTTTCTTATTATTACAGAATTTAGGCATGATTTTCAAAGAACATAATCTTAATTTTATGACAAGAATGTCTATGTTGGTTTTAATAGAAAATGAGTTTGTCATATAGTCATAGTGTTAATTGGGGTTAAACCGTGATTTTATGTTTTGGGGCTACTTGCTTTGAAAATTGTCAAATTTTGGGGGACTAATAACTCAAAATTTAGAAGTAATTAAATGCTAATTAGAAAAAGAAAGATGTTTATTTTGGTGTTTAGAGTATGTGTGTGAAGTTTGAGATTAAATTATGAAGTTTTATTAGTAGTTGCTTTGTAAAACACAAGCTAATTTACCTTGTAAAAGTAGATTATGGGACATATTTGAGTAGCATGAAATTATTCTCAATGCTCGAATGTTTTAATTAGTGTGCATTAAGAAAGATTACTTAAAAAACTTTTTAGGATATAGTTTAAGGTTAGTTAGGAGTGGTTATCCGCAAAGTAGGTGGCTATAGTGGAGGGGGAGCCTTTTTATTGTCCTTCTCTTTTTATTAAAGAGGAGTTGCCTTTGGCTTTAATAGTATGGAGCATATAGAAATTCCTCAAAAGCTACGATCCAAAAGAGGCATTGTCCACCTTGCTAGTCTTAACATTATCCTAGAAAGAATTAAAAACGTAAGTATATAATCAATATGCTTGGTGATATATGGATTACATTACAATATAAATAATACAAATGAGGGAGTTTATATATTACTTTTTTAGTAGCATAACAACCTAATACTTAGCTGGCTAGTAACCCTTGTTTATGAAGAGTGGTCTAGTGGGTCATCGGTACAACAATTCTATTGGCTCTACAGGTGGTACTTATAGTTCTTAAGGATCCATAAATAACCTAAATTCACTAGAACATCTTAAAGAAAACAATAACTAAGACTTGTTTTTATGGGTTTATAGGTGGCATGTGTTGTTGAGAAATGTGGTGCCAAAGAGCACAAGGAAGACATAGGGAGAGAGTCAAACAAGAGCAAGTCTAGCATGAAGACACATGAGCAAAGGGAAATCCCAAGGGTGTCCCTCCTCATATAAAAGGGGGACATTTCAAACAATGAGATATATCACTTGCACACATCTCAAGCCTCTTTTGAGTACAAGTCTTAATCTTGCACATACTCATGATCATGATGAGTAAACTTAGATTACATCCACCTTATATTAATCATGTTTAATTAGTATAAGATTAGTCTTAATTAGGTAGATGTTTTGCTAGAAGGAGAGCTTGATCCATGCTTTTTAACATGGTATAAGAGCTTAGGTTTAGCTCTCCATTAGGTTAGATATCTATTAGGGCTTCTCCATTTTTAAGGTATTCTGCACTTTTCGGGAGTGGTGGTTTAGGCTTAGCTCTTCTCATTATCAGATGTCTTGAGGTATTATTAAGTTCACTTTTATCTTAATTAAGTCAACAACTCTTGTAGAAGCTTCTAATCAGCATCTCGGTGCAACCCTTAAAGAAGAAGGACTGTAATAACAAGACAGTCTAGTCTACAACTGAAACGAGGTGCATCAGAGGCGTGTAGACCAATGATGCAAGAGACTAGCGGCAGACGACGGGCTTACTGTGGGGGTGGCGGGCATCCAACTCTTATGGACAAAATAGTGCTCACAAAGATAGCTCATCAACAGATGCCTAGCAATGGAAAATCAGAGGTGGCGGAGAGAGAAAAAAAGAGCAGACCAATTGGAGTACATAGATCTATATGCCACACAGATGGGCTCTGTCCAAGTACACTCAGAGGAGGAGACACACATCAAATTGTAATGTAGAGAAGTAGCAGCCATAGCCGCCTCTCCCACCACGTGCAAGAGAGCACCATCGCAGGCACCAGCGGCGGCCAGTCAAAATAAATAATAATAATTAAAAACCCTAAGAAGATAACGTTTTAATAGCAATAAATCTTAGGGTCTTAAGAGTTTTGGTGTAAGGAGCCCTCCTTTATCACATGGAGTTTAGAAACTATGTTTTCATGGGCATTCATTTTACCAAAATGGATTTCTGCAAGATAACAATCATCATCATCATCATCAATGTTCATCAAAATTTATGTAACCCTTGTTGTAAAAGCGACCAAATGAGCATGGTAACATATGTTTGTGTAAAAGAGAAGAAAAAACGCTGCAGCCAAATGAGTATACAAGCATAGATGTACACAAACAAAGAATAAGTGGAAACAAAAATGAAAGCTCCAAGAAAAGATATAATGAAAAAGAAAGAGAAGTGGCAAAATCCTCGCATCAAAAATTCACCTCACTACCCATCTCTTAAACAAACAAAAAATTATGAAAAAATCCTACTTCTTACAAAAAGTGCTTGTAAATAGCCTGTGGGACGGATGTTGTACCCAAGCTAGAAATTCATCCCTCACCTAGAGCCAAAGTAGCAATAAGGGAGAGAAGTGCCAAAGTAGCACATGGGCCGAAATTGCTCATAGCATACAGGGGAATGTAGAAAGTAAAAAGTCAAAATCATGTTGTAACCCCACTCTTAAAAGGGACCTCTAGACCTCAAAGATAGGTCAAGTCTCTATCAAGGGGGGGACCTCACTCTTAGAGATGACCTCTAGGTCTCAAAGATAAGTCAAGTCACCATCAAGGGGGAAGGGGGGGTAAAAATATATTATAAAAACCGACATCCAACCACCTTGAGTAGCCCAAAGATTTGACACCAAGGGGGGATGTTGAGAAATGTGGTGCCAAAGAACATAAGGAAGAGATAGGGAGAGAGTTGAGTAAGCTAAACAAGCGCAAGTCTAGCATGAATACACATAAGCAAAGATATTTATCCCACATTGATGTACAAGCCCAAGGGTGTACCTCCTCACATATAAAAGGAGGCCATTTCAAGTAATGAGATATATCACTTGCACACATCTCAAGCCTCTTTATGAGCACAAGTCTTAATCTTGTAACCTAATTGTGCTTGATTCTATTGCACATACTCACCATCATGAGTAAACTTAGATTTCATCCACCTTAGATTAATCACATTAATCATGTTTAATTAGTCTAGGATTAGGCTTGATTAGGTAGATGTTTTGCTAGTAGGAGATCTTGATCCATGCTTTTAACATGTGTAGTCTAATATCCTAGTGATTTGGATCTTCTTCGAGAGACTAGTCACAAGAAGGGTGATCATGATGCTTTGAGACATTATCAATACGACAAGATGTTGAGTGGCTCAAAGATGCATGCCACCTAGTCCAGTGGTGTTCCCAGCATTTGTGTGGGAGTGCAACATCATCCTATCCCTCACATGATACTCGGATTGTCAAGAGATTTTTTTTGGTGTGTGGATGGTAGCCTTATTGAATCGTAGAGACCCACATGATTGTGACATAGTACAAAAGCACCTTGGACTTGCATTCCATTAAGAGCACGTGCATTGCAGGTCCCCCATGATTCACACATAACAGTTTGTATGCCTTTGTGGAGCATGTATGTATGGTGAACTATTTAGATTATGCCTCGAGAGGATGGGCATATGCATGGATATAGACAATGTTCTCTCCTAAGTATCCTTCATATCGAATGTTATCTGATGAGCACATTGGTCGTATGTTCATGGGGCCAATAATGATGAGTTAACATATTTTCTATAAGAGGGTGATGTATTTGTCATTATTACTAATGAGGACAATAGCGAGGGAGTAGACTACTATCTCATGAGTTGCACTAGGCTTGACTAGGATACGATGGATGATCATGGGTTTTCTTTTTATTATGGTAGGCCGATTCTACCAGCAGATCAAACATCATTGAGGGAGTCTTGAGTTCTAGCAGTGGCAATGGGAGAGAAATTTTAATACTCTCATCTAGTTCACTCTTGATCGAGTATAGAGTTAAAAAACACAAATCACACCCGTGTTTTCGGCTTCCAATGGATGACCATGAGGGCATTCTAGAGCATTTGAGAGCTAGAGAGGGTGTTGATGATTAGATCTCTATTATGATAGGGAGTCGCTTACCATCATAGTACTTTTGTTCATTTCATGACCTTATACTTTTAGAGGCATTTCATATTTGCTCATGTTGACATTTATTCTACCTCGATTTTATCTTTTTACTCAGTGTGGTTGATCTTAATTTTATCTTTGTACTTTATTAGTGCAGTTGATCTTGATGATTGATTATGTTCTGATCATGGCTCCAACTAAGTGTCTCTTTTATTTTGTATGCCAACTTTGTTTCAAGATTTCATATTGTTTATGGTCCCTTCCACATGCTTGTAAAAATACACATTAGGCACTACTTGACATATCAAACATCGTCCGATAGTAACCAAACATTGTAGGAATGTGGAGAGGGTGGCACCCAATATGCATGTTTCAAGTGTCCTAATGCTTAAGAGGCCCTCAAAAATCCCTCTCTTCTCCATGCCATCATACCCAAACATTGTTCAATGGTGACCAAAATTGCAAGAACGTGGAGGAAGGGATCAGACGATGTTTGGGTATGATGGCATGGGAAAGAGCGGGATTTTCCAGGGCCTCTCAGGAACTAGGAGACTTGAAACATACTATTGAACCCCACATCTCAATAGTGGCAGAAAGCGCCAGCAACCCACTCCCCACGTCATGAGCACCACCTGAGTATCACACGTGTGGAGGTGGAGAACTATAACCACCAAAGATCCATTACCAAGAACAAGAAGACTCAGCCTAAAAGGGCACCCGATCACTACAGATGGTGACAAGAGGATAGCTCGGTGTTAGGCAAGAATAGAGCTAGATGCTTAGGTAGATGGAATCTATGAAGAGTGCTATTGTTGTATGCTCTCAACTGTTAGTTGATAGTTGTGTCATGAAGTTGGAGAGTGTGTTTGTACTCAGGGAATGTTAACACTATTGGGCAACTGTTCTGTATTGATCTGTCATGTTTTTGGAATATAATTAATTGCAAGATTGCCATTTCATTGCTGTTCTGAGTTGTCCTCTATGTCTAAGTCTGCAGTGTCACTCTTCTACACTGAATATGTTGTCTGCTGATGAGAAAGCAAGTGAGATGTTAGTAGAGTGTTGCTGAGAGAACTGAGAGAGTGTGAGTGAAGGGTTTCTCAATAGAGTCATGTTTAGCGTGACCCCTTGACCATATGGGAGTTGGTGTTTGTACCCAAAAACTCTGGTGGATGACTTTATGTCTCCCACAGTATTGCCTGACTAGTATGTTACCATAGACTACTGTCTTACCTTCCGCTATGAGGGAAATGAATGAGAAACGCTTGGTGATCCTGCTACTTAGAACAAGTCTGAAGAGAAATCATCGCATGGAGAATTCTTCGGCGAAGTCAATACAGAAAGCTTCCCACTTCAAACATCTTCAAGCATGCTTCACGTATGTTCATGGATATAAGGATGATGAAAAGTAATGCCTCCCAAGAGACCCTCTAAGAAGCTTATAGCTAGGAGTGCCTCACACCATCACAATCAAGAAGGCAGTGCTAAAACTTCCACAACCCTGCATGAGCAAGAGGAAGTGTCAGAATTTAGGGATGACTTGGACCAAGAAAATAAGTGCCAAGAGTGAGAAACTGAGCACAATCCAGGTCTAGAAAACTCAAGAAGGGTGAAACAACAAAACCAGGAAGAACAACCACAACAAAACCCTTGGAAAAGGTTCAAGGGAGCCATGGCCTCATTAGCCAAGAATTTCCTAGTGTATTTAGGAGAGAAAGCGGAAGATGTAGACCTGCATGTGCTAATCCCATTTTGGATAAACAAGTATGCTCCCCCAATTGAGGACATTAATAAGTGTCATGAAAAGGCACTATAAAAGTTGTACATTATGAGATATTGGCCACCCACCAAGACCTTAGTTAAGTAAGTTTTGGGTGCCCAATTGTGAATAAGGGCCAAATGTATATAAGGCATTTTCATATAATGAAAAGACACAATCCCCCTTTGCGCTATTGAGAACTCTTCTTATGTCTTGAGAGAGCATTCTAGCATTTGTGCCTCTTCTATGCTTATATGTTCATATTGAGAGCTCTTCTTATGTCTTGAGAGAGCATTCTAGCATTTGTGCCTCTTCTATGCTTATATGTTCATGTTGTGTGGGAGAGTGATGTTAAAATTACATCAATGTGATGAGGGTTATATGCAGCCCATCCATTATGCTAGCAAAGCCCTCACAAGGGTGGAAAGGAACTACAACACAACAAAACGAGAAGCTCTTTCAATGATCTATGTTGTGAAAAAGTTTTGGCACTATCTCTTGGGAAACAAATATGTTTTCCCATGTGGACCATCAAGCTTCCATTTATCTGGTAAACAAAGCTTTTCTAGTAAGGAAGATGGCAAGATGGATGCTCCTACTACAAGAATTTGAGTTCACCATTCAACACACACCTAGAAAAGAAAAAGAAGTGGCAGATTTTTTATCTAGACTAGATTCCGGAGAACCTGCTTTGGGGGGCATAGAAGACCAACTCCCTGACACCAACTTATTCACACTAGCATCAAAACTGAAGTGGAAGAGAACTGGTATTATAACATGATGCAGTTTTTGGAAAATGGGACATTTTCGGAAGGATACACTACTGACATGAAAAAGAGAATTGCCTTAAGAAGCCAAAATTTCACTATGATTATTGGGTAGCTCTACAAAAGAGGCATAAACCAAATCTTACACAGGTGTGTTCCGGATCATGAGTAGCAAGCCATGTTAAGAGAAGCACACTGTGGGATCACCGAAGGACACATGGGCGGAGAAATAACAACCCAAAAAATTTTGCAAGTAGGCTATGGTGGCCAACTATCATAAAGAATGCCAACAGTGAAGCAAAGAACTGTGATATCTATCATACAACGAATGGGTCAACCCGAAGATTCTGATAGATTGCCCATCTTGCCTATACTGCCTCTATCTCCATTCATGAAGATACCTACAAAAAGCAGTAGATGTGAGTACATAATTGTGGCCACCGATTATTTACCAAGTGGCTGAAAGCTAGAGCTATAAAGAGCGACTCCGTAGAAGAAGTGGTGAAGTTCCTCTTCAAAGACATCATTGACCAGGGGAAGCATTTCATGAACAAAGTAATGAAAGGGCTGATGGATAGATACCTGATCAACCACAAAAAGTCCTCACCCTACTACCCACAGTACAATGGCCAGGCGAAATCAACCAACAAGATTCTAACCAAAATTCTAAAGAAAATTGTAAATGGTAACAAAAACGATTGAGAGACCAAAAGCTAGATGTGTAGCTCTATGGGAATTCCACACATCCTACAAAGTCTCAACCAAGCAAACACCATTCAAGCTTGTCTATGGGTTGGAAGCAGTTATGCCTATGGAATTTGTGGTACCCAGTCTGAGAGTGGCCATTCAAGAGAAGCTACCAATGGAAGAATCCCGGGAGATCAGAATACAAGAACTCTTAGCCTTAGAGAAAGAGAGGCAAATCAGCTTGCTAAAGGCAGGGATAATGCAGCGAAGAAGAAAGGCTTTGGACTGATAGGCATCTCAAGCATAGGATTTTTAAGAAAGGAGATCTTGTATTGGTCTACAATTCCAAGCTAGGACCTCACCCCGAAAAAATCAAAATCCGATGGAATGGACCATTTGTAGTAGTGAAGGACCCAATCAGCTAGAATGCCTTTACCTTAAAAAACTTGGATGGTACACCCTTTCCAAAAATAGTGAACGGCTTCAGGATGAGAAAATACAAAGGCCACCCGGAAGTGAGTACACTGAAAGAAGCAGAAGCAAAAGATCAGTGTGCCAGTCCGGAGCATTTGCTGGCATGATCTCACTAGTGGAAGTGGATGCGCAAAATTCAAAAGACCACAGATCCGCAGAAGGATGGCTAGTCCGCTAGGGTAGCTAAGCCACAAAACCTCAAATCTCTAGAACCAATCAAAGTCCCAGGACAATAAAAAAGCGAGTGACCAAGGGTGAACCAGCCCGATCCACGTCAATAATTCAAAAGGCCACAATGTCAGCATGAGCAACTGCATGGAGGACACGTGCCACAATATCATCAAGACCCCACTAGAAATGGTAAAACGGGAAGACTAAAGAATGCTCTAATACCATTAAGCCGAGACGGTGGCCATAATGTGGATCAAGGGTCACATCACATCGAAAAGTGTGAAGTTGAAAACGACAATGCCCCAAAAAAGGAAGCAAAAAAAAAACCATCGCAAAAAAGACTATAAGGAGCCTAAAAATGCACATTCTCAATCTGCTCTTCTCTTGCTCACATCTCTCGCATCCATCTGCAGCACTTTCTCATAAAACATCACCATGTCAAAGATCAACAATGTTAAAATTACAGCAATGTGATGAGCTATGGTGGATCAATTTTGCTAGAATCAACATCATTAACAAAGTGATTAGATGATAATTAAGATGTGGTTAGGAGCAATTAACTAATAGCTTAATGTAGGCATGGATAATAAAAAACCTGCAAATTCTCATTAGGCCAATGCCTCAATTTATAGAGTTTACATCCAAGTATCAAATCCCATTGATTTTACATCCAAGTATCAAATCCCACTGATTTTACATCCAAGTATCAAAAACCAGCAAATTCTCATTAGGCCAATGCCTCAATTTATAGAGTTTACATCCAAGTATTAAATCCCACTGATTTCTCCTTGATTCACTCCACCTCTTTTGCTTGATTCTCTCCACCTCTCCCAGAATATCTCCACACTTCTTAAATCTTCTCATGCTACCCTTTATTCTCTTCCCAGTAGATTCTTCTCACCTTTTCACAGGTTCTCTCACATTTAAGATTCTCTTTTACAGCCTCTTGCCAAGGGCTTGTTCCCGCACACACCCTATTCACTTGTATATTTCAACACCTCCCCTCAAGTGAATACTCCTAGCACACCTGGACCCTATACCAAGTTTCTCTCTTACTTGATAGTCCGCGACCAGTGCCTAGCACACCTCCCCTCAAGTGAACAATCTTAGCACACCTGGACCCTATACCAAGTTTCTCTCTTACTTGATAGTCCGTGACCAGTGCCTCAAGTCCCTAAACTCATAGTCCTTGTCACTCTCTCTCTATGTGTCCAAGGCTACTACAAGTGCCCGTGACCTTGACTAAAGTGCTCACACATACATCTACCACTTGGCCTACATCATCGGTGGCTTAGAGGTGGTTTTACTTTGTTGGGGCAAGTTACATTGGGTTGTGGGGTCTCTCTCTCTCTCTCTCTCTCTCTCTCTCTCTCAGATTTTCACATGGCTCCTCACTCTTTGGAGCCTCACATCTTCTCTTGTCTTCAGTCTTCTTGTCGTGGTAGCTTCTCTTCACACGTCCATGTCTTCCTCTTCTTTCAGTCTTCTTGTGGCAGCTTCTCTTCTCGTGTCCATGTCTTCCTTTAATGCTTCCTTTAGCTTTTCTTCTTGGTGTGGATCTTCCTCTTGGAAAGAGATGGCCTTGAGATTGTCCGTCAGTTCTTCTTGCTCCATGTGAGCAACATGTTTAAATGTTTTGTTGACAGTTCTTTTGGGCTTTTGATATTTATCTTGTATCCAGGAGGTCTTACCTCTTGCCTTATTCTGGACAAGGGCAGTGTCTGATCCCATTTTTACACTGATGTAATGTGCCCAATACATAATGCATATAGCTTTCATTCTTATGCACTTTTCCAAATGAAACTCTAGTTGTGAATAATCTTGAATTTGAGTGTGATTTTCAGGCATTAACCAAGGGTTAAATGCAAAATGATGGTTACCACAAATTTATCAGCATAATTTTACCATTAAATCAAGGGTAACCAATTTGTACGGAATGGTTGGAGTATCAAACCAACTCCGAATTGCAATTTGAAGTTATAGGGATCTGTATCAGATACCTAATGGTTAATTTGAACCCTCAATTGCACCAAAATATAGTGATTAGTACTGATTAATCATTGATTAGCAAATTAATCTTCTATTTTGTGTGGGGAGCCCAGATCTGAGGCCTTAGAGTTCAAATGAGCACAAATCCTTTCAAGGCCATCAATAGCAATTAGTCTAGTAGAGGATTAAGCCAAGAAACACAAGATTTGACCAAACATTGAATGCTTAATCTCTGTTTTACCAAAGTCACCTGCAGATCTGATGAAGAGCTTGGATCTCACGGTAGACTTGATCAAATCAAATTCTGACTTCACCAGCTTGTAGAGCATGCTTGAAAACCCCCGGGGCTAAGAGGAATTAGACCCATTTGATTTGATGAAGTAGAAATCACTGATTTTCTCCAAAAAAATGCGCTTGCAAATCATGTTGCCGCCTACTGGCGTTCTGCGCTGAATCACGTCAATTGCTTTGGCCTGTGTGTAGGCTATGAGTCCCTAAAAGGGCTTGGGCTAATGTTGAGCCTACAAGGAGAGGGAGCTCCTCCACTAGCTGGGGGTACAGAAAGCTTCTTGAAAATAACTAAAAATTTGATTATTTCCTAATTATCTACTAATCTTAATTAACTAGATAATGGGCTCATAAACTTGATGGATTCTAGGCTTCGCTCTGATACCATGTTAAAATTACAGCAATGTGATGAGCTATGGTGGATCAAATGCTAGAATCAACATCATTAACAAAGTGATTACACGATTAAGACGTAACTAATAGCTTAAGACGTGATTACATGATAATTAAGACGTGATTAGTGAGCAATTAACTAATAGCTTAATGTAGGCATGGATAATCAAAAACCAACAAATTCTCATTAGGCCAATGCCTCAATTTATAGAGTTTACATCCAAGTATCAAATCCCACTGATTTCTCCTTGACTCACTCCACCTCTTTTGCTTGATTCTCTCCACCTCTCCCGGAATATCTCCACACTTCCTAAATCTTCTCATGCTACCCTTTATTCTCTCCCAGTAGATTCTTCTCACCTTTTCACAAGTTCTCTCACATTTACAGATCCTCTTTTACAGCCTCTTGCCAAGGGCTTGTTCCCGCACACACCCTATTCACTTGTATATTTCAACAACCAAGTCCCAGAGGTTAGACAAAAAGCCTGAGAAAAGCCTCTACATGCCCATGATCATCCCTGATGTGAGAAAGAAAGAACATCAGGAGTGGGCAAGGAAGTGTGGATTTGATAAACTATAAGAGTATCAGTGGGAAGAGCTGCATGACCCCGAGGATGGGGGAGAACTAATAAATCATTTTTTGGAGACAAATACAGTTCACACAAAGGGGAAGGAGCCCATAGAAGTTTCAGAGCTCGCAGTGCATCACGCACTGGGATTACCAATGGAGGGTGCGATGGATACAAATCTCAAGGTGAGGGTGGAAGAAGAAATCACTAAAACTAGGAACATGCATTAGATAAAGGACGTGCGGATGAAACCTGATGGGAGCAGTTCATGTTCTTCTTGCAAAATGTCATATTTATGGGCAAAACAGAGGACATGTCAAACAAAAACTACAGACTTCTTAGAGCAGCAAAGGTAGGGGAAAAATAAAACTGGGCCACCATTTACAAAGAAAACTTGGCAAAGAGGGTAGCCACCTAGCCCAAGGAGAAACAACCCACAGTGGTACATGCACACCTACAAGCAATCACTGAGGCTACCAGGCTTGTGGATCGCTAGACTAGAGATGTCCATGTCAGACACCAGCATAAGGAGGCCGGAGGATCCTCCAAATCCGCCAAGGTCACCTTTAGTTCATTTGAGGATGACGTTGATGAAGAGGAGGAATGGCTAAAGATTGCTCAAAAAGCCAGCAAGAAGAGAAAGCACAGGGTAGATGAAGAAACGCTGCTTGACCCAAAAGAGGTCAAAAAACAAAGAGAAAAAGAAGAAAGGAGAAGGAAGCTAGAGGAGAAACAGAAATAGGAAGCCACGGGCAGAAGAAAGGAAGAAGAAGCTTGAAGAGGAAGAAAAGAAGAAGCAAGAAGAAGAAAAGAGAAGGAAGGACGAAGAGGAGAGAAAGAGGAAAGAAGAAGAAGAACAGAGGAAGATAGAAGAAGCTCAAAAGGGGGGAACAACCCATAAGGACAGAAGTGGTTATACCAGCAGAACTGCAACCTTGGGTGGCAAATATGGCACAGAAAGTGCAGGAAGGACAAAACCACAATTTCAAGCTTCTCGGAGAACTGGAAGTAGAACTTCCCAGCTAGCACGTGCATATAAACAAAGGGCTGATGTCTGCAGCCCTGAACATCCTCTTGCAAGCCCTCTTGTCTGTGGTGGAAGAGTATGAGAAGAAGGCCTGGAGCACAATCAATGACACATGTGCCCGAAATCATAAACAGCATGGAATGCTAGTATACGCCACGGCCAAAGCCAAAGAATTGGAGAACAAGGCTTAGATGGTGGCACAACAAAACGAGGAGATGCAGAAAAAGATTTCCATGGTAGAAAGGGCCCTAGTGCAACAAAAGGAGATGATGTTGGAATTAGGGTTGCAGGAATGCACACACAACTTCAAGAAGATGAGGAAGCTTGAGCACAACACTGTAGTGTATTATGAGTGCCAAAATGAAAGATTTCAAGCCCTAGAAGATAATGGGCGTATATACAATGCACGGGGGAAAAAACCTCCTAGTGAGGGAAAAAGTGCCCCGGCGGTCCTAAGTGTGTTCACACACATCACTACTATAATATGGTAACAAATCCCCCCTGGAGTGATGCGGTGAACAAGAGCTAGCACTCATGTATAGGGAAGTGTCTAGCTATGTGGACGAATCCACAAAAGGGAGTAAGCCCAAAGCTTTGCGAAAAGCTTCGAACTTCTCACGAGGCAGAGCCTTTGTGAAAAGGTCTGCAAGGTTATCCTGTGTTGGCACATAAGCCAAACTGATCTCTCCTGCAGAGAGTCTCTCCCTGACATAATGGTAGTGCACCTCAATGTGCTTCGTACGAGCATGGAACACTGGGTTCCGCGCAACTGCCAATGCGCTCTGACTGTCAGTGAAGATGGTGGTGGCAGATGGCTGCCCAACACCCAAATCAGCCATAAGGCGTCTGAGCCACACACACTCAACTGTAGCTGTGAAAGCTGCCCTGTACTCAGCTTCACAACTAGAAGTGGCCACAGTAGGCTGCTTCTTGCTCAACCATGATATGCATGAGCTTCCAAGCATGAAGCAAAAACCACTCGTGGACACGCGTGTGTCATAACAACCAGCCCAGTCAGAATCTGAAAAAACATGTAAATCTGGCGGCAATGATCCCCCCTTGGGATAAAACAACCCAAGATGCCGAGTACCACTCAAATAGCGAAAGATACGCTTCACTGCCTGCCAATGCTTAATGCCTGGGCTATGCATAAATCTGCTCACCTGTGAGACTGCAAACTGAATGTCTGGCCTCGTAATGCATACATAAATGAGGCAACCAACAGCTGTCTGATAGAGTGTGACATCAAAGTGATCTCCAGCATCATGAAGACTCAACTTCAAACCTGTCTCCATTGGAGTAGCAATAGGCTTGCAGTCTTCAAGGCCAAATCTCCGCAACAATGTTTCAATATACTTTGTCTGACACAAAGCAATACCTCCATCCCTGATAAGAATCTGGTAGACCATTCAAAACAGTCTGCACAAGTGAACTGTCTGACAGGATTTCATCTGCAGAAATGAGCTGCTCTTTGAAATCCTTGATCTTTGTCAAAAAGCTATCCATAGAATCACCTTCGTTCATATGCTCATTCTCCAACTGTTTTCGGAGGTAAGCAACACGAGCCTCATTTCTTGCCTGATACAATGTGGCAAGTACATCCCAAGCATCCTTAGAAGTCCTGCAGGAGCGAATATGTGGGATAATGGTACGTTTGACAGACAGCGCAATCAAGGCATGAGCCTGCGCATCTCTACCATCCCAACGAATCTGCTCTGCTGAAAGTGGTGGTTCTCGAACAGCTGCTACAGCACTTGTGCCTGCACCATCATCAACAGTACCTGTTTCTGATGTGTTTGCAGCATTCCCAGCCACAATAGGACGTGCATCAATACCCTGCACAATGTTCCATAACCCCTTTGCTACCAATACATGTCGCATCATATATGCCCACAATGGATAGTTGGTGCCATCCAACTTATCCTCAGCAGCCAACATGCGGAATACATCATTGTTGTCAGCCATGGCCAATGACTGTACTACTAGATGTAAATGCTGTCTGTAAGAGGTAAACCTGTATAAAATCGACCTGTGCTATGTAGCACAGCCCAAAACAGACGAATGGGCAGCTGTCCTGCAGATTTTAATCTTGACAGAAAATCTGCACAGTAGGACGATTTTGCCTGCGCAGTACTTGGAATGCAAAAACGGAGGGCGAAATGACTTCAGATCAAAATTCTGAAACGACCGAGCCCTACGGCCTATCCCACGGCATATACTAACCTGCAGACGCTCGTGAAACCTCGTTGCAATCGGAGGAGATGAAGCGGCAGATGCCGGTGATGCTGCCCGGGAGAAGGAAGCCTGCTCTGATACCAATTGTTGGAATTAGGGTTGCAGGAATGCACACACAACTTCAAGAAGATGAGGAAGCTTGAGCACAACACTGTAGTGTATTATGAGTGCCAAAATGAAAGATTTCAAGCCCTAGAAGATAATGGGCGTATATACAATGCACGGGGGAAAAAACCTCCTAGTGAGGGAAAAAGTGCCCCGGCGGTCCTAAGTGTGTTCACACACATCACTACTATAATATGGTAACAGATGAGTGAGGGGAAGATCAGAGCCCTCATCAATGAAAGGCACAGTCTCCAAGCTCGAGTGGAGGGACTTCATGTAGAACTAATTAACTGAAGCAAGGAAACCAGCAAAGGTCTAGGCTAACACCATCCAAGGACTAAAGGATGAAGTATTGGATAGCACAATGGTGTTGGTAGTCACCCAAGTAGAAGTTTAAGCCCTGAAAAACCAAGAAGAATTGGAGAGCAAAGCTCAGATGATGTCATAGCAAAATGAGGAGATGCAAAAAAAGATTGCCATGGCAGAAAGGACCCTGGTGCAACAAAAGAAGCTGAGTGAGGGGAAGATTAGAGCCCTCATCAGTGAAAGGCACTTACTCCAAGCTCAGGTGGAGATCAGTGAAAGGCACTTGCTCCAAGCTCAGGTGGAGGGACTCCATGTAGAACTAACTAAAGCAAGGAAACCGGCAAAGGTCTAGGCTGACACCATCCAAGGACTAAAGGATGAAATATTGGACAGCACAACGGCGTTGGCAATCACCCAAGTAGAAGCCCAAGCCCTGAAAAACTAAGAAGAAGAGGAAGTTATGTACCTCCCACTAGACGCCAAAGCAACAGTAATAAAAATAGCAAAGGCCAGACTTAGTAAGGTGTGGGATCGTGTGCTACAAGCCTCGGTAAGTTTGGGTACGATGGCATAAGGAAACGTGGGATTTTCCAAGGCCTCTGAGCACTAGGAGACTTGAGAAATATACAATGGCCACCACTTGACATATCAAACATCATCTGATGAGGTGACCAAACTTTGCAAGCATGTGGGGGACCTATGCTCCCACAACTTGCAAAGTTTGGTCACTATCGGACGATGTTTGGGTATGATGACATGGGGAAGAGCGGAATGTTCCAAGGCCTCTCAATCACTAGAAGACTTGAAAAATGCACACTAGGTGCTACTTAACATATCAAACATCATCTGATAGTGAACGAATTGTGACTAAACGTTGCAAGCATGTGCGGGGAATTCTCCCCCATATGCTTGTAGAGTTTGGTCACCATAGGACGATATTTGGGTACGATTGCATGGGGAAGAAAGGGATTTCCCATGGCCTCTCAAGCACTAGGAGACTTGAAAGATGCACACTGGGCACTTGACATATCAAACATTATCCGATAATGACAAACTTTGCAAGCATGTGGCGAGGGACATTGTTCGATGGTGACCAAACTTTGCAAGCATGTGGCAAGGGACATTGTTTGATGGTGACCAAACTTTGCAAGCATGTGGGGAGCTCCCCCCACATGCTTGCAAAGTTTGGTCTCCCCATCATGGACGATGTTTAATATATCGAGTAATGCGGTCCTCCCCCACATGCTCGCAAAGTTTGGTCACCCATCAAATAATGTTTTATATGTTAAGTAGCACCTAATGATTTATTATAGTTCTAACCCTTTGTGTACATTTACTTGCACACACACACACATACACACGTATTCACGTATGTACACACACCCTTACACTTATGAATGCATGTATACACGCTTGCACACATGCATGCATGATAACACACACACACACACACACATGCTAGAAGCTAGTACGTTTCTTGGCATGTCCCTCTTGTCGAGAAATGAGTCAACCTCGCCACATACATACTTCTCAACATGTCCCTCTTGTTGAGCACGAGTCAACCTGGCCACATACACACTTCTCAACATTAACGACCTTCACCTAGGCTTTGCTCTAGTTGATGCGAGGACTGGCAAGCCTCTCGATTTACATCATCTATAGTGACTTAGGAGTTGATGCCACCCGACAGAGTTGAGGAGCCCGCGGTACCTTCAAAGATTAAGTGGAGTACAAACGGGTTTGGTGGATACTAGAGAGTCCTTTAGAAGAGCTGGCTCACAACACATAAGCGTGTGGGTGGTGCTGGTCCTCGGGTAATGGTGGTGGAAATAGTGCTACTTCACATGAGCAATGTGACCTTAGCAGAGGAGCTTACAACGTAGAGTGGTAGGTATATACCATAGCTGATTACAGATTTTGGGTTTATAGATAAAGACATCTTGCACTAGCACGTGCACGACGTTGAGAGAGGGAGAGGTCTATATCAATTTATAGGATTTGTGGGCTCCCGAGTACACCAGCAACACCCTACGATTGTATACTTAAGGCAAACCTACCTGCAAAGATTCGACAAGCCGGCATAGCCTCCTCAATGTCATGCACTTGACGTGCACATCGACCACTAGTCAGAGATAACGATATTGATTTGGTGCTCGTTTGATAGTGACTAAACTCAAACTAGCTAGGTTAACTCACTTACGTTGTACTTAGATTTATTGGTAAAATGACTAAACTCAGACTAGCTGGGTTAGCTCACTTACATTGTACTTAGATTTATTGATAGTGACTAAACTCAGACTAGCTAGAATAGCTCACTTACATTGTACTTTGATCTATTAAGATAGTGGCTAAGCCCAGAGTAGTTTGGTTAGCTCACATTATGATGTACTTAGTTGATGTTTATATTTTATGAGTTATGTCTTTGTTGTATTTTAGCTGATGTTCATCATTTATGGATGTTTTCCATTGCACTTCAGCTATCAATTGAAAAATCCCTCTCTTCCCCATGCCATCGCACCCAAACATCTTTTGATAATGACCAAACTTTACAAGTATGTGTCCCCTCCACATGCTTACAAAGTTTGGTTCACCATCGTCCGATAGTGAAAAACCTTGCAAGCATGTGGGAAGGACCCCCCATATGCTTGCAAAGTTTGGTTCACCACATCAGACGATGTTTAATATGTCAAGTAGGGCCCAATGTGTAATTTTTCAAGTCTCTTAGTTCTCAAGAGGTCATGGAAAATCCCAGTCTTCCCCATGCCATCGTACCCAAACATCGTCCGATGGGTGACCAAAATTTGTAGGAGGTTCCCCTGTAAAATCTCATTCTTCCTCATGCCATCATACCCAAACATCGTCATCTGATGGTGACCAAACTTTGCAAGCATGTGGGGGAAGGATTTCTCCCCATGCCATTGTACCCAAACATTGTTTGATGGTGACTTCCCATGCCATCGTACCCAAACATCATTCAATGGTGACCAAAATTTGTAATCATATTGGGGGGGGGGATTTCTCCTAATGCCATCGTACCCAAACATCATCTGATGGACATGGTTGCAAGCATGTGGGCGGGGGGATTTCTCCCCATGCCATTGTACCCAAACATTATCCCTGCCACCATCAGACAATGTTTGGGTACGATGGCATGGGGAGAAATCTGGGTATGATGGCATGGAGAAAAGCAAGATTTGGGGAGGGGCTCGTCTGACACCATCAATGGGTATAATGGCATGGGGAAGAGCGGGATTTGGGGGGAAAGCCCCCCCACATGCTTGTAAATTTTGTTCACCATTGAATCATATTTAGGTGTACAATGACATGGGAAAGTGTGGGATTTTCCAGGGGAAGCGTGGGATTTTCTAGGGGAACCCCCTCACATGCTTACAAATTTTGGTCACCATCGAATGATGTTTGGGTACGATGGCATGGGGAAGAGCGGGATTTTTTAGGGCCTCTTGAGCTCAAAGATGACTTGAAACATGCACATTGGGTGCTACTTGACATATCAAACGTCGTTTGATAGTCACCAAAAATTACAAGCATGTGCAAGGGATTCTCCTTCCACATGCTTGCAAATTTTAGTTACCATCGGACAATATTTGGGTACAATGGCATGGGAAAGAGAAAGATTTTCCAAGGCCTCTCGAGCACTAAGAGACTTGAAAAATGCACATTGGACACTTGACATATCAAAGATTGTCTGATAGCGACCAAACTTTGCAAGCATGTGGCGGGGACATCATTCGATGGTGTCCAAACTTTGCAAGCATGTGGGGGGACCGCACTACTTGATATATTAAAGCTCTCTCCCCACATGCTGGTAAAGTTTGGTCACCATAATAGCCAAAGTGCAATGAAAAAAATCCATAAACGATGAACATCAGGTAAAATGCAAACAAGACATAACTTATAAAATATAAACATCAACTAAGTACATCGTAATGTGAGCTAACCCCAACTCTGGCTTTAGCCACTATCTCAATAGATCAAAGTACAATGTAAGTGAGCTAACCTAGCTGGTCTGAGTTTAGTTACTATCAATAAATCTAAGTACAACATAAGTGAGCTAACCCAACTAGTCTGAGTTTAGTCATTATCAATAAATCTAAGTACAACGTAAGTGAGCTAACCCAGCTAGTCTGAGTTTAGTCACTATCTAAGTACAACATAAATGAGCTAACCCAGCTAGTCTAATTTTATTCACTACTAGAGTGGGTGCTACTTTACATATCAAACATCTTTTGATAGTGACCAAACTTTTCAAGCATGTGTGAGGAATTTTCACCTACATGCTTGCAAAGTTTGGTTACCATCGGCCGATGCAACGGCATGGGAAAGAGCAAGATTTTCCAAGGCCTCTCGAGCACTAGGAGGCTTGAAAAATGCACACTGGGCACTTGACATATCAAATATTGTCCAATAGTGACCAAAATTTGCAAGCATTTAGTAGGGGACATCGTCCGATGGTCACCAAACTTTGTAAGCATGTGGGGGGGACCACGCTACTTAATATATCGAAAGCTCCCCCTCCCACCACATGCTTGCAAAGTTTGGCCACCATTGGCAAACGATGTTTAAATTCCACAATGTGCTTCCTCTAGGATAGAGAAGAATGCATCGTCCCTTGATCTTTTTCCAGTTAATGTAGGTGTTCAATAATTTTATTTGATAGGGGGGTTGGCGAATTAATGAGTCATCGTATCCTATCCTTATTTAAGACCTTATTGGTTGGGAATCCATAAGCAAGGAGGGACCCTAAAATTTCTCCACTCCATATGGGCACACCAAGTCAGGATAAATGTCCACATCCCAAAGCATCTATGTTCTTGGGGCATAGAGTGCAACATGCATCATGAAGAAATGGTGGTTCACCTTGAGAGAGAGGTCGCTTTGCCAAAATCCTCTATAATAAACATGCCATGGATATAAGGGTAAGTAAGGTGGCACTGTCACATCGAAAGACTTGTAGAACTTTTGAATATGAAGGATCAACTACTTTTCCCTCTACTGAGCAATCCTCTCCACGAGCATATGCTGCTCTGGCTCAGCTCTAGCACTATGTGCCTTAACTTGGCTTACTCAAAAAGTAAAGCATACAAAAATTAATTATTCTCTCTAATTAGATATAACTTCAAGAAATTTATAAGTTTAGACCTTAATTATAAATCTTTTAAATACAAAGAGAGAGACCTACTGGGTGGATGTCAATATCTCTTGCTCGATGCGCCTTTGTGGTGGCTGCCTCAATGGTGCTCTAAGATAGTTAATTTGTGCTCTTGTCTCTAGCAACTCCTGTGTGAGTCTCTCACTCACAAATGTGGGACCCTATGTGACACAATCAACCCACCATTAATTTTAAAAATATAGAAAAGTATATATAAAGATGTAAACAAAAAAATAGGAAACTATGAAAAATGTATAGAAGCAATAAATATGTATAAATACCTCGACATCTATCAGCATCGATCGTGAAAAAAGATGCACCACATGCATCAACAATCATGAAAAAAGATGCACCACATGCCGGATGCTCTTAGTGGTACTACACACATCGATCCCCACCTAAGCGCCTAGTGTCTTGATAGTAGATAAAGGTACAAATGGTGGGTCAGCAAACAACTGCACGTATGACTAGTGGAGGCTACCTCCCCTAACTTGGAGATAACCTTGACTAGCACCACTGGAAGACCGATGACTGGTGTAGTCAACCTGCTCTCCCAAGACAAACTCTGCATATAATTGCGTTGCAAAGTAGATGGGAAATCCGGCAGTTGCTCGGCATCCTCCCATATATGGCAACATATTGACTATAGATATATGCCACCATACAAGGTCGCAAAATAGTAAGGGGCTTCCTTGTCACAAGTTGTATCAAGAAAAAGGTCCAAGTATGCTTCATCTCTATAAGCCTAAGCTCACACACCTGACGATATGTCAAGCTATGTGATATTGAACATATTGACTATAGATATATGCTACCATACGAGGATGTGAACACCACAAAATAGTAAGGGGCTTCCTTGTCACAAGCCGTATATCAAGAAAAAGGTCCAAGTATGCTTCATCTCTATAGGCTCAAGCTCACACACCTAACGATATGTCAAGCTATGTGATACTGGAGGAATACAGTGGTGTGCTATCCACTCATCTACATACACAACATTGTGAAGGCTTACAAAGGGATGAGAGCATCACCTCCAAGTCCAACACGATATGTAAAGTAGATGGTGTGTCCCTATCACTCTTATAGATAGCTGCTAACTCATGGTCTATCTTTGCAATGAAGTCCATAAAATAGAAGAGCAGCCCTTCTCCTTGCATGACTCCATGCTAGCCTAACACAAATGGGCGGGCTAATGTGAAAGGCTAATATGAAAGGTCCAATGACTAGTGCTATGAAAATACTAATCTAGTACTAATAAATCTCTAGAACACCACTAATGTTGGATTCAAAACCTAGTAATGGCGCTTCAATACAAGAGAGAACACAAATGAAGAGAGAGTGAACCAACAAAAATGACATAAGAGAATGAGGAGGAAATAATCTCGTTCGAGGTCACGTGGCATAACTTTTAGGGTTTGCAAAATGAATGGCCCTGATGTATGCGTGGTTTTAAGATTGGTAAAATGAACAGCTTAAATTTGTTGAGGGTATTTCAATCGAGATATATGGATGGCTCCGATTACTATCAAATATCTCGATCGAGATACATTATCGCATCTCAGTGTCTCGATCGAGATATATGAATGGTTGAGATTGTATCTCAGTATCTCAATCAAGATATGTCAATGGTCGGGATCACATTTCCATATCTTGTTCGAGATACGACAGTTGAGATGGCATCACTATATTCGAGTGGGCAGTGTGTTGAGACCGAGATCCCTTATGGCATTGACATGGATCCCAAGGGCCTTAGTATCTCAATTGAGATATCTAAGTGGCGATGGCGTGTTTTAGTGACATGGACCATGATCGAGATACGAGAGCCCTTTCGAGGCTACTAGCATGGCGGTTGTTGGCTACTAGCATGGCGGTTGTTGGTACCTTGATCGAGATATTGGGCTATTGGCTCGGGAGACACTTGTCAACCTATTAGTGATGCTTATATCTCGATCAAGATACCACCCATGAGTTTTACTTCTTGCATCAATGTCCTATTTTCCTTGAGAGTGAACAAAAGTGTCTACCCTTACCTTGCATCCACCCATTTTACTACTTGGGAGACACTTGTCAAGCTGTTAGTGATGCTCATATCTCGATCGAGATACCACTCGTGAGTTTTACTTCTTGCATCGATGTCCTATTTTCCTTGAGAGTGAACGAAAGTGTCTACTCTTACCTTGCATCCGCCCATTTTACCTTTTATAAAATTCTACAAAAAGTGTTCCTTCATTGATACATTGGCTATATCCTACATCTCATTATAAATCCACACTTAAGATAAAACAAACTTTCCTTGATAGGGATAATAATTGGCTTGTTACGCTATGAAGCCTACACACCCCAACGATTTATTATAGTTCTAACCATTTGTAATTGTTAATGGATGCATCAATGAGGTGTTACCCTTAGGTGATGTTTGTTCTTAATATTTTGGAACTTTATTGATCTAGTAAAAGCACATTGCAAAGTGTGGTGCAATATTGTGTTGATGGATCTATATTACATGGCATTATAATTTCATTGCATTTATTTACTAATGTATGATGTAGCTTGACTGTTCAAACAATTTTGATTAATGTTTATAATCATTTCAACTTATGATTTTTGGGATACATTTACTTGGATTAGCGCGCGCGCGCACACACACACACACACACACACACAAATGCATGCATGTATGTACACGCACCCTTACACATGCATGTATACACGCACACACACACACACACACACACACACACACACACACACACACACACACTTGGATTAACACACACACATAGTGAGATCGAGCTAGAGTATACATGTTTGTATACATTTATCAATATGTGAGATTGAGCTAATACTATGCATACATACATATATAAATATTTGAGATTGAGATAATACTATGCGTATATACATACATATATTAATATGTGAGATTGAGCTATAGTATGCATACATGTATACATACATATATATATGTAAGTTTGAAGTATGCACATATGTAAGTTGTAAGTGTAAGTACACACATATGTAAGTTACAAGTGTAAGTATGGCCATATGTATGTGTATATATATTTTTAAGTTTGATAATTTCTTCCTATTACACTAATACCAATAGTGAGTTGTTACACACTTGAGTTTGATAATTTCTTTCTATTACATTAATACTAATAGTGAGTTGTTATACACTTTGTTGCATTAAGTCTCTACTTGTTGTATGAAGAAGCAAAGCCATGGGTGGAGAATGCTTGCTTTATTACTATGATAAAGCAAACACTTCGTTACATTAATACCAATAATGAGTACGCCCATATGTAAGTGTATATATATTTTTGAGTTAAATAATCTCTTCCTATTACATTAATGCCAATAGTGAGTACGCCCATATGTAAGCATATGTATATTTTTGAGTTTAATAATTTCTTCCTATTACATTAATACTAATAGTGAGTTGTTGTACACTTTGTTGCATTAAATCTCTACTTGTTATATGAAGCAAAGTTATGGGTGGAGAATGTTTGCTTTATTACTTGTGTGGATGATCTTCAAGATGGTTGTCAGGCTTCAACCTACTACTATATTGCTAAGATGGTTTTTAAGCTTCAACATGCTGCCAATATCAAGGACAAATGTACAAACTATACAACACGTTGGGCATGGTGATGGTGCCATGTTCAACCAAACTATAAGGACCATTGACCATTGGCCATTGATCCTGATCATTGACTATACAACACATTGGGCATGGCGATGGTGCCACGTTCAACCAAACTACAAGGACCATTGACCAGTGGCCACCACTAACCCTAGGAGAGATCACTTTTCTTTCATTTAGTTTATCATTATCCCTTATGATTGCCAAATGGGTCATGCTCAACAAATTGGGAGTTTTTGCCTTTTGTTATGCTCGTTTTGATCTCCATTGAGTTTTTTGTAAGAATATTTAGAGTTGATCATAGAATTCAAAATTCTTAAACTCATTAACACTACACAATTTGTGATTGCTTATGTAGTGAATGGATCAAAAGTTTACAAAATTCATGGTCATCAAAAATACATATTGGTCCCTTAAAACTAGAGCTAATGGACATGTAAGTCAATAAGTTTAACTAATATTCAAATAAATTAAAGCTTGTTAAGTGGCAAAGTGGAATGCTAAGATAATTAAAAAATATTATTGGTAACTTTGAAATTAAATTTAGAATTTAGGAATCTTGAACAAATCAACAATTATTTGTTTTTTTTTGTGAGATTGCGTATACACAATGCCTAATGCCTAATGCCTCTACTATATATATATATATATATATATATATATATATATATATATATATCAACTTAAAAAAATAATAGAATTATAAAACCATTGTTATTTTTTAATATTAATGACAAAAAATCCCATGGATACAATTCCAGAAAATGTTTCCATTCTCATAGAAATATCTTCAGCACTAATATTATGTGACCCCTTTTTTAAGGAGGCAATCTTTCATACAATAACCCATCATACCATGAAATGTGTGCATATTTTTTTTTGCCTTAAAGCTCTACACATTATTACTCCACTAATATGATTCTTATTATCCCATCCAAGATACTTTTTGATGAGTTTATTGATTGTAATAATTGATTCTTTATGAATTCTAAAAACCATTTGATAGTAAAGATGGAAAACTGTACCTCCTCTTTCTAATGAGAAACTACTAGCAAGACAATCTTTTGTGATAAATTCACGAAGATTATTTAGTAATGCTTCATCACCACCTAATGATATTGTCACACTTAGCTCAAGTTAACATTGGGTTCAATCACACAACACCGACTCTTCATTCCATAACTTCTTTGGTCTACCACGATTCTTCTTTGGTTCTATGCTCGAAACATCAATAGTTTGATTGTTTTAATTTGTAAAAATTTCAGTCCGTGTTTGTCTTGCTCTTTTTTTCATTTTTGACATTTCACTAGATCATAGACAAAGAGAGATAAGAATATGTTAAACTAAAAAAAATAAAAAAATTACATTCTATGCATTGAATTAATAATTTTTAAAAGAGGTATGAGTGGTAAACTACACTTTTGAAAGCCAAATAATTAAGACACACTTGGAGAGTAGTATTAGTTTGCGATTAGTTTGGGAAGGTTATAGGCATTGGCAATATCCATGTCATTCACCTACTCACCATAATCACTATTCACCATGATCCCTGCAGGCCAGAGTCATGAGATGATCATAACACTATAATCCTAATAAAAATTAATAATATTTGAGCCTAAAAATCGATTCAGTGTTTGATACGGTTGTTTTCACTAATGTGTGTGTGTGTGTGTGTGTGAGAGAGAGAGAGAGAGAGAGAGAGAGAGAGAGAGAGAGAGAGAGAGAGAGATTAGTACTAGTTGTAGGCCACCCTCCTCCCTATTGATGACGTAGTCCCATAGCAAGAGAAAAGCTAGGTCATGGAGAGGCAAGATTGGCATTGGAGAAGAGGATGCCAGTTGTAGCACCAACAACTAGTAGTCAAAGAGGGGAGTCGTAGAACCAGGGGCTGTAGAGGCACCACAAAGTGAGGAGGCTACAAAACAAATGAGTGAGCATAAGGCTTAGGATTATAAATAAATGTTTAGTATCTATTCTTTCATGTGTCGAAGCATTTCATTGTAGAGAATAAACAAGGAACGCTTAGCGACGGGCCGACTCTTTGCCAGGCACCTTGAGAATCGACGAGAGATGCGCATGTGAGAGAACGGTTGCCACAAAGAAATGGTTTGAAAACCCTTGATTAGTAAGGTTATGAAAACATTAGAAAAAATAACTTTTAAGGTTGCATTGACTGATTAATGAATTTACATTTTTTCACTCGTTATGGGCCCTATTTTGGAGTGGGTACCAGATTCGAACCCAATATCTCCATGATGAGAGGTAAGGGCGATACTATTGGGCTATAGCCAAGAAGGCAAATATACTACTGAGGTAAGGGCGATACTATTGGGCTATAGCCAAGGAGGCGATACTATTGGGCTATAGCCAAGGAGGCAAATATACTACTGACGTTTGAACCTTGGGGTAGACATAATTCATGATTGGTTAATGGATCAAAGTTATGCATGGTCTTAAGAAAATACATATCGATCCTACAATAAAATAAAAAATAAGGCTTAAGACTAATCCTCTTTTCCATTCTCAAGCGCGTTGTACGTACGAAGCTGGTTGCGCCCCCTCTTCCAATTCCTCTCCTATCCCTCTCTTACCCCGTCAACACGGTTAGGTTTTGATCTGCTCTCTCTCTCTCTCTCTCTCTCTCTCTCTCTCTGTGTGTGTGTGTGTCTGTGTCTGTGTCTGTCTGCCATGCTTATCGGCCCCTTTGTGACGACAGGGAGTCAATTTTCTCTGTTGTGTTTTGCAGCACTGCGTTACCGCAAGGAGGAAAGGCGAGAGCATCAGAGAAGGATCTTGTGATGGCAGAGCTGCTGGAAGAGGAAGGGGAGTCGTGGCAGGGGAGGGCATCCTTGGAGGAGCCCGACCACTCCAGCTCCCAATGGTTCTTCCCACGCGATTTCATCGAGAGCGCCTCCCCTTCCTGCCACGACGGCATCGACCCCACCAAGGAGGCATACCTGCGGAAGTCCTACTGCACCTTCCTCCAAGACCTTGGCATGCGCCTCAAAGTGTTAGTCTAAGATCCTATGTACCTCGAGTTATTTTCTGTACATTTTTGTGAGGTGAAAGTTGTTTCATTCAATAAGGATTTCTTTAGTGTATGTCCCTCATGATGGTGATGGTGATGGTGATGATCATATGTATGTAGGGGTGTTTAGATTTTAGGCTTGCTTCTTGCCTTTGAGATAATCAATGTTTTACTTCTTTGCCGGCATGCGAAAAAAGATCTCGCAGACCTTTGCCTTCCTACATAGCTTGATACTCTCAAGAGTTTTTTAAATGTTCTAATTTTGCTTGTCTCCCTGATGCACTCATCTACTATGCAAAGAAAGATAACGTCCATGCCTCTCCCCATAAAATTTATGGGAATTCCTTAAAGAGCCCATGGGACCAAGAATAATAAACTAGTTTTTGTTGTTTCCTTTTCTGGATTTGGTGCTAGCCCTTGCCTACCGATGAGGCATCTCAAATGGCTCATCACCACCATGGAAGAACGGATTGGAGTGGTACTCTGTGTGAGGAGCGTCACTGATCAGTAAGGAGTCTAATAAACAGAAGTGGCGTCACTGTTACACATTTTTGAGTTTCAATTCCTAGCTAAAATGTCAAGGTCGGGGCAGAGAATTTTCCATCTGGAAATTTCAAAATTTATGCTTAATGTCAGAACATTATGGTGCATTCGTATTAATTCTTAGCATTAGCAGGCATGCCAGTTTCAGGTAAAATCACATCTCTCCACCATTGCGTGGGATACCTTATTGGAAATTTTGATGAACAAGTGAAATGTATGATCAGGAGCTTTAGGAACATGACCGATGAAAAATCTAGGAATCCCACTGCTGATGTGAATGCTTTAAAGAAATCGTACAGTGAAGCGGATTGTCCTAAGTGTGACATCTCAAAGGGATACAGTTCTTCTAAACTCTCAACCCAAATCTTAATTTAGCTAGAATTTGATTGATTGCTTCAACTTGTTGCAGAGAAGGAGAATGCCATGAATACGGGACATGTAACAACGAATGTGAGGGCTGTGTGCAAAGTGTGCAACATCATCATCATCATCATCAGATTTGTCTTTGTTGATGGTGGTGGAGAGATGGCTGAAATTGGGGGTTTTGAGGCAGCCATCTCATTCTTGGTTGACGTGCTCTTCTTCAAAGTGTTCATCACCCTTGTCCCTCTCCAAGCTAGTTGTCTTGCGGGAATGTAAATTGACCATTAACTGTTTGAAAGCCAACACTAAAACCTTCATCTGGCTGGAATTTTTTTTCTTCGGTTGAACATCTGGTGTTACAAGTTCTAAGTCTAGCTCTAATACCAATGTGAGGTAAGCTATGCAAAAGTGACTTGATTAACTCAAATATTTGATTGCTTAGACAATAAATTTTGAACAATCATCCATATGTACACAAAAAGTGCTCCCCCTCCCCTTCCCCCCCCCCCCCCCCCGGGGCCCTTGCCCATTTGGCCTCGGGGATATGGGTCCAATTGGCTGGCATGTATATTGAGGTTGGGCTTGTCCCTACTAGGGCAGTTCGGGAAGGGACGCGTAACACACTAACACAAAGTGAGAAGTTTGCTGAATTTATGTGGGTCCCTTTTGAGCCTAAGAAGAAGAAAAAGAAGGCACGTTCTAGGAACCCACTCGGGGCAACAATGATGCCTTCCCACAGGATCTTGCTTTTTGACAGTTTTCCAACATGCAGAACACTTATGGTGCAAACCCATAGAATTCCTTTTTCGGACGGCCATCTATTCCACAACAATTGATGTATCTAGGCTATTTTGGCGGTGGTTTCGTGTTCCAATCTATGACTGGGGGTTATCCAGAAGGAGGAACCACCGTGTTCCAATCTATGACTGGGGGTTATCCTCAAGGAGGCACGGGAATGCAAGGGAATTTTGGTGCTAGTTTTCAGCCTGGTATGCAAGGCAACATGTATGGTGGTATGCAGCCCGGAATGCAAGGGAATATGTATGGGGGCATGTAGCCTAGAATGCAAGGAAACATGTATGGGGGCATGCAGCCCGGTATGCATAGTGGCATGTTTGGAAACATGGGAGGATCAACAGGAATGCATGGTATGCAGGGTGTGGGAACTGGCAATGTTGACCCTAGTATGGGCATGAATGCAGGGGGTAGCAACCTTGTTAAGCCACTTCCTTACGATAAGCTAACACCTTTGGGTAAGGCGAAGGATTATAAGGAAGGGGGAGCTGCGGTGAAATTTGACACATTCAGTGGGGCCAAAGACAGGCTCATGGCTCTTACCTTTTCATAGCAGTTTGATGCTGCTTTCTCTGGTGGAAATTACATGGAGTTCTCGAAAGTGAGAAAAGCTGCGACTTTTTTCAAGGACAATGCACTGCAGTGGTGGTTCACTCTTCTTTTGGAGGGCATAGCACCATCTACTTGGGTACAGTTTAAATAGGTGTTCTCTTCCGTGTCGCTCACAATGACAGCGTGGCATAAGTTGGATGTATCGAAATGTGAAAATCTTGAGGATTATAACGAGAAGTTTTGGAAAGCTTTACTCCCAGTTACTTCTTATCGTGCAGTTCCACTGTTTGAGTAGGTTGAGAAGTATTGTTGTGGGTGGCCCAAGGAAGTGCGTGATGTGTTACTCATTGGGGTTTCAATTGGATTTAAGGGCAACAAAAGCATTGGCAAGAAAACTGAGAAGTCAGGGCATGCATCTCGGGATGCAACAGTGGTTGCCGAGAAGCTGCGTAAGATGTTACCAATGCCTAAGAGAACTCCAGAGGAGAAGCAGGCTTTGTTGGATGCCAAGAAATGCTTTTTCTGTACTGAAGAGGGACATGTTTTTCAATTGTCCCAAGCGTAAGTCCAACAAGGAATCTGACACTAAAGGGGAGCCCAAGCCTAAGAAATAGAAGCTGTCTGCAGGTTAGTTCTTGATCTTGTTGGGGAACAGCCTGGTGGTGAGGAGACTGAGTTGTGCAGAGCATGGGGCAAAGTTAGAGATTAGAATGCTTTGATTTTCTTTGACACAGGTGCTAGAGCCAACTCTCTCTCACCAGATTTGGCTAGTAGATTGGGGATCCGTGCAAAGGAGATGGGGCCTATATACGAGACTAATATGGCTTGTCTTGGGTATGCGGAACCCGTTACCCCTATCATTGGGAAGTTGAGGCTTCATGTGCAGGGTTATGTGGACAGTGAAGAGTTTTATATTATGCCACTTGATGGGTGTGATGTTATCTTGGGTATGCCATGGTGCCATAGGGTACATGCGGTGGTGGATACGTACAATGGGAAGATTACTTATAGAGGGAAAGAGCACATTTTGGATGTAAAGCTTAAAGGGGAATCTAATCCTATTATATCGGCTTTGGCCATTTCATCAGTAATGAAAAAGCATCTTTCCGCGTACTTGGTTTTTGTTAAGGATGCAAAAGATGATGAACCTTAGTCTAATTTGTCTATGTTAGATAAAGACATGACCGATTTCCTATGTAAGTACCAAGATTGCTTTTTCGAGTCGTTGCCAGGAGAGCTTCCTCCGGAAAGGCCAGAAGATCATGCTATTGATCTTATTCCGGAGAGTATCCCACCAAATAGACCGCCGTATTGTGTTAGTGCAGCCCAACAAGAGAAAATTATGAGCCAGGTACAGGAGTTGTTGAAAAAGGGACTGATTCAGCCAAGCTCATCGCCCTTTTGCTCACCTGTGCTCTTAGTGCAAAAAAAAGATGGTTCTTGGCGCATGTGCATAGATTACAGGGTGCTAAACAAGAACACCATCAAGAATCGATTCTCTATTTCGAGGATTGATGACATTTTGGACCGCTTATAGGGCTCCACAGTCTTAAGTCGGATCGACTTGAAAAGTGGGTATCACCAAATACGCATTAGACCCGAGGATGTGTATAAGACAATATTTTGGACCACTTGTGGGCTATATGAGTTCTTGGGCATGCCCTTTGGCTTGACAAATGCTCTTGCCACCTTTAACAAGATGATGGACATGATTTTCCAGCCTCATCGAGTGTTTGTGGGCACATTCTTTGATGACATGATTGTGCATTTGCATATGTATCCTTGGCCTCTCTCATTCTTATTTCTACATCTTCAATTAATGCTTTCATCTTCAAGGTCTTAGACATATAATCTACATGCGGGAAACTTAAGCTGTTGCTCTTGAGTTAGGAGTTTCTTCAATTTGGAGTTGTGCCCCTTTGTTGTACTCCACGATACTGTCCACGCCACCATTGTTTACCTTCCAACAGAGGAAATGGTTGTCAAAGTAGTCGCCTTTCTAAAGATCATTGTTGTGATCTTCGGCAACAACAGCCCAAGCAAAAGACATTGCCTTTCTTGCTCTTGGACTAAACTGCAACACGTGCTCTAGCAAATGAGACGTTAAATTCCATGTTCGTAGGGCGCTTCTGGTACACCTTGTTGTAAAATATCAAAACGTCCTGGAACTGCTCTGCTCGAATACTATTGCACTTAATCCGATATGCACTTGTCTCCCTTGTGTGCTTGAATACTGACAACCAATCAGAGTCGGAGACATCTAAATCCCTTAAGAGCCTTGGGTCCTTGCCTTCTATGTCGAGGCCGTACTGTGTGTGGAAATCCTTTTTTGTTATGTAGAAAACGGTTTGAAGTGGATAATATATCTTAGGGGCCTTCCATCTTGATGTAGAAATGACATGCAAGAAACATCAATATTAGAATTATATAAATGAGAAGAAAGAAAGAGAGAGGACTAATGCATTGAGAGAACACGTTTGAGAAAAAGAATTATATTCAATATCAGAAGAAAGAGAGAGGAGTAATGCGTTGAGGGAACACATTTGGGAGAGGACTAATGCATTGAGAGAGAGAATTAGGGGCATATGGTCTTTGTATTAACTCGTGATGTTAATCTAAATTCACACAATGTACAAAAGAAAAAAAAAGAACACACATTCTATGAGTTAGAAACCTACTTCCTAAGGACAACTTGTCTTTCTTTAGCATCTTCTCCTCTTCTTTGTCTGACCCCACCTCGATTGGAGGGGCTGCTTGGGCTCGCTTTGGTGTTCTTTGCTCTGCTGGAGAGCCTGCTGTTTCGAATTTCTTCGCTCGCTTTGGTGTTCTTTGCTCGGCTGGAGAGCTTGCTCTTTTCCTCTGCTGCTTCATCCTTTCACAAACAGAAAGTAAGCCCCGCGAGTGGTGTCCACAAAAATTTCAAAACGTTACTTTTACACGAGTAGGACTTATGATTCACATTTCGATTCCCTTACTCCTCATCATTAAGAATAGTGGTAGAAAACTTGACGTGACATTTCACACATGGTAAATATACTATTAAGATTTATCACACATTTTAGGCTATTATAATATCACCCCACACAACTACCATTTTTTATTCTAGTTAAAGAAGCTTTTGAAATGTGCTAACAAGCATAAATAACATACTACATTAACCTGCTTACACCCAGAGGGGGATGTCATGTACAAGATGTGTTGCTCTAATCCCAGGCTGACCCTGCAGAGGCAACAAGATAAAGACAGATTAGAACTAGAGTTTTGGAGCATTGATTGCTCGTTTGGCAAAGGGAGTTGACTAGTGATGGACAAGGTTGCTGTCGGCCAACAGTAGAATGGAATAGCATTATATGTTGGATTTTTGTCCAGGAAGCTGGCCGACCAGCAGTCGGCCAGTTCACTTGGTCTTTTCCAGCCTATAAATAGCATTGGTTGCTCAACGATTTGATTCATTCAGTCCTTGTTGGTTGGGTCATAGAACTAGGCATAGATTAGGTGTTTTCACCTTTTCATTGAAGGCGGCTGCAACTCTGATATACCTTTTTGTACTATATGATATACTGAATACTGAATACTCAGCTCTCTCTCTCTCTCTCTCTCTCTCTCTCTCTTCATTGAAGGCGGCTGCAACTCTGATATACCTTTTTGTACTATATGATATACTGAATACTCAGCTCTCTCTCTCTCTCTCTCTCTCTCTCTCTCTCTTCTCTCTCTTTTGCATGCGTTTTTGCGTCAGCATGTTCCTAGATGGTGTTTAGGGTTGAAAGAAGACTCCCAGAGCTTCCGCATGTGACACCCGAGATGGTAGATTTACTTGAGATGGCAGAGAAACTTGTGAAGATCCTTACCCTCCCAACGTTCCCAGTGGACCGACAGTTGGATGGGAACAACTATGGCATTTGGAAGGTGATGATGGAGTCTGTTTTGGAATCTTATGATTTGGTTGACTTCGTCACGGTTGGTGTTTGAAGGCTAGATCTGGTGGAGGAGGACTCTTCACTATCAGTCAAAGAGCAGGAGGCCCAAGCACAATTGTGGGATCGTGTCAATGCCCGTGTGCGCTCTTTCGTCTTCCTCAACTGCACACCGCAAGTAATCAATCATATCAAACACATGACGCTGGCTCGAGGGATTTGGTTCCCGAGAGTTGTTACAGGACCTTCGAAGGCAAACAGGTCACATCTTTATTGGTGACAAGTCCACTATCCCGATTCACAGCGAGGGCAGGTTGGAGATCGTTCTCGATGGCAAAGGGGGGGAAGCATTCCTCTCCAATTCTTTACGTCCCATCTCTTGGCTTTTATCTTTTGTCAGTGCACGAGGTTTGCAAGATTGGCATGCGGGTGGAGTTTGATGAGCATTCAGTTGCTATCCGGGACAAGTTAACAGGCCCAGGTTGTTTGGGAAGGCGGAGTGGAGAATGGGATTTACAAACTCTTAGCACTCTCTTCTCTTACAGGTACTCAGCTCAGTGATTTGTGGCATTTTCGTTTCGGCCACTTGAAAGTGGACGCGCTGTGGCAGGCTTTCCGGGACCAGATGGTGGATCTCTTGCGAGATGTTGGCAATAGACAGTAGACAGGGACATTGCAGTTCTTGCATTCGTGGGAAGCAGCATATGGAGTCTTTTCTGAAGTAGGCTACGCTGTTGCTTTTGGAACCCGAAGGTTGCCAAATATTGGTTTGCTTGGCTTGTGTTCCAATGTCTCATAAATAGCCCATCCTTGATGGAGGTTGCAAATCCTGATCGTATTTTGCAAGTGTCACGCTCCCCCCCGTCCCCTCCAAAGTAATATTGCAGCTATTCAAAGCTATACTGCGGCGACCAACTCGGACTTAAACTACTAGATGACTTGAGAGAAGTGTGTTGAAGCTCTACGCTTGTCCTGAAGGTTACATCACAAGACCTTGCAAATCTATCTCTTGACAATGTTTCCAATGAAGTATCCCTTGATGAAGTATGAAACCGATCCCGTCAAGTGGGAATAGACTCCGTTGGACACCCACACGCGTAATAGCACAACTTAAATTTCACAATATAAATGGACAACTCAATAACAACTGAAAACTGAAATGAAATGAAATGTTGATCAATGGACACCAGCACTGGGGCCGGAACGGGCCAACCCCCCCCTCAATATATGATATATTATTGGGAGTATTTAAGTGATACAATGCTCCATGGGTTCAATGAACCAGATGATGTCCATGTACAACTGAGATGAATACAGTTACCAAACAAGAGACTTGAAGTGGACGTTCGAAGGAGAGCGATCCACTTGAAGAAGTCTAATCTCTACGGTCCTATGCCTTCACTGGAATCTGCAGAGAGCGCCCCACTGGTGTTCCAGGACCACGCACAAACAGGCGCTCCCGTACTAACGCCTGGCTCTCCCGATCTCGGCACCCATGGACCGTGGTTCTCCAGAAGCTTGGACTACCCGGCACCGAATGGGTGTTAGCAGCAGAGAGTATCCCTTATAAGATTTACATCAAAGACCTTTGCTTAAATCTCAATCCACTTACCTTGCAAAATAATGGATATGGCCTTTAGAAGTACTAGGCACCCACGTATGAAAGGAGAAGTCTCTATTACTATTGTTGCTGCCAGCGCGCAAGTGAGAGAGTCGCCTGGAGCTCGCTAGTGGGAGAACAAATATCAGAGGCGCCTAAGTGCAGCTGCATAGGGGCTAGAGAAGGACACCTGGGCACAGCCGCCTGCTGGCAAGAGAGGTGAGTCTTGTGCGCAGCTGCCTGCAAAGTGGAGAGGCCTGCAAGGTGGAGAAGGTGGTGTCTGGGCGCAGCCGCCTGCTGGCCAGAGAGGAGCGAGAGGACCTGCGCACAGTCACCTGGAGGGCAAGAAGACAGCCACCTGCAGAGCAAGATGAAGAGGTCGCCTGCACAGCTGTCTATGGATAGCTGAATGAAGCGGTCGCCTGCACAGTCGTCTGTGGATAGCCGGATGAAGCGGTCGCGTGCACAGTTGTCTATGGATAGCCGGATGAAGCGGTCGTGTGCACAGTTGTCTATGGATAGCCGGATGAAGCGGTCGCCTATATGTAATCGATGGAGAGGGCACACGTCCAACAGCTTGCCAGCCCACCTTGCTTGCATGGAGGCGGCCAGTTCCAAAGGTTCCAAGGTGGGGGGGTGGGTAGGTGGCCATGCACCCACCCCCACACACATGAGGGGTTCCCTTTCCCACCATGACTCAAACGTGGGTGCCCAAAATGGGTGCCCACCCTTCTAAAGGTACCATGAAATATTGGGAAGGGTGCCCACTCATTAATGAGTGTGAAACTGCAACCTTATAAAAAACAAAGGTTAGTAAGAATGCTATGAAATAAACAAATGCAATACACTTACCACCTGTTCACATGCAATAAAACTCGTCAAAAGACAGAGCAAAGTTCACGACTCACTGGCAGGCATCCCCGCTCTGTAAATGGCACGCCAAACAAGCAAACACAAGAATACAAGTTACGCGAAAACAGTTCCAAACATGCAAAACATGAATGCATGTGCAAACAGTATCATGGACATATCTCCCGTTCATGGAACAAGTACTAAAATTTCTGTGGGGCACAATGATGGCACGACATAAAACATAAATCCCGGTCTTCCTACGGAGTGTCAGTCCCACAGATCCAGGCACGAGCCTCCCTATGGAGTGACAATCCCATAGGCAAGACACGGCACAAATACTGGCTCTTCCATGGCGTGACAATCCCATGGATAGAACACAGTCCAGGTCATACATGGGTGACACCAGTTTGGCTCCCGTCCATACGACACCAACACACGGGTGGCACCAATCTGGCTCCCGTCCATGTTATGCAAAAATACTGGCCCCTTCACATGAGACACCGGCTTGGCCTCAAGTAAACGAGGCACAAATTTGGAGATGGACCAAATGGTCGGCCGATTGGTGACATCCCCCCGGGCTTCTAAAGAGTTGTCCTCAATTGAAAAGCCTCAAGATATGCGTGCAACAGTTGTGGGTAGTCAACAAAATAATCCTCATTTACCCACTTTGCATCAATGGGCAAATAGTTCTTGAACTTCACAAGGTATCGCCGGGAAAGCTTTCCTGTAGGTAGCTCTCTGTCCCTATGAAAGACAATCTGTTCTGGTTGGAGGATCTCCTCCAGCTCATCAATTCTGGTGGATCTTCTGTGACAGGCTCGTCAGGATCTGGCCCGACATATTTCCGAAAAAGACTCACATGAAATGCATTGTGAATCTTCCAATGACTAGGTAAAGCAAGCTTGTATGACACTTCATTGATCTTTTGAATCACCTTGAAGGGTCCATAATAGCGAGGAGAAAGCTTATGATACGATCCTTCTCGTCCTGGCCTCTTCCGAAGCCTAGCTTTCTCAAATTTCAGCAAAACCCAATCACCTTCTTTGACTTGCATGTCCCTTCTATGCTTGTCAGCAGCCATTTTATGCTTATTTTGCGACCTTGCAATGGTTGTCCGTACCAGTGCAAAGGCTACATCCAAGTCACGAATATACTCATCAATTGCAAAAATCTCATCCTTTGTACGAAGGATGGGTGGCAATACCACTCTGCCATAAATAATCTCAAACGGGACCTTTCCCGTGGAGGCATGGATCGTATTGTTGTAGGCAAACTCAACAAGTGGAAGATACTTCTCCCATGCAGTCTTTTGATCTGCCACATAACACTTCAACAAATCCAACACGGCTGAATTTGCAGCTTCACTTTGGCCATCCGTTTGGGGATGATAAGCTGATGAAAACTCAAGTTTAGTGCCGATGTTATCAAATAAAGCCCTCCAGAAGAGGCTCGTAGTCTGGGGATCTATATCCCCAACAATGGATTTAGGCATACCATGATGCTTGAAGATATTAGCAAGAAAAAGCTTGACCATATGATCAACTTTAATGGTTTTCTTGACGGGCAAGAAATGAGCATGCTTGCTAAACCTGTCCACAATGGTCCAAATAGCATCATTCCCATGCTGGGATCTTGGCAAGTCCATAATAAAATCCATAGTAATACTTTTCCATGGCTGCGAGGGAATAGGTAATGGCTGAAGTAAACCTGGAGGCTTTTGCCTGTCAAATTCCACATTTTGGCAAGTAATACATGCACGTACATATGCCTCAATGTCTTTACGCATGCTTGGCCAAAAGAAATATCTCTCAATTATGCGTGTAGTCGGCATGATACCTCTATGACCAGCATAAGGTGGAGCGTGACATTCGTCCATAACCTTTGGACGTATATCCTTTACCACACATAAGTAGTTATCCTTCATAAGATAACCCTCCTTGATCACATGAGAGGCATGTGAGTGACCAGCCATCAAATCAGTCCATATATGGCAAAAATCAGCATCCAAATGATACAAATCTCGCATAGTAGATAAGTCCTCATGAGAGGCCACTGAAACTGCAGCCACATAAGGCCTCTTGGATAATGCATCTGCCACCACATTTTTCTTTCCTGGAGTATGCACAATCTGAAAATGAAACATGGAAAGAAAGTTTGCCATTCTCATCTGCTTCTCTGAAAGCTTTGTTTGAAATAGAAAGTATCTCAAGCTTTGATGATCTGTCTTGACTACAAATTCAGCCCCAAGAAGATAATGTTTCCATATCTTTAAGGCATGAATTACAGCCAAGAGCTCTTTCTCATAGATATATCCATATGAAGCTCAGCATCATGCAAACGACGGCTTTCATATGCAACTGTATGACCTTCTTGATTTAGGACAGCTCCTATATAGTCGCCACAAGCATCACATTCCACTATGAATGACCTTTGTAAGTCGGGAACAATCAATATGGGTCCACATATGATAGCATGCTTGAGTTGCAAGAAGGCATCCTGTTCTTTTGGAGTCCATTTGAAAGTGGTTTTCTTCTTTGTGAGATCATGTAGAGGGGTGGCTATCATAGCAAAATGCCTTATGAAACGCCTATAATAAGAACATAATCCGAGAAAACTATGTACTTGATGTACATTTTGCAACTCTGGCCAATTCCGAATGGTTTCTATCTTTGGAGGATCCATTGTTACTCCATCCTTGGATACAATGCGACCCAAATAATGTATCTCTGAAAGAAAGAACTCACTTTTCTTGGCATTAATGAAAAGTTTATGCTTCCGCAACTCTTCGAACATTGTGACCAAATGAGTTCTATGTTCTTGCTCATTCTTGGAGAAAACCAAGATGTCATCAAAGAATACACCTGTGAATTTGCGATGGGGTCGGAATATCCTATCCATCATACGATTGAATGTGGCGGGAGCATTGGTGAGACCAAAAGGCATCACCAAAAATTCATATAATCCAAAGGCTGTCCTCAATGCAGTTTTGTGGACATCTTGTGGCACCACTCGTATTTGGTGATAACCACTCTTCAAATCAAGACGGCTGAAACAAGCCGCCGAGCCATCAAGCTTATCCAAAATGTCATCAATACGCGGGATTGGGAATCTATTCTTGATGGTGAGCTTATTTAAAGCTCTATATAATCCACACACATGCGGAATGACCCGTCTTTCTTTTGAACAAGAAGCACGGGAGAGCAATAAGGTGAGGAACTTGGCTGAACCAAACCTTTCTCTAAAAGCTCATTTACTTGCTTCATGATCTCTTCTTGTTGTGCGGCACTCACACGGTATGCGGGTTTGTTAGGTGGAGAACTGCCTGGCACAAGATCTATGCGATGATCCTCGGGCCTTTGGGGAGGTAATTCACCTGGCAATGTATCAGCAAAACATTGATGACTTGGTACAATGCTATCACGAACAAAAACCAAGTACGCAGAAAGACTCTTTTTCATTGCTTTATTAATCTGGATGTGAGATACAAGTGGGATGGAATCCCCTTCCTTGCCGGCATCAATGATATGCATGCGGCCTTTATGCATAAAAGAAATCGTGTTTGTCTTGTACTCTTTGCGGGGCTCAAGCCTATGATGCCATGGCTTGCCAAGCAATACATCACATCCATTAAGTGGTGCAACTAAGAAATGCTCATGATCAAGGTAACCGTGGATATGTATGCGCAACTTCCCTATTAGTGGGGTAACCTGCACCTCTTTACCAACAAAGGCAGCTTCTGCTTCAATTTGAGGTCCCATGTTCTCAACCTCATTACCCAAGGCAGCTGCCATCTAAACAGAGATGAAGTTATCGGTTGCACAATCATCAAACATAAATAAGGCGGGCTGATCCTTGATTTGACCCCATGCTTTGCATACCATCCGTTCTTTTGCATCATGTTTTGTGTTTCCCTGCACATCGGGAACTGCATGCACATTAGCCTTGGTTTGCTTGTCCTCATGCTTTGGTTTGAGGGCATGCGGTCAGGGCATTGTCTAAACATGTGCTCTTTGCTGCCACAAGAAAAACATTTCCCCTCCTTGGCATATTGCTCCCTTTGCTCGGGGGTCAAGCCAAATTTGTTCTTCTTTGGCCCATGATCTTTAGATGAGGTATTTTCAGCTTTACCTCCCTTCTGGATCTCCCGGAAGCTCTTTTTAGGTGGCTGTTCACCTTTTTGCAGATTTGGGACAGCCTTATCTTTGCCCTTGGAACCCCCTTGATCTTGCTTAATTTTAAGCACCGATTGCTCCATAGCAAGAGCAGAGGCTATAAGCTGTTGCAAAGTGTGTTTCGGGTGCAATTCAATGCCCGAACGATAAGCTGGTTTGCAATCCGGAGCGAAACTTCCTCTTTCTTTCATCCTCAGTGATTTGCATAAAAGGAGTTACCTCAAGCAACACTTTCCAAAACTTATTGACATAATGTTGCACACTTTCATTATCTCTTTGCTCAAGTCTATCCCACTTTTGGGTGAGAGTTTGCTCCGCATTAGGTGGCAAGAACTGGGCATAAAATCTGTCCTTAAACTCTTTCCAAGTGCAAATGGGGTCTTTGGTGATCTTTTCAGTGATCCACCAATGAGCAGGGGTCCCCTTCAAGAACATGCTAGCATGGCGTACTTTAGACTTCTCAGTGAAGTCCTCATCAGTAAAGGCAATATCAAACTGTGCCACAAATGCTAACACCTTGGTAGCATCATGCTCTCCATGAAAAACATCAAACTTAACGGACTTGTCACATGCTTTAAATTCCTTGAGCTTTCTGGGATGAGACACATGGTCCTTTCTTTTTCTTTTCCCCTTATCCAACGGGGCAGCCCTATCTGCATGGGCTCCATGGGCCATCATGAAGTTTCATGAAGCACGGTGGCATGTGCTCCACGAACCTGAGAATCAGATGCATGTGACCTTCCTGCATAAGGCAATGTCTCTCCATGAGACCATTCAGTAGGCAAGGCTCTTCTAGTGGCAGACCTGTCACCCCCTCCATGGGATACATGCCTTGAATACATGTGACCATCATGCCCTCCATGAGCACTAGTATACATATACCTGTCAGCCTTTGTGCCTTGTGGAGAAGATGCATGACGAGAGGTGGCTGTCACCTCTTCCCTTTGCATAAATGACCTCAACCTTTGAGATGCGGGATCTCCATGCTTCAAGCGAGGTGGATTTTTGAATTTCAGCTCTCCATCTTCCCCCTCTTTGATGTCACCTTTGCGAAGGAGGTAGGAAACTTCCAACTCCCTTGGCTTCTTGCCCACTTCTCGTGCCATGGACTCAAAAGTCATGTCCACCATTGCATCGGCTTTCCTTGCTTCAATGGCACTTTGCACATGGGGATCTTCATGCAAAAATTTCAGCTCTTGCTCTTGTGCCAGCAAAAGCTTTCTCATATGCTTCAATTCAGCCCTCATTGCATCAAGCTCTTCTTCTTGCATAACTGTCTTTCCACGAGATAGTTGTCCCCTCGAATCACTATCATTTACCCTCTGAAGGGCCTTGTGCCTTCCCTGCAGAGCATCAGAACCACGCAAGGCACTTGATGGGCCCCTCGAATTAGGCACTTCCAAACGGTTGCCTTGGCTGTCCATTGTGTTAAGTGTGCTAGAAGCGGGGTGTCCAAAACACAGGTTCGTTTCTCCACTAAGAAGAGGAAAATGACCGTGCTTTGCTACCAATGAAACCGATCCCGTCAAGTGGGAATAGACTCCGTTGGACACCCACACGCGTAATAGCACAACTTAAATTTCACAATATAAATGGACAACTCAATAACAACTGAAAATTGAAATGAAATGAAAATGAAATGTTGATCAATGGACACCAGCATTGGGGCTGGAACGGGCCACCCCCCCCTCAATATATGATATATTATTGGGAGTATTTAAGTGATACAATGCTCCATGGGTTCAATGAACCAGATGATGTCCATGTACAACTGAGATGAATACAGTTACCAAATAAGAGACTTGAAGTAGACGTTCGAAGGAGAGCGATCCACTTGAAGAAGTCTAATCTCTACGGTCTTGTGCCTTCACTGGAATCCGCAGAGAGCGCCCCAGTGGTGTTCCAAGACCACGCATAGACAGGCGCTCCCGTACTAACGCCTGGCTCTCCCGATCTCAGCACCCATGGACCGTGGTTCTCCAGAAGCTTGGACTACCCAGCACCGAACGGGTGTTAGTAGCAGAGAGTATCCCTTATAAGATTTACATCAAAGACCTTTGCTTAAATCTCAATCCACTTACCTTGCAAAATAATGGATATGGCCTTCAGAAGTACTAGGCACCCACGTATGAAAGGAGAAGTCTCTATTACTGCTATTGCTGCCAGCCCGCAAGTGAGAGAGTCGCTCGTAGCTCGCTAGTGGGAGAACAAATATCAGAGGTGCCTAAGTGCAGCTGCATAGGGGCTAGAGAAGGACACCCGGGCATAGCCGCTTGCTGGCGAGAGAGGTGAGTCCTGTGCGCAGCCGCCTGCAAGGTGGAGAGGGTGGCGTCTGGGCGTAGCCTCCTGTTGGGGCCAGAGAGGAGTGAGATCTGTGCGCAGCCGCCTGCAAGGTGGAGAAGGTGGCGTCCGCAGCCGCGTGCTGACCAGAGAGGAGCGAGAGGACCTGCGCACAGTCACCTGCAGGACAAGAAGACAGCCGCCTGCAGAGCAAGATGAAGCGGTCGCCTACACAGTTGTCTGTGGATAGCCGGATGAAGCGGTCGCCTATATGTAAGCGATGGAGAGGGCACACATCCAACAGCTAGCCGGCCCACCTTGCTTGCATGGAGGCGGCCAGTTCCAAAGGTTCCAAGGTGGGGGGTGGGTAGGTGGCCATGCACCCACCCCCACACACGAGGGGTTCCCTTTCCCACCGTGACTCAAACGTGGGTGTCCACCCTTCTAAAGGTACCATGAAATATTGGGAAGGGTGCCCACTCATTAATGAGTGTGAAACTGCAACCTTATAAAAAACAAAGGTTAGAAAGAATGCTATGAAATAAACAAATGCAATACACTTACCACCTGTTCACACGCAATAAAACTCGTTAGAAGACAGAGCAAACTTCATGACTCACTGGCAGGCGTCCCCGCTTAGGTGGCACGTCAAACAAGCAAACACAAGAATACAAGTGATGCGAAAACAGTTCCAAACATGCAAAACATGAATGCATGTGCAAACAGTATCATGGACATATCTCCCGTTCATGGAACAAGTACTAAACATTTCTGTCGGGCACAATGATTGCACGACAGAAAACATAAATCCCGGTCTTCCTATGGAGTGACAGCCCCATAGGTAAGACACAGATCCAGGCACGAGCCTCCCTATGGAGTGACAATCCCATAGGCAAGACACGGCACAAATACTGGCTCTTCCATGGCGTGACAATCCCATGGATAGAACACAGTCCAGGTCATACACGGGGGGCACCATTCTGGCTCCCGTCCATACGACACCATCCTGATAACACACGGGTGGCACCAGTTTGGCTCCCGTCCATGTTATGCAAAAATACTGGCCCCTTCACGTGAGACACCGGCCTGGCCTCAAGTGAACGAGACAAATCTGGAGATGGACCAAATGGTCGGCCAATTGGTGACAAAGTATGTCATGTGCATCACAACTGTGAGTGCCACATGGACATGCTCTCCTGTTGTAGCTAGTATCTTGGCAAGATATGGCCTGTTTGGCAGCCTAAAGTCCGGAGGGGCCTAGGACATGCACCCTTGGATGGGACACCTTTGGGGCATGGTTTGGACACAAAATATGACTCTTTTTACATCGTTTTATGGGCTGAAGAGGGGATACCGACTTGAACATGGCTTCCCCATGAAAGGAGGCATTAGGCACTTCGGTAGGTAGTCTAAGACCAGAAGCAAGGCAGTGGCACATTTGTGGATTAGCAAGAGCTACTTCTTTGTGCATTACAGTAGGAGTCTTTGGTACGCATTATAGAATAGCATGCACGAAGTGGATCTAAGTCTAGATCTAAAAACAGTTGTGTATATTCATGTTTTGGAATATACAGTAGGTTAGGGTTAATCTCGTCTTGTGAGTTTGCTAAACATAGGATGAGCAATAATCTCTTTTGCTTAGTGTTAATCAAGATCATGCTTCCGCATTGCATGTACGTTTGTATCAGAGCCTCTAGGTTCAGCCTAGGTAGAGTTTTGTATCAAGCTTTTAGGTTCAACCGAGGTAGAGCTTTATATCAAGATTACGCTTCCACAATGCATGTAACATTGATATCATAGCTTCTAGGTTTGGCCTAGGTAGAGCTTTGTATCAATGTTAGGTTTTGAATGCAAATCATCAAATTAGGGTTTGCGATTTAGGATTTGCTACAAAATTAGGATGTGCGTTTTTTCGTTTAATCAACGTTTTTGCATCAGCTTCTTGTTCATTTTCAGCATAGTAGAGCGTTAGAAAGTTTAGGTTTCAACCTAGCATGGTCCTAGGGAGTCTAGGAAGGATGTAGAAGTGGAGAGTTATGGTGGTTTACCATAGGGCTAGTTAGTCTAATCTTGGGTCAGAGGGTCCAAAAGATTAGTAAAGAACTGAAAACTGGAACTTGACTCTATAAGCCTCCTGATGGCAGATGTGGGTATGGTGAGGGCTTGTCATGTTGTTAGAGAATCTCATGGATCTGTCTTTGTGTGGTGGAGATCCTTAGTGCTCTGGGTTGGGGCTGCCTGGCACGTAGGATGGAGTAGGCCTGCCCACCTAGGATTCCTTTGGGACGTGAATATGGCCCATGTGTACATACTACAGCTGTTATGAGCTGATGTCGATGCGGCGGTGTCACCATGGGTGGCTGATGTGGATGCTGGTGCCATGAAGAAATTAGTGATGGATTTCTGTGCGATGTCTTGTATGGGCTGGCCTGTTTCTCAGCATGTCCTCTACGAGAGAGAGAGAGAGAGAGAGAGAGAGAGAGAGAGAGAGAGATTAATTTATGTTCTCTTTTTTTTTTTTGGGGGTGGTTGATTTCAGGCCACAAGTCACGATAGCTACAGGAATCGTTTTTTGTGTGTGAGAGAGAAATGAAAATGAAATGAAATGTTATATTAACGTCTTCAAAAGGCCAAAGTGACCTATGAGACCAAAGTTACAACCATGTGACATCTGATACACTGTCTGGAAAAGAAAAGAGATAGCCCCACAATACATCAGTAGGGGGGAAGCTAATGCTACTAGTCAAAATGGGGTACATGAGTACATGGATACATGAATACATGAATATGGGGGAGTACAAAAGTGACAGTGAGTACAACAGTATATGGCTGGAGTCGTAATCATCCTAGGAGCTCTAGCATGGGTCTCTGCCGGATGGCCTGGATATCTGCCATAGAGAGAGAGAGAGAGAGAGAGAGAGAGAGAGAGAGAGAGAGAGAGAGAGAGAGAGAGAGAGAGAGAGAGATTAATTTACGTTCTCTTTTTATTTTTTTTTGGGGGTGGTTGATTTCAGGCCACAAGTCACAATAGCTACAGGAATCGTTTTTTGTCATCGCTTCTTTCTACGGCAATCTCATGCAAAGAATGATAGATATGTGAGTTTATCACTGTGCATGATGTTTCTGTTATTGGGTTTAGTTTTTTAATCCTTTTGCCCATGAAGTTCAAATCATTTTTCTTGTGGCTTATGAGAGGGGAAAAAATGGCAAGAGGGAATGTAGGAGCTTCAAACAAATTTTGATGATATGGTTAGCTCTCTGAACATTACACGTCTCCCATAACACAGATGTGCTTTTCAAAATTAGAAAGTTATGTGCACACAACCATGCATGCACATAAAGGCAAGTTTTTGTGGAGGTAACATTGGGGTCAGATAGCCATGAACAATTAACACAAAGTGCCCATAATGACCCTCCCCATGTCCCTGTGCTTTACTAACATCTATTCAAATTCTGAATTGTACTCATTCTGGTGTATACGAATCCTTAGCCATATCGGCAAGCTAGGTTTAGGTTCTATCTACTTATGTATGATGCCGTTGATTTTGCTAGTTGTTTTCTTTGGAGGTCCTATTGGGATGCCAATGACATTTTTAATTGTCATCATTGTTATCTTGCATAATTCAAAAGAACTTGTCTCTAGGTACCTACATGTCAAAAATTCCTTTTTGTGAATTAAGAGCCTGGGAGCTCTTCTGTATCCTCCTCTCTTTTCCCTAGGAACTTTGGTGGGACAAAAGATTAGGTACTTAAGTACTGGGCTTTGATAGGAAGGTGCTTAGCAAGAGATGATGCTGACAATATAGTAGCCTTTTTTTTGGGGGGGGGATATAGAGACTACAATATCCAGGACATATTTTACTTGGTTTATGACATGGATATAGTCAGTCCTAGGCATTTTCTTTTGTTTTTTAACTTAATATTGTTGTGCTTAGTATAGCTATCTTGAACATGTACTCACTAATACACGCCTATTTATTCTTTTAGCCACTGCTCAGGACTTTGTATGAATTCCAGCATTTAGTTGCGTGATTTCCTTTTTATTAGGAGTGAGAGACATTGGAAGAGTTTAAATCATGGAAGCTACCAACAATCATAGTTCCCAAGGGCTCGCTACAGCGTGCATGCCTCGCTTTATTTGAATTGTCAACTTTTCTAAGATGTCTTCAAATGCTTTTGATAGGGTGAAGCTCGGAGGGTACCCTAACTGGGGAGTGATTGTCATAACATCCACAACACAAGTTTGATGCACAGCTTGCACAAGAGATGAGAAGAACAAAGCTACCAGTGGGGAGTTTTTGTCATTACATCCAACACAAGTTTGATGCACAGAGATGAGAAGAACAAAGCTTTCTTTAGTGCTGAACAAATTAGAACAGATGGCGCCTTCCTTGAGCTATGCGCTCCTAAGATAGGTACAGAAGTGGCTGAGCAAAGCTGGAGCTCCCCGCTAGCCCGTATGCTCCCTCCCTCCCGGCCACGGCTGGCGGCCTTGCTGGGCTGGCTGCCCATGGACTAGCCAGCAGTCTGGCCAAGCCAGAAGGCTGGCTGACTGGGCTGCCCAAGCCATAGGTGCTGGTCGACAGGCTGGCCAAGCCACATGGGCTGTCCGCCTTTCTGTCCAGGTCCCCTTAGGGATGGCCAACAGCATGCCCAGTCCAATAGGATTGTTGGGCATTGGCCAAGGGTCACCTAAACCCTTAGGGCCTACCCCATGCTCAGTCAAGGGATACGCACCCTATCATGGAAAGGTCCTTCGGGAATGGGTAAAGGCTGTATAAGGTGTCAGGTGGAGAGAAAAAGCGAGAAGGGGTCCAAGTGTAAGCGGACACTTGGCTGGTTGCTCTCTTTGTATTGGAACATCAGTGTGTGCGAACACAGGAACGTTCATAATTCGTAAGTGCCATAATGAAATCCATTGTAATACTTTTCCATGGGAATTGGCAATGGTTGAAGCAACCCTGGTACCTTTTGCCTATCAAATTTCACCCTTTGACAGGTGATACATGCACGTACATGTACCTCTATGTTCTTTTGCATACTTGGCCAAAAGAAATACCGCTCAATCATGTACATGCATTATGTCCCTATAACCAGCATATGGAGGAGCATGGCACTCATCCAAAACCTTTTGTCTCATGTTAGACACCACACATTGACAATTATCTTTCATAAGATAACTCTCTTTGATCACAAAGGAGGCATGTGCATGACCAGCCATCAAATCAGCTCGAATAGTTGCAAAATCAGTATCCGTATGGTACAAATCACGCATGGTAGGCAAGTCTCCATGAGAGGTAACTAAGATAGCTGTTACATACGGCTATAGTGGATGTGTCACTACATTCTTCTTTCCTGCTGTGTGCAAGGTCTGAAAACGAAACATAGAGAGGAAATTGACCATCCTTATATGCTTCTCTGACAATTTAGTTTGGGTAAAAAAATACCTCAAACTCTGGTGATATGTCTTCACAGTGAAATTAGACCAAAGAAGGTAATGTTTTCATATGGTTAGTGCATGAATTACAACAAAGAGCTCTTTCTCATAAATGCCAAGAGAGAGCTCTGTATCATGTAGTCTACGTCTCTCATAAGCCACAACATGTCCCTTTGATTTAGGACAGCTCCTATGCAGTTTCCAGATGCATCACATTCCACATTGAATAGCTTTTGCAAATCCGGAACGAACAACATTGGACCATGTCTTGTTGTATCTTTTAATTTGAGGAGTGCATCTCTCTCAATATCAATCCATTTAAATATAACTTCTTCTTTGTCAAGTCATGCAAAGGAGAAGTAATCCATGCAAAAGTGCCGAATGAACTTGCGGTAGTAAGAGCATAGCCTAAGAAAACTACGGATGTCATGCACCGATCTCAATTCAGGCCAATTCTGAATTGTGTTAATCTTTGCAGGATCTATCCGCACTCCGTCTTTGGACACATATGTCCAAGATAGTGTATCTCTGACAAGAAGAACTCACTCTCTTTTGCACTTATGAAGAGTTTATGCTTATGGAGTTCTTCAAAGACAGTCAAATGAGCTGTGTGCTCTTCTTCGGCCTTCGAGAAGACTAGGATGCCATGAAAGAAGACACCTGTAAATTTCTTGCATCCACGGAACATGCGATCCATCATTCTATTGAATGTAGGTGGGACATTCGTAAGACCAAAAGGCATAACAAGATACTCATTAAGTCCAAATGCTATCCTAAAAGCGGTTTTATGTACATCCTTAGGCACTTGATGATACCCACTCTTGAGATCAATTCGGCTAAAGCATGCTGATCCATCCAACTTGTTAAGAGTGTCATCTATGCGTGGGATCGGAAACTGATTCTTAGTGGTGAGCTTGTTCAAAGCTCTATAATCCACACACATACGAAAAGACTCATCCTTCTTTTGAACCAAGAGGATGAGTGAATAATATGGGGAAGAGCTTGGTTGAACCAAACTCTTCTCAAAAAGTTCATGTACCTGTTTCATGATCTCCTCTCTTTGGGATGCATTTACACGATAGGCTGGCCTATTAGGTGTTGGACTACTAAGCACAAGATCAATGCGATGATCTTCCGGTCATACGGGTGGCAACTCATTTGGTAACTCATCAGCAAAACATAGCATCATGTCAAGAAGGCTGAATCTCATGTTCATGTGTTATGTATTTGGAAAATCATGGGCGATCTCAACCTCGTGTTTCTGTGCCATGTAATTAATTAACCAATCAAGTGAAGGTTGATTCCCATGTATTGGTGAGAGGAAGACAATAGCCAAGGGAGATATCTAAGGTGTTAAAGTACGAGAAGGCTCTTGAGGGAGGGTAATTTCCCAGATCTACATGAAGACCCCCATGGGAGGGTAATATCCCTTGTTCATGTTCTAGGCTTTAGTCATGTTCTATACTTTAGTCATGTTTTGTAATCATTAGATCACTATGGATTTATGCCAAGAGTGTGCGCAACCAATGATTTTATAATTATGTGTTCTATAGGCATGTTTCATTTTGGAGGGTGTTGGGAATAATGCCCAATTACTTCTTACCTAGTCACGTCATAGGTAGACCTCGAGAATAGCACAGAGATGATATTCTTGTATTCTTGTATCATGAAGTAATGAAGCTTGTAATTCTGTGTTCTTCATCGTGTAATCCAAGAGAATTGTTCTGTATTTACGTGCTGGAATCTCTTCAGGATGATGACGCTGGGGCATTGATTTCTAAGAGTAATCATGCATCAAATTAAAACAAAGTGCTTAGCATATAACATGAATCCTTCTTAGATGTTGTGAGTAAACTACACATAAAGTATGGATGTACTGCTCAAGGAATACAATTCAAGCAACTCAGCTGATTTTTTTTTGAAAATGAGGAGGGTTCTTCTCATTCTGGCTCTTAGTTTTTTTTCTTGAATCTTACCTACAGCCCACCCTTGCAAGGTAGAGTATTACAAACCATATAAGGAACTAACTTACTAAGATCCTAATAATTTTGCAGATTCATAGGTTGGGCACTTACGATTTCGGGCACTTACAATTTCATTAGAGCTAGTTCTGAGCTCTAACATCACACGAAAGGCCTTTTAAAATTAACCACCTCAAAGGAGATGCTTGGGAAACGTTTCTGGTCTTGCCCCACTCAAAAATAGGTCCACATTAGGTCTTCCAACCATAGTCACAAGAAATGGCCGTTTCAGTCCCTAGAAACGCGTTTCTCCGTTTCAGGACCCCATCCATTTCCATTGCCGTTTCTCGTTTCCCAAGTGATATTGTCACAGGAAACGGCCGTTTCCACCCGAAACGCGTTTCTCCGTTTCAAGACCCCATCCGTTTCCATTGCCGTTTCTCGTTTCCCAAGTGATATTGTCACAGGAAACGGCCGTTTCCACCCTTAAAAACTTGTTTCCCCGTTTTTGTTCCCGTTTCTTGTTTCTGGTAACTATGCTTCCAACAATAATCAAGGGTGGCAGAAGACCCTTAAAGACTTTCGGTTGTCCTTCCGGCGAGATTATGGAGTTCCTATTTAAAGGCTTTAAGGTAAAGGATGTGACGGTTCCTTGAAGACCCTTGATTAGATCATGTTTAAAAAATGTTAGGGGGCGAATCGGTCATCAATTTGATGTGTCCCTTAGCTGTCATCTGGAAAGTCTTTGTTGGCAGGTGATTGCAACTGTTTGTATGTTCTTGGCTGGAAAAGTCGAGGAGACTCCAAAACTGCTTCAAAACGTGATTTGTCTTGCTTATGAAATAAGGCACAAGAAAGACCCAGATGTTGTGCAACGGATAAAAATAAAGGTGAGAAAAGTGTTCATTGTAAATGTTATTCAATCTTGAAGTCCTTGCTTTTCTGTGCCGAGTTGATTGGCCTGGCTTGTATCCTGTCGTACGGTCTTCATATTCTGAACATTTGTGTCTTTTGACCAGGAAGTTTATGAACAAGAAAAAGAGCTTGTGCTTTTAGGGGAACGCCTTGTTCTTACAACTTTAGGCTTCGATCTCAACATTCATCACCCTTATAAGCCCCTTGTTACTGCTATTAAGAAGCTCAAAGTTGCACAAAATGCTCTGGCTCAAGTTGCTTGGAATTTTGTAAATGATGGGTATGCTCGTGATGTTTTATGCTCTCAGCATTTCAAGTGTGCAAGTTGTTAGTTTTTTAAATTATGGGTATCTACAAGAAGGAACTCATTAGAACCACTATTGTCCAGGCTGCGCACTTCACTGTGCTTGCAGTTTAAGGCTCATCATATTGCTGCTGGGGCTATCTTTCTTGCTGCTAAGTTTTTGAAGGTTAAGCTTCCCTCCAATGGGAAAAAGCCTTGGTGGCAGGAGTTCGATGTTACCCCTCGACAGTTGGAAGGTGAGATCTTTGCTTTGTGTATTGAACTGAAAATCACTCTCTAGGAGTTCATTAATTTCCTTTTATATGAAAACACGTGTATTGGTAACTTAATTGGTTAATGATGATGACTAGAAACTTTCTCAACAGATTTTGTTTTATGTTGGGCAGAAGTGAGCAATCAAATGCTAGAATTATACGAGCAAAATAGGGAACTGCCTGCCTCTCGCTCCACTGATCCCAGTGCCACCAGTGCAGGTGTGAACCATGATAAAAGAGCAGCCAATGCATTACCACCTGGTACACCCCAGGTTGCAGAAAAAAGGTCAGCAGTCGAAACAAAAGCAAGGACAGTAGTGGAACCAAGTCAGCAACTGCATTATCAAGATGACAAAAAAACACACTGGGCTGATTTTGAGCAGGTGAATATTGACAAGCTGAAAACAGCAGTAGAGAAGAGGAGGAAGTTCAAAGCGGAAGGTGGTGGGACACGGTCTAAATTAGAGCTCACTGATGAGGAAGAACTGCTGGAAAGGGGGATGGAAAATGGACACAAAGATGGTCAGTCTCAGAATTCTTTTTATGTGCATGCATATAACAGGGACCATTATCATCATTATTCTCATGTGGAAGGTTATGGTTCAAAATTTGTAATTAAAACAGAGCTCAGTAACCAGGAAGAAGTTCTAGAAGAAGACCTGGAGATGGGCCCCATGGATTGTTCTCCAGAGAACATGCATCGACATTCACATACCAGGGACCATCATCACATTTCACAAATCCACCGTAGAGTTGACACCGAAGTTGACCATCATCGGCGCCAGAAAACAAGGGACTGGCAAGAGAGGGAATATAAGAGACTGCGCTATGAGCATGCCAATTAAAGCCTCCGCCGCGTTATTATATCCATGGATGGGGCTGGATTATTTGATCCGTCATTGATGGCACAGGAAACTTGCTATGTTGTCTCACAAAACTCATTCAAGTCACGTGTGTGGTAACCGAGCCACAGGAAAGGCTTTTATAAAGCACTGGAATGGGTAGAGCTGAGGTTTTGTGGTCTCAAGGGTGCTGGTTGATTATCTGAGATCATGCACCTGACGAATCTTGGCTTTTGAAGCAGAGTTTTCCAAACAGATGTGATTTCAAGTATCAAAGGTCCTATGCACGTTATGTCCACAATGCTATAATAATATGTGCTTTACAGTAGTGCCTCAAGCTGGCCATATGACAACTTGTACAGAAATGGAGGAGATTGCCAAGATTTTTAAAGTGTTAGTTGACTAATATATCACTTAGTTTTTATACCATTATGATGTATTATAGTAGATTTTTCTTGATCGTGGACTCTTGATTATACAGGAGGGATTGCCTCCTCTAAGCTAAATATCTCCCAGCTGAAGCTCAAATTTTGAGCTGAGAGCTTCCTGCTAACCTTGTGAGCAGCCTCCCTCCCTCTTGCATGTCGTCTTCCCCCCTTTTCCCTTCCATGTTTGAAGCTCTGCCTTCGGCTTCCATCTATATGGACCCCCCTCTCCCTGTTCATCTATATTCCAATCTGTTATGTTGGTGCCTCCATCCCGATAAAAAAAAAAAACCTGCGCCTGCCGGTGCCACTTTCTTGTCCACCCTTCCCCTCTTCCCGCTATCCCCGTCCCCCCTCTTCCCCACCTTCCGTTTTTTCCCCTCTTTGCATTTCCCATGCTTTCCCCCTTTTTTTTCTCTCGATTGCCCAGATCCCGGCCCCTTCCCTCGTCCTCTTGCCTGCTTTCGGATGTGAGGGCTTGTTCGTCATTGGGAAGCTACAGGGTGACCCTTGTCCATGGCAGCTGCTCCACCTTCCCCAGTTGTGGGCCCCTCAATTGTCCTATCTTGGAAGCAGACCTCCAGTTCCTGTCTACTTCTGTTGCATCACTGGAGGCCACTATCTTGATCTGTGAATTCTTCAGAAGCATTCAACAAGCGGCTTCTGTTGCCAAGCAAGGATGCATCACTGACATTTATCATGGTCATGTTAGGAAATGGCTACATCAAGGTTGAGTTTGACACTGCCACCCTTGTAGGAGAGAGTCCTTTCGTTGAGTCCATTGTGGCACATAGTTCTGATGTGTTCATTACTCAATGGTGACATGGCTTCACGCCAGACTTTGACATGTTGGCCAAGGCTATGTTAATACTAGTCTCTTTCATGGGCCTTTTCAAGGAGTAATATGGGCTCTCCAGATTGGGCACCCTGTAGGACATGCTTGAGATTACCTTGGATCACGACTATGACTGTGGTGTGGCAGGACGATTGAAGCAACTTCCTTTTGATGATGCTCCTGAGAGGCCTATGTATTGTGAAGCAGGAAAGCATAAAAATAGAGCAAGAAAGCACACTTATTAATAAATAAGATTTTAACACTAATTTCATATCATGATTTTCCCGTAGTGTTCCTATCAAGGGTCCAAGAATATGCCGGCCACGTTATGACCTTTTTGGGTCTATAACATACTCCCTCCAATATCATACTCCCATGAAAGAAAGTCAAGGAATAACCTTTCCAGTCTCCCAAGAACTATCATCTACACTACAATCTTTCTACTTGACTAGCATTTTTGGAACACTCGTGGCTGTCTCATGAGAGTACAAATTTTGACTGTCAAATCGAATGGCTTAAACTAAACTATCTCCATTTTTCATCATTTCTTTTAGGCTACCGACATGAAAGACGGGATGAATTCCTCACTCTTGGTGGCAAATTCAGCTTATAGGCTACCTCATTAATTACCTTTGTAAAATTTCAAGGTCCCTTTGTGGACTCTTGATTTTGAGCTATAAACCATTTGATCAATTTGGACCTTCCAAGGGAAAAGCTTTGTTGCTATGTCAAGACTAAGGTATTTAAGTGACTCCTGGTTCACTAAATACTATGGGTGAAGCAGAGAACCTTAAGGATGTGAGATATAAGTTGGCAATAAAGCGGAATATATATTGTTCATTGAATATAATTGGTAATGCATTAATTTAACAACAGTTGATTTTTTTTGGGGAGAAGGAGATTCATGAAATTAATGTTATTCAAAGTAAATTTTAAGCATGAGAATTCGTTTGATGTTTTCATGGGCATTTTGCAAACATCATTGAAATTGACAAGAGTTAGTTGAGACCATATTCTAAGTTGTATTATTCGGCTTGTATAATAATTTTAGACAATTTATTCAATGTTATTCATGCAAAAACACAATTATATAAATATAAATATATTTGGCTCATACTATTCGCTAGTGGTAAATTTTTCAATGTTATTTATGTAAAACACAAATATTGGCTCATATAGTGAATTTTATTCGCTAGAATTTCATACGAAAGGCTTTTTGTACAAAAAGAAAAATGTGAAAAATACGTCTTCATTCTAATCATTTTGAGTGTACTAGAGAGAAAAAGGTTGATATGATGGGTATATTGCTTTGGATGGATGTGGCAAAGAGATCATTTTCATTTTTCTATAGTGATGGATAAAATATTGAAGGTATTTTTTTAGACGTTTGTTATAATATAGTTATCATTGTTTACCATAATCTATTTAATTTTAATGGTTCAATTGCAGGTTCTCTGTTTTGGGAAGAACAAGCAATATCTCTAATGATCGAACTATTAGAGAGCAGAGAAGTATTACGTTATATATAGAAATTGGTTTTTTATGTAGCTTTTGCGTATTATGTAAAAAGATAAATTATTATTAATATAATTTTTTTGAAATAAATTTTTATTTTATTTTTTGAACTCAGATTATTATTGTTAGGTTTGTATGGTCGAGACACTTACAACGAGAGCTTTAGGCTCCTTGGAATTTACAATCTAAAATTGCGAAAGATTGTAGATCAGCTTCATATGTTTGTAGACTATGAAAAGCCTAATAAGTTAGATTTTTGGTACATGGACACTGGACATTATTGAATTTTTCGATTTGTTGTTTACAAGTATATTCAAACGTCATTTGTCTTAAATATTGATCCATCGAATGAGTTTTGTAAGGTTTTATTTATTTATTCTTTGAAAATTATATCTTGCAATATCTAATGTTATCTTAAATATATTTTTTGGACATGTGGAGGTGAGGAGTATAGGCTTCCAAGGAGAGATAATCTAGTCGTTTGAAGATTGTTTTAATTCTTTGCTCAGGTGTGTTAAGATTGTCACCACTATATTGGGTTGGAATGCTAGATGCATATTTATGCTAAGTTTGGTGCTTTATTCAAAGTGCTTTAGGAGCTCCTACATGGATATTTATGGCAAGCATGGTGTGTTCATATATAGGTTGCCAAGTTGAGGACCATGAGGCTCAAAATGGGCTTCAAATATAAGACTTATGTCTACTTACCCCCGAGAACGAGTCTGTGTTTTTATGCATGCACGAATACTCTTGTTCGTCAGGGATGGGTCATGCTACTAGTCTTTCTCTATGTGCGTGCATGTATGCGTGTGTTTTTTTGTATAGGGTGTGAGTTTGGATCATGTGATCACTTTGGATCATGTTTCGATAATATTTTAGTATTTTTAAATTAATTTTTAATTTTTTAAAATATAATAAATTTTTATATCAGTTAGATAATATTTTAATTTATCAAAAAAATAAATTTAACTTTAAAATTAAAATTAATTAGTTGTTTTTTGATAAATTTTAATTTATCAAAAAAATAAATTTAACTTTAAAATTAAAATTAATTAGTTATTTTAATTATTAAAAATATTATTTTATGTTTTATTGTTTACCGAACATACTTTGCAACTCTTGTGAACACTCTAGTCCATTGTGTTTATTTGTTTTATCTAGGCTCTATGCAATTGTTCTTACAACTCATCTATCCTGGGAATATGACACTTATTCTTAGGTTGATTCAACTCTTGATAATCAACACATAATCTAAGGGATTCATTCTTCTTTTTTTTAAAAAGAATTGGTGCATTCCATCCTAAAAGAATTGGTACATCCCAAGGGAATACACTGGGCCTAACAAAAACTTGTTCCAAAAGTTATCTCAACTATTCCTTAAGCTCAATTGCTTTTGAAATGACCATCTTAATGAGCTCTTTTTGTAGTTGGTTGCACTTTCGAGAATCAACTCTATCTCAAGATTGACCTCACGATGAGTCCGGGTCATTTTAGTTAAATCTTCAAGAAATATATTAGCATACTCACTCAACCATTCAAGCTCCTTCTTGTCTAAGTCTTTAACTATAGGATTGAGCTTAATAAGATAGATTGTTTGCTTCTTCCTGAGTCTCTTCAATAACTTAGATAACTTTACAAGTTGTCGGGTGGGAGATCCAGTCTCACTGCAGTCCCTAGCACCTTGTTTCTGTGAAGGTCCATGAAGAAAATGGTCCCCTTATGAAAATGAATATCAATCTAATTATTCTGCATGAGATGGGATCTCCAGCCACTCCAATTCCTTGCACTTTGTTCCCATGAAGATCCATGAAAGAAATGTCCTCATGAAAATCCATGAAGGAAATGGTCCCCTTGTGATAATGAATATCAAATTTATTATTTTGCGTGAGCCAATCCATCCCAAGGATCCCATCGTACACGTTTATGGGTAAAACTCTGAACTTACATTCGTTCAGGTTCTTATCCAAGGAGAATTGAGTTACATTTATTTCTCATGGTGGCATGAGAAAAGAACCTTTACACTAGCCAATTCGATTTGTATTGGTTTACCCTACTTTTGATCAATTACTAATTTACACAAACATCTAGGTGAAATGAATGAATAAGTACTTCCTTAATAAACTAAAACCTTAAAAAATTGATCGGGGTTTGGATTATTGAGAATGACTTTGGTGTTCAATGGAATTCTATCTTTTTCTTCTCTCTTGTAGCATTAGAAGCTACTGAGTGGGCTAGAACTTGCCTCCTCTCTACTTTCTCTAGTTCTGAGGCAAAGATCCTTGATTGCTTTGGTCTGAAACTGTAGGCCTTTGGTAACGAGATCCTAGAGCAGAAGGAGTTAGAAAGGTAACAACAACGGGTACATTTGGGCAATCATTTATCAAATGTCTTGGCTGCTAGCATCTAAAACACTTATGCTCCTTCTTGAGTTGGAACTACAAATCTAGGGAAAGAATCCTGGCCTTTGGGTCTACTAGATTTTGATACTTGGTTCCAATCCTATCCCCTATTTCTCTTTGACTTTGGGATAATAAAATTTGAGGGACCTCTCTTTAGAGGAGGGGGTAAAAAGGGCTTTTGCTACGATGTCTCCTTAGAAAAAGCTTTATTCAAAATCCTCAGCCATCCTTACTGTTTTAGCTAAACGAAGAGGGCTTTACATTATTTTATAATCTGTTTAGGGGAGGATCCAATCTTCTAATAAAGAGGGCTTTACATTATTTTATAATCTGTTTAGGGGAGGATCCAATCTTCTTCTAATAAAGAGGGCTTTCCATTATTTTCAAATCTTTCTAGGGGAGGATTCAAGCTTCTAACAACAAGGGTCTCATCATCCAATTGTAGGAGTATAACAACAGATAAGACTTGTAGAAGACTGATGGTAAGCCTAAATAGGTTTGCTCACGTGAAACAACTCTTAAAACTCATTCATCTTCACCTCTTGAAATCTATGGGGATAAAACCTTTGATGGAGGTAAGCCTTCATGTCTTCCCATCTCAGCTACTATGGTTGATTCATGTCTATTGTGACTCTTGTCTCCAAAATCATGACTCATGTCTCTGATGCGACTCATGTCTCTAGACTCATGGCTCACATGTCATGGCTCACGCCTCTAAGCTCACGACTCACGTCTCTAGGCTCACAGCTCACGTGTCTAGGCTCACGACTTACATCTCTAGGCTCATGATTCATGTCTCTAGGCTCACGTGTGTTGACTCATATGTTTAATTCACGTCTATTTTTACAAGACCGTGGGCTTATGTCTCCCAACCCGTGAGCTTGTTTGCTTGGTTTTTGGAGTTTTTTTGAGATTTTTAAAACTTTACGAGATGTGATTAAGGGTCCTAATCCTAGTTAATGGTGGTTATGCGACTGTTCAAATATTTTTTGTTGTTTTTAAATTACTTTTCCATGCTTCTAAGCTACCCCACAATTGAAACAATGTATGAAAAAAATATGAAATGCATGAATAAAAATTACTTAACCCTCTCTAGTGTTCACTTATAATGGAGCTTAATGCTCATGTTTTTGTAGTGGATTCCACTCCTAATCATAATTGTTAAGCTATTCCTTGGCTTAATACAATAAAATCTAAGACTTTTGGGCTCCAAAATCATGCAAATCATCTAGAAACTAGAGTTTTTTCCTTCCAAGATATGAAAATAGAATGTCCTTTCACGATAAGCTTCGAATCACAATAAAAAACAACAACTAAACACATCCAAGACTCCAAACATGTATGATTTTTTTTTGAGTGTGACCTAATCAACATCGAGAAATATTGGGTGCTCCTAGTAGCTTGAAATGGATAGATGAACGGAGCTAAGCCTAAAGCTAGTTCCAATCCTGCCGAGCGATGACGCTGAATTGTTTAATGGCAAAGCTTCCATACTGAGAAACAGAGACACATTGCCATTGAAAACTTCATTCATTCATTACTTTTATTCACCACGATTACCAAGATGATCCATTACAAAGATGAAAAGTGGTTATAATCCCTATGCCCATGCACACAACTATTTGCTCATTGCTTTACATCCCTTGGCATCCCCCTTTTGGCTCCCAAGGTTAATACAAAAAGACTATAAGAAAATGCCCACAACACTTGGCATCCAAAGTACAAACCCACATATATGATAGTGTCATGCCAAGGTTGTGCACATAACATGTACATATAATACCATGCTATATCATACAATATGAATATATGAAACCATGAATTAAGAATCAAATCTCCACCCCAAGTACATGAAGTGATCCATGTCAAACTATCACATAAAAAACTGCGTGAAGCACCATCATCTACATCATAGGCTAGAAAAATAGCTTATCACCAAAAAGATATGTCGGTGTAGATCCTCCAACAAACTGGTATATGTGCCTAAGATGGCACATATACCAGTTTGTGCCTAAGATGGCGTTGTGCCTAAGATGGCACAACGCCAAGAAAATATGTCGATGAAGCACATGGTGAAAAATCATCACCATAAAACTATGCGAAATAGGATGTCAGCAAACTGCATCAAGAAAGCATAGATGGTTGGATCATCCTCCAAAGAGAATACCGTTATATCAGAATGATCCACCATAGGTACTAGATTAAGAGTATGCACTTATACTAGAATATCATAATACTCTAACTTGTACATAGCATCATAAAAGATATCATCGTCAAAAGAACAAACATCATCATCATCTCATGACTATGATCCGCATAAACATCATTGCGAAAGAAGAACATGTGTGTCACCAATCAAGGTGATAAAATAAATTTTCTCCTTCCTCCCTATGTGTTGCATAGCACAAGGAGGGCCTTTAAGAAATATATCCCCCATATTAGCATCAAAGAATATAAACACATAGAACCATAAATGTATAATATCCACATGCCAATAGCATAGAAAAATCCATACTCTCCTGTTACAACATATAATCCATAAGCATTTGCCTGAATATCCATCATATAAAAGAGCATATGAAAATTTTCGTAAAGATCCACATGTCTTGTTGCATGGATAGGCAAATCAGCCCCATCATGTCTCACAAAATAATGGGATAAAGCCTCCATCACATGGAAAGATTCATCAACTGGATGTTCGAGAAAGTGTTCAAGAAGGGATTGAGAAGACATCCATGTGGAGAATGCTCCATCACTTCCGCACAAGAAAGACAAGACTATGGATACTTTTTGCATGCCTACCAACAACAATAAGCCACATGCATGCAAGAAGCTATAGACAAATGTATAAGGTCTATAATTTTGTGCAAGGAAGTTCACCTTGCTATTGTTGTACGGTTACTTTTGAACTTCTCTTTCAATTATAATGCAAAATGCATTCTATGTGATTTTGGTTTTTTTACAAATATGTGTTGTCTATGGTAGACTGTTGGGATGATGAGAACCGTCTTGCGATGTGGACGTATTGTTTTGTCGATCGGCCTCAAGGGGTTTAAAGCACATCGAAAGCAAAAAAGTCATTGTAGCCCCACTTTTGTAGATGGATCAGTATTCTTGTCTTGGTTAGCATGTTGGTTTGATGTGTATATATGGACTTCACAACACATTGACAATATGAAAATAACATTTCAAACTCGTATTTCTCAATTTGGAACCGTTGACTTTAGGTTTCATTGGTCAAGAGTACTGTGATGAGGCTCATTTCAAGTTTAAACGTGGAAAACCCTTGTTCTTCAAACATTTTTGCTATTTTTGGGAGAAATATTCTCATTAGGAGGAGTCGAACACAATGCTATTGGATGAGAGCTTATAAAAGTGTGATAGGAACTTGGATGGAGCATACACTATACTCCCCAATATCGGATTAATCCCAGAGCAGTTGCATAATGACAGATTTCTTTTATCACTTATTGTGCCATGGTGGCTTTGGAAATGATTGTTGTTAAATAGGATCGACTGTAATTTATCTCCGGAGATAGTTTGGATCTTGGGGAGATGAAGAGACCTCAGAAGTTTTTTGAGAATCTAGGAATTACTATTGGATCAAGACAGTGTGCCGACATATTATCTTAGAAGTTTTTTGAAAATCAAGACCTTAGAAGTTTTTTAAAAATCTAGGAATTACTATCGGATCAAGATAGTGTGCCGACACATTACCTACGCTACCAAAAAATGGAAGCAGAATAAGCCAAGACCATGGGTACATGAGGGTTTACAAGAGACCTAGTAGGGGAGCTTTTTGAAGGAGATAAATAATGAGACTAATGTATTATATCAATGTTCAATATCTTGTTTATTCAGCTCTATAATATATCTAATCAGGCTTGTAATTGTTCTCCTTTAACTCGAATTGGCGGCAGCTTTGTTTTTTATTTAGATCTCTTTTTAATAGAGGTGAACCACCTAATGACTTTAATTAACATTATATGAGCACGACATGGCAACAAGAAGTATGTTACTATTACTAATTCGATGAATGCTTGTCGGATAAACGTGAGTCTTTTTGTTTTTGTATAGACTGAATTGGACCATCTTATTGTTACACCACCTAAGGACTTTTATTAACATTATATGAGCACGATATGGCAACAAGAAGTATGTAGACTAAGTTGTTCTAACAAGTAGTATGTAGACTGTTGTTACTAAAGTAGTCTAACAAGTAGCCTTGTACACATTTTCGGGGGGTGTGTGTGTGTGTGTGTGTATATATATATATATATATATATATATATATATATATATATATAGAGAGAGAGAGAGAGAGAGAGAGAGAGAGAGAGAGAGAACTAACATTGTCTATCACTATTATGGTTTCCCATTGTCTATCATTGTGAAAGCACTTTGTTATAGCTACATTGCTTTACAACACTCTTTATAGAGCTTTCAAGATGCTTTCAAGAAGGATGCAATGCTTTCCAACATTGTGGCTAAGTACTAGAAAGCACTATTGGTAGAAAGCATTGTAATAGTGCTTTCTAGCACTATATTAGTACTTGCAAGGAGTTTGTCACTACTTTTAAGCTTTTTCTATCACTATGTCAATGCTTTATAGCACCCTTTGAGTGCTTTGTATCCATCTGCCAATGCTTTCTAGCATTGTGGTACAAAGTAGAAAGAACACCATATTGGGGAATATGGGAATTTCCTATAAGTTTGGGACACGTGGTCAAAACTTTGGATTTGCCATAACTTGAACACCATTACTCCAAATTGTGCGCTTTAAAGCTTAATAGATCCCTCTTTTCAAGCGCTTTCCAATGATAGGTCACATGATAGGGTTTTGAGAAACTTATAGACATGTTAATCGGGTCCCACCTTTTTAGTATTACAAAAATGGGACTTGGGAGATTCCCAAACTCACGAATATGGTGTTAAAGCATGGACAGAGTGCTATTAGGCAAATTTTAAGTGCCTGAAAGCACTATAACATAGGTTGAAAGTTATGTAATAGTGCTATTAAGCTTTTATACACTGTTTTTTAGAAAAATCTCATTGCTTTATAGGCTGCTTTCAAGAATTTGTACAAAGCTTTCAAGCACTCTTGCATAGCTAGAAAGGTATGTAACAGTGCTTTCAGCCATCACTGTTACATTGCTTTCATGCACTAATATACCTATCTCTCTTTGTTACACAAAGAAGCACATCTTTAGAATTTTGTACCTCTCCTATGGTGCTAACTAGCACTGTAGATTTCAAGCACTAATATACCTATCTCTCTCTCTCTCACTCTCTCTTACACAAAGAAGCACATCTTCAGAATTTCGTACCTCTGCTACAGTGCTGACTAGCACTCCTACAGAGCTTTTAAGGTGGTTTTAGCTCTTTTTCAATGCTTTCAAGCACTCTTACAGAGCTTTGTGGGATTGTGTCAGTGCCTTCTAGTAGTAAAAAGAAGTGATTTGTAGAACTATTTGACATCTCTCTCTCTCTCTCTCTCTCTCTCTCTCTCTCTCTCTCTCTCTCTCTCTCTCTCTCTGTGTAAGACATACACTTGGAGTTAAAGTTCAAATGGCATGATATTGTAGATTGATTCATATAATTTTGGCGAAAGTTTATACATATCGTGGACACCCTCCTCAAGTTACATAGGGAATTTGATAGCTCTCACCAGATGTGAGTAAACAAAACAATTGGCTTCATGTCAAGGCGGATGTACTTCTCTCCCTCTATTTTTCTTACAGAACATATGAGCCTACAACAATTGTGTTTTCTCACTTATCACGCATTGGTTTTGTGGCAATCTCCTTAGCCATAATGCACTTAACAACATAAAAGTCTGCACCTTCTTCATTGTCCACTTTAGCGTTGATTGCAAAGTTGTCTCCCGTAATAAGAGCATCACTCAATACTTTCATCAATGTTGTCTCCCGTAGTAAGAGCGTTGATTGCAAAGTTGTCTCCCGTAGTAAGAGCATCACTCAATGCTTTCATCAATGTCCTCTTCATCGTTTCTAATCTCATTGGCCGGGAGTAGAATGTGATAGTCCCAAATCTCGACATATGAGCGGTTACTACGTCTTATTCATCTCCCTTTAATACACTAAGTGCAGAAGCATAACAACCACCTACTAACGAAGTATTTGGATATTTTTCGAATTATATCCGTTCATGCAATGAATGGAACGTGACTAATAGGTTCATGCAAAGAATGGAGCATGACTCGAGCACAAGTTCACAATCACACAACAAATGGAGCATGACTTTGGAGCACAGGTTCATGGTCCCACCTAGTAGTATGGTCAAGTTCCCCTTCCTTTAACTACTTACTTCCCTTTCCTATGAAGGATTAACTATGATGGGCCCCAGTTGACAATTTGGCCTTCAGAAAGTTCACATCCGCTGCACAATTGAGAGGTGTAATATTTATCTTGAGCTGTTCATGTGTGAGTGCTCTCTTGATAACAAAACCTACCCCATCATAATCCTCTTTGCCATGGCTTGAACTAGAGAATTTCCATGTCATATTAATCCCAATTAGTGACGCAAATCTCACAACAAAGTAGAATGGTCAATTGGCCTTGAACTGAGAAGTTGCTCCATTTGACCACACCCAATGATGCTTTGGTGCAAATCCTTGATCTTTCAGCCATCCATCATGCAACATGAAGTAGTGTTGAAGAAAGAGCATGTCATGCACCTTGTCATCATCAGAAATAAAAAAATAAATGGTCTTATTGACACCACTTGTCAACCAACAACATGATATATGCACGAAAATTGTGACTTATTTGGAATACCAATGCATTGACTGAATTTCATTCTGCTCTTTAAATGAATAATTCTCCACAAATTCAACTATGACACTACTGTTTCACAAGGAAACCTTAGCATGCACTCCTTGAAACCTTAGCATGCACTCCTTGAATTGTTTAGCTTGCTATCTATGAATAAAATTATGCTCTAAGAACTTTTGAAGGTGTGTCTGGTGGTACATTTGAAGAAAATCCTTGACTAGGAGCTGCTTGTATAATAGATCCTTTATTTTCTTCTTTCCCTGATCCTATCTTTTTTGCTTCTTTCGCTTGTCATTAGTGCTGCCCACTTCTCCCAATTAGTTCTTACAACCCACATAATTTTTCTTCTTCTTCTTCTCTTTGTCCTCAGTGCCAACTTTGTCATCACTGCCCAATTTTCTAGCTTTGTCATTGATGGCCACCTCTACCTCTTCCAAAACCTTCATAGAGGCCTTCAAGTTTTCTTCAACCAAATCTGGTAGGCATCCTTAAATATTTTAAAGAGTTCAACGTGATATTTATAATAATTGCTAGCACTTCAATAATGCATATTACACACATTTTTTAAATTCAAGAAAACACACAAAAAACATGTAGTTTGGCATTGGCACACTACTAGCTAGCACACTACTAGCTAGCACTGTGGGTAGTGCTGGAAGCATTGTGATAATGTTAAAATGCACTATATCAAGGTTAGAAAGCACTAAAAAACTATTGGAAGGCATGTTATAGTGCTAGCCAGAGTGCTAGAAAGCATTGTAACATTGCTTTTGTATCATTTTAGAAAGCACTGCACACTTTTAGAATGCATTGCTCAATGGTGCAAGCACTTCCATTGTGCTAGAAAGAAAATTGAGGAACTGCTAAAAAGCACATTAGTAATACTTCAAAAGCACTACACAATGCTAGAGAGCGCTTTGAAGGTTCTGGAAGAGGCTTTATAGCATTTTGTAGTGCTGGAAAGCATTGCAGTGAGCTAGAAAGCACTGCACAATTTCAAACACTGCACAATAGTATAACTTCTTGTATTCTACTAGAAATTAACCTTCAAAGCTCTGTGAGACTACTAGAAAGCACTGCACAATTTCAAACACTGTATAATGGTATAACTTCTTGTATTATGCTAGAAATCAAAGCTAAAAAACTACTGAAAAGCACTTTAACAATGCTTGAAAGCACTGTATAGTGCTAGAGAGCATTGACACTGCTACCTGGAAGCACTGCATAGTGCTAGAGAGCATTGACACTGCTACTAGAAAGCAATGAAAGAGTGCTAGAAATAACCTTCAAAGCTCTGTGAGACTACTAGAAAGCACTATAACAATTCTGGAAAGAACTCTACCACTTTGCCACAATGTTAGAAAGAATTTGATAGTGCTAAAAAGTTTTGAACATTGCTAAAAATCCATGCACAGTGCTAGAAAGCTCTGGACACTGCTAAAAATCCTTTCACAGTGCTAGAAAACATTTCAAAAAATAAAAAGTAATGCACAAAGTTAGAAAGCGCTTCACTAAGATATAAAGCAAATTGAGAACGTGTTATATAACACTTTAACAATGCTAGAAAGTAGTGCACAATGCTAGTGAGCAGTGCATAATGCTAGAAGAACTAAAGGAATGCCATAAAGCAACTTTATGGCTATGTTATAGAAAGCAGTACAATAGTGCTACAAAGCACTAAAGCAATGCTTGTGGATGTAATAAGAGAGAGAAAGAGGTGAAAAAGTGCTAAATAGCATTTTCACTATGTTAGAAAGCATTAGATAATGTTAGAAAGCTTTGAAACAATGCTACAAAAAGCACTCTAGCAGTTTGGCACAATGCTACAAAGCACTCTAGCACTTTGGCACAATGCTAGCTTGAGCTCTGCCAAGTGATAGAAAGCACCTTGGAAGGTATTTAGGTGTGGTAGAAAGCTTTGAAATAGTATAACACTTAAAAGAATAATAGATCTACATGTATAGATGGAATGTTGAGAATAAGTTGAATAACAACTATTTAGGAGATGCATGTATAAAACCTATGGTTTGTCAAGAAGATGAACCAAATGCCATACAAAGGTGTTTCTCCCAATCCTTTGATTACATACATCTTTCTTGTGGGGAGACACCCGTGTCTTGGTAGTCCAAAATTTAAACATAGGGTCCTTCACCTCTTGTATAAGGGTGGTTGTGTAATGATGTCTTTGACATGTTAACAATGGCAATAATCCATCCTCATCAAGTGATTTAGCTGAGTAGAAATTCCTCCTGTGGATACCCAAAACCTTTGAGGCCTTTCCAATCTTCACATCCTCGGATTTAGATGTTCCACTTGAGTTCATCAACATCAGCATAGCGGATCCTTTCAAGAAGAGCTCATCTGAAGATCGTGGTTGTTTAACTTGCGTTAAGGTGTTGTAGATATTGGTCACAAGTGCTACTTGAACATGTTGTTCTTCTCTTGATGTTTGCACATCCTTGAAATAGGGATAAAGTAGAAGCTGATTTGAAAGAGTTCTTTTCTTGTGACCGAGTGCATTCCCCTTATTTATTGGTCAAAGTAGTGTGCCACTTCATTCCAAATCTTGTATCTTTTTCCTACAACATTATCCTCTTGTACAAGTGATTCCCTAATCCTTGCGTGTTTCTACTCACAAGAATCTTCTTGGTAGTAGGATGATAGAGACAGTAACCTTTACTTTTCGAGTCGTACCCCACAAAAATACATTTAATAGCATTATTGTCAAGCTTGTTGGCGAAGTTTCTCAGGCATAAGTGCATAAGCAAGACAACAAAAAAAAGCGTAAGTGAGCCACAAAGGGCTTTCTGCCATTCCAAGCTTCAATAGGCATAATTATATGCAAAGAATTTGTAGGACACCTATTCAAAACATATGTTGCACACATGACTACTTCTAGCTAGAAACCATGAGGTAACTCTTGACTTTTGACCATACAACTTGCCATCTCCATGAGAGACTTGTTTTTACGTTCAACTACACCGTTTTGCTGAGGTGTATAGGGCATAGTACATTGGTGTTTGATCCCATGATCAACCATGTATGCCTGAAAATCCTTAGACATATACTCCCACCCTCGATTAGTACGCAAGGTGCCAATCTTACATAAAGAAGAAATTTAAACTATAGCAACAAAGCGCTTAAAGCACATAAAACCTTTGATTTTTGTTTTAATGGATATACCCAGGTATGTTTGGAATAATCATCAATGAATAAGACAAAAAAGAGGTAGCCCCAAATAGATGGTATCCTCGTAGGGCCACATACATCACTATGTATAAGCTATAATTTTTGGATAAGCTATCATGATGATGCAACGATTATGTAAATTTTGCTTTCTCTTGATCATAGTGGTGATGATGTTGGATGTTGTTTCTCCATGACATTATTTTTTATGGCGCTATGGTGATCCATGATGATATTCATGATGTTTTTATGTATAATGGGATTTATGTTGATGGATTTTTCCATGTGATGAAGGGTTTATCTCATTCTTTTGTGAGGCACGATGGGGATGATTTGCTTATCTATGTAAAAGTGGGTTTATAGCTATTCACAAGAGATATATTAAGCTTGTTGCCTATGATGGGTAATAAGATATATTAAGCTTGCTGCCTATGATGGGTAATAAGACATGGGGATCTTTATGGAAATTTTCCTATGCTCTTTCATATGATGGATGTTCAAGCATATGCTTATGGAATATATGTTGCAGCATAGGAGAGTATCGATTTTTCTATGCTATTAGCACGTGGATATTATGCATTTATGGTTCTATGTGTTTATATTCTTTGATGTTGATATGGGGGATATATTTCTTGAAGGCCCTCCTTGTGCTATGTGGTGCATAGGGAGAAAGGAGAAGATTTTTCTTATGATGCACATGGACTTTGTTCTTTAGTGATGATATAACCTTGATTGGTGACTCACATGTTATTCATGAGAATGTTTATATGGATCATAGTCATGATTATCATGATGCTTTTAATTTTAATATCTTTTATGATGCTATGTATGAGTTAGAGTATTATGAGGCTATGGATGATGTTCTAGCGGAGGAGCATACTCTTACTCTAGTACCTATGGTGGATCATGGTTATTACATAGTGTTTTGTTTGGTGTTGATCTGACCATCCATGCTTGCTCAATGCAGTTTTGCATTAGGACCTCAATGGAAGGCTTCTTGGGCCCTTTTATTTGGCAGTTTAAGGAGTCAAACCTTTTCTCTTAAGAAGAAACGTTTTCTAATTAGAAGCTTCAAAACGGCTACTTTATTCGAATTTGAATTTTGGAGGGAAAATGGAATTTAAAATCTAGCGGACAAAACCATATCATGTAACATATCTATGGAAAGCTCTTGATGCATAGATCACGGATCTATAGTCTCCGCTCAAATCGGAGCTTGTATGTAGAAGTTATGGAGGTCCGAAAATTGTAAAATTACCTCTCCTCCTTTTTGGGGGAAAAAGTGCACCCTTTGACCACTCTTACACCTCTCTTACAAACCCAACATTTCAGTCCATATGGCAACCCCCCATTTGGCTATTCCTTAATCACCTTGATTAGGCTTGGGCAAATTAAAGGGCCCAAGAAGACCCCATTCACTTCCTAATGGCTAAGATCCTATTTGTTTTATGGTGATGGTCTTTCACCATGTGCTTCATTGCCCTAGTGTTGTGGTGTTGTGCCATATTGGGCACCTGTTCCAGCAGCCGTGTTAGAGGATTGACATTGACATATATTTTTAGTGATAGGCTATTTTTGCCCAATGATGCAGGTGTTAGTGCTTCATGTAGTTTTTTATGTTTCACTCCATGCCTTTAAAGTATGGATCTTCTCATCAATGCATGGTTTCACTATGTACATGTTATGTGCACAACCTTGGCATGACACTATGATGTTTGTGGGTTTGAGTCTTGGATTCAAGATCCGTCCACACCCGGGTGTGCCAGGTGTTGGCCATGTGCACTCATTCTATATTTAGCTCATGGAAACCCATTTATCTATTTGCATGTGAATGCACTCTTAGTACCTTAGCATTTATGACCTTTCATATTAAATGACTTTTCATATCCCCACATATATGTGCATAGAAGCCTAGCCACCATCTTCCTTTGGATTTGAACACTCATTAATGAAGCGTGTTAAATGGAAGTCTCTCTCTTTCTTTGTGTATGTGTTCATTGTGGTCTCTGTTGAAGGCTTTTATCTTTAACACAGCCAAAGGGAATCCATACTTCGACCATACCACTAAAAAAGAGGACGATTCTTTACCACCGTCTAGGGTAAGTAACCACTTGCTTCATAAGCCTCACCTAGGCTAGATCAACCCTTACCGGCTCATAACCCCCCAAACACAAGTGGCCTCTAACTCCATTAAGACCCTTGTCGCTCCTAACACTCCTAACCTTGAAGAATTTAACCCACAAGTGCTTGAGCCTACCAATCCCTAGCGTCACCAAAACTTCCATAATAAAGGTAACACAAGGTGGGTGTGCTAAAATAAATACTCCAAGCACAATCATACTATGAGGGGCACAAGAAAATCTAGATACCCACTAAAAAAGAGGACGATTCTTTACCACCGTCCAGGGTAAGTAACCACTTGCTTCATAAGCCTCACCTAGGCTAGATCAACCCTTACCGGCTCATAACCCCCCAAACACAAGTGGCCTCTAACTCCATTAAGACCCTTGTTGCTCCTAACACTCCTAACCTTGAAGAATTTAACCCACAAGTGCTTGAGCCTACCAATCCCTAGCGTCAAAACTTCCATAATAAAGATAACACAAGGTGGATGTGCTAAAATAAATACTCCAAGCACAATCATACTATGAGGGGCACAAGAAAATCTAGATACCCAAGATCTCAAGGGTGCACTCTTAAGAATACCTACATATAACATACGTTCAAAGGGTATACAAAATACCCTTTTCTGTGAATTTTGACTTAATAAAATGATCCCTTTTTCTTTACAAATGAGTTTTTTTTAAAAGTGATATTTAAAGCCCCCTTATGTAAATATATTTCTATAAAATTTTCCTAAAATATTGAATTAAAAAATCGCTTCTTATGAACCCATGTAGTATACTTACGTATTTTTAGGTGAACCCCCCTGAGCCTAAGAGAAAGGTCCAACATAAGCTAGTGTGACAGCCACACCATCGCAATGAAATTAGAAAACCAACCCTAAACCAAAAACATGGTTCATAAGGAAGGAGTTATTAGAAGCCCAAGGATACTATGCAGGTCAAAAACAACTCTGGCTACCTAAAGTAGCGTACTCAAAACCATCTTGTCAAAAAAGAAGACTTGGATGGAGGAGTGACACCCAAAGATAGTGGGTACCTAATGCCCTTCTAGTGTCTAAGGATACTACAAAGGTAACACGAGTTATTGGGTACCTATGATCATACTGTCATTACCCCAAACTTCTTTCCAACTTCTTCAGGGTACTACGAAAGGTAACACGCGTTATTGGTGGGCACCTACGATCATACTGTCATTACCCCTAACTTCTTCCCAACTTTTGCAGCCCACCAAGGAAAGTACCAAGGCAAAATGGCAATGGCAACCAAAAGCTACCATCATTACTCCCACTTCTTTATCTTGACAAGGAAAGTACCAAGGCAAAGTGGTAATGGAAACCAAAAGCTACAAAAGATAGCACTAGAACCTCATGCTCAACCTTAACAAAGGGTAAGGAAAAGATTGAATATTTCATGGAACTACAAAACCATATCCACACACTGTATGAATATGAAGTTCCTTTTGTTTCCATCTTAGAAGCTTATGGTGCAACAGTAGAAAGCCAGAAACCACCTATTTCCCTATTGTAGCCGGTGTCACTCTCAAGCCTAGCTAGATGGTCCAAGCACAGGTACCTCACCCTTGTTAGAGAAAAATAGTACCCATCCCAAAACTAATAAAAAATGTCAAAGAAAACAGTACAAAGAGTCAAAGAAAGCAGCAAAGATGGAGTAAGGAGGAAAGTAGAAATAGAAGACAACACAAAATTGTCATAGAAAATAGTACAAAGAGTCAAAGAAAGCACTGAAGATGGAGCAAGGAGGAAAGTAGAAATAGAAGAAAGCAAGAGTGATGAGAACTATAAAAAAGGAAAGTCCCCCCTGCAAAATAAGTCAATACTAACCACATAAAGTGGTTCTCTAATAATTAGCTTTCTAGGTACATCTCAAGATGGGGGCCATGTTGGGTGAAAACCTGGTCCATGGTACAACCCCCTGTGCCCAGATCGTTAATGATCCAAACACCACTAAATGCACTTCCACAAGAAGTATGTACATTCTCAATAAGCGACTTCTTATTGAAAGTCTTAAAAGGTACTTGCTTAAGGTGCACATGCATGTTCTGAGATGCGCATACATGTTCAGTTCATGCAAGCACATTCCTTTCTATGCATACATGTTCCTTGATGTGCACAAATGTTCCATGCTGGATACATATGCATGTTCTGAGATGCGCATACATGTTCAGTTCATGCAAGCACATTCCTTTCTATGCATACATGTTCCTTTATGTGCACAAATGTTCCATGCTCTATACATATGTTCCTTTCTTTGTATGTATATTCCTTTCTTTGCACGTATGTTCAACTTATGCATGTTCCTTGATATGCATGTGTGTTCCATACATGTTCTAATCTTTACATGCATGTACATCACTTTGTATATGCATGTTCCAAGAATGGTCTACATATGTATGTTTCAACCTTTGTATGTACATTCTCGCTCAAAAGCTATATAAGCTAGTGCCCTACTCTCATTTTTCACTATTCACTCTCCTGCTGCCAATCCCTTGCAAATTTTATCCACAAATCACCCACACCTTCATAGCCTCCTTAAGCTCTCTATTAATTCCTTTTGTACAAGCCGCCCCATCATGGTAATAGGTGCCACCACAAGTACCTCAGAAACATCATTTGAATTACACTATTTTGCTCACACTCTCCAGGAAGAGGAAGAATGAAAGATCCCTATCCCCACCGCGCAACGAATTCAGGGTGCTAGCAGTGGAAGTAGCACTTCTTGCGCAGGGCAGCAGGGTCCCTCACTCGGGGCCCACGGATATCTGGAGAAGACACTAATCCATCGGTTCTTCCAAAACCGAACCCACAAAAACTTCCCTCGCTCGGATAGCACGGGCGATTCCTCCAGGATAATTTTTCTCTAACGTAGTCAAAAGCCTTAACTAACTAAACTGATCTGACCAAACCCGTAAGTCCCATAGTCAGATCAAGGAAAAGATTGCACTTGGATCATAGAGACCAACGCTTTTTTCCTCATTGAGAGGCATAGCCGTTGATGCTTTTCCATAGTACAACTTTTGTCCGAGATTTACTTCATCTATCGTACCATAACAGAATTGAGTCTCAATTTAGGGATCCATCAGTCCAGCCTAACCCCATCTAGCTCCATGGGTTAGCCAACCGCCCCCAACCACTGTAGTGATGGGATCCAATTAGGAATTTGGTTAGGTTTTGTCCCGAAGAGTTCCCAGGCCCCCTAGTCGGATATTCATGCAAACTTAAAACTAGTCACACCACTTACACACCCAATATGAAATTACCTTTTTCACAGATTCAATTGTCTTTAAAATAATCATTTAGTGAAATCTTAGTATCACTGATCATAATCCTCAAAATCTCCGATTGAATCCTTATTTCCAATCATTCCTTCATCGGCGTACCTATGGCATCATTGGCAACTAGAATGCTCACCACCTGTCCACTCATCAGGGGCCTTATGGTTCCTAGCTCATAGTACTCGGTAATATTTTCACATATCAAAATGGAATCTCTGTTGAAGATCAGCAAGATCAACCAACGGATCTATATAAAAGAGCCATGGACTCATCTGTTGAGGACCAGCAAGGTCAATCAACCAGATCCATGCCCGAATTCAGAAAACAACCTTACTCCTTGTTCCAATATCTTCCACGATGCACGTGTGGGTATCTTTGACGACCCAGAGCCCAAGCACCGTATGGTCAGCACCCTCTAGGATCCTTCACAAGTGACCCAGCACTTCACTCATAGGCCACTTCCTTGGTCCCTCATCCACCGCCCGTACCGGAAGCTCACCATTGGTCAAGACCTCGGCCCGACCTTACTATATGCGAGACGTCCTCCATTGACTCTCCGTTAGTTGTTGCAACTTTATCAGATTAGGTCTCCACGACCTCATTCACAAGATGGTCAAAATGCTTCCCTAGCATTCTTGACATAAAACAGTCATTTAAAACAGGTCATAAATACAATTTCTATAACGAACTCTCGTCTTTCCACATTGTTCCACATCAGTCCACATTATTTAATTCACGTCCAATTCACATGTATTCCCATTCTCATCCACATTATTTAACCCACGTCAGTCCACATTATTTGTTCCACATCAGTCCACATTATTTAATCCACGTCCAATTTATATGTATTCCCATTCTCATCCAATCACATCATTTTCATCTCATCACATCTTTTCTCATTTATCAGATCTCATCACATCATTTTCTGTATTCCCATTCTCATCCAATCACATCATTTTCATCTCATCACATCTTTTCTCATTTATCCTCATCAGATCTCATCCACTCGCATCTACCCATCTCCACATCTCATCACATCACATTCATTCACATCTCAATTCACATGACATCACATCTCACTTATTCACATCTCGATTCACATCACATTCATTCATATCCATCACATTCATTCGTTCATATCCACCACATACATTCTCATAACCATCCCATCACATACATTCTATCCACATTATATCACATCACTTCTTTCCACATCATATCTCATTCATACACATCTCATCTCATTCATCCACATCCATCCACCAATCATTCACATGTACGACTTCTCACATCTATCCATACATTCATATCTATCACTTCACATCTACATATATTCATGTTACATCACATCTCTTTACATTACATCACATTATTTCACACACACATCTATATCCATGCTTTCACATACATTCACATACTCATTCACATCCATTCTTCACATACACATTCACATCCATTTTCATCACATACATTCACATCCATTCTTTCACATACTCATTCACATCCATTCTTCATATATTCATTCACATCCATTCTTTTACATACATCTACTCACATCCCATATCATTCATTTACATCTATCACATGACATCACATCTCATCCATTCATTCACATCTATCAGATTCACATCACATCTCATCACCTCACATCTCATCACCTCTATTCACATCAGATCCATCCATCCATTAATTCACATCCATCTGATTCACATCACATCTATTCACCTCACATCTCATCACCTCTATTCACATCACATCCATCCATTCATTCACATCCATCTGATTCACATCTCATCACATCTATTCACCTCACATCTCATCACCTCTATTCACATCACATTCATCCATCCATTCATTCACATCCATCTGATTCACATCACATCTCATCACCTCTATTCACATCACATCCATCCATCCATCCATTCATTCACATCCATCCATCCATCCATCCATTCATTCACATCTACTTGATTCACATCACATCTATTCACCTCACATCTCATTACCTCTATTCACATCACATCTATCCATCAATTCATACCTATCTGATTCTCATCACATCTCATTACATCTATTCATAGAATTCAAACATAGAATTTAAGAGAATTCCAATTTTGATATAAAGATTCTTTACGCATCTATTTATGCATAAAAATCAACTTCAGTGGGAATAATACTTTTATTAAAATCCTTTTATGCATCTATTTATGCAAAAAAATCAACTTTAATGAGAATAACCCTTTTGAAATAAAAATAAATCCTTTATGCATCTTTCTATGCATAAAATCAATTTTAATGAGAATAACACTTTTGAAATAAAAATAAATCCTTTATGCATCTTTCTATGCATAAAATCAATTTTAAGGAGAATAACACTTTTGAAATAAAAATAAATCCTTTATGCATCTTTCTATGCATAAAATCAATTTTAATGAGAATAACACTTTTGAAATAAAAAATAAATCCTTTATGCATATTTCTAAGCATAAAATCAAATTTTAATGAGTAACACTTTTGAAATAAAAATAAATCCTTTATGCATCTTTCTATGCATAATATCAAATTTTAACGAGAATAACACTTTCGAAATAAAAATAAATCCTTTATGCATAAAATCAATTTTAATGAGAATAACACTTTTGAAATAAAAATAAATCCTTTATGCATCGTTCTATGCATAAAGTCAATTTTAATGAGAATAACACTTTTGAAATAAAAAATAAATCCTTTATGCATCTTTCTATGCATAAAATCAATTTTTAATGAGAATAACACTTTTGAAATAAAAATAAATCCTTTATGCATCTTTCTATGCATAGAAATTAAATTCAATGAAAAAAACACTTTTATAATAAAAATTTCCATTATGCATCTTTCTATGCATAGAAATTAATTTTAATAATTAATATCAGTGATATATGCATGCATATTCATAGGTGAATATGTACATGGAGTAAATTAGAATATTTCTTTTAGAATGCACATACGGTGGGAATTACTCTTTTGGAATAATAGAAAAATAAACTTTCTTTTCCACAAAATTCTAGAAAATTTTTGCCATAACCTTCTTTGTATGGCTGACCATTTCTCATTTTTAACATTATATTTTTAATTTAAATTAACCCCAATTAGATGTAAAGGATTCTATTCTACATAATTTTTTAATTTTCAAGAGAGTAAACAATAGAAAAGTTTAATTAATCTTTTTGTTAAACATTCCAGGATAAAGAAAGGCTGAATTGTAAAGAAGAGAAGGGGGAGGCCTTTTCATCAAGGCATAGCATTAGAATTTGCTTTAATCAACTATAAAACAAGAAAATCAAGAAAACCATAGATTTGAAATTGAAAAGTAAGAAAAATTTAGCTTACATGGAGTTGTAAGCTTTCCTTTGGCTTGAGGGATTGAGGGTTCTACTCTTGTTTGAAACAAGAGTGGCCACCAATTACTTTGGAGAGGATTAAGCTAAAAACAATTGAATTATCAAGAAAATTATATGTAAGGAGTAGAGTAACAGTGCATAAACACTATTAACCTTTTACAAAGGAGGAGGCTTCTATTGATAGGAAAAAGTGAGCCTCTAACAAGCAAACTGATTCTAGAATTTCCCAGATCAGTTTGGTCATTTTTTGACTTTGGGTCAGTTTAGCTTACTTTTTGGATCTAGTTGAAACAGGAGAGAGGAGAGATGAAAATATCTCATTATTTTTTAGTTTAAAACTCCTCTACACATGTGAAATATGCGCCTCTAAGGTGTCAAAAATGCATCATTTCTTCTAAATATCTCTTCTTTTTAACTAATAAACCTTGTCCTTAGTCAACTCTTCATCTTATGTGAGCATTTACTCATTTTTGGAAAATTTTCTTTTATTCTTCAATTTATCTCCTCCCTACATTTGGATTAATATTATTGGTCCATAGGAACCTTAATTGGACCATAATCCAAAAATTTCTAAAAATCTGGACCCTAGGCTAAGGTCCTTTTTACTATTTTCAATTAATTCCAATTGTACATTAGAAAGTTCTTTTTGAATTTCTGTTTCAGGGGAAACCATTTTAGATACTAGGAGGATTTTTATATCCAAAAATATCTCAATTTTGAATTGCCTCCCTCTAGACATTTTCTCTCTCCAGGCCAAAACTGGGTAAAACAAGATCTTTCTTTTATTTCAGAGAGGGGAATAATTATAAGATCAGAAGGGGAGGTTCTTATACCTGCACACCTCAAAAGCTGGAGGGAGGAATCTTACAAAGAAGGCCACCAAGGTCCATAAGCTCTTAGAGTACTAGAGCCACCAATGACTTCTCCACAAGATCTTAGAGTGGTGCACAAGAGGGATAGGCAAATATGTTATCAAAGCTCTTAGAGTGGTGCACAAGAGGGATAGTGAAAGATGTTATCAAAGATCCTACCAAAACAAGGATGGAGTGAAATGGGAGAGGATATCTCTTGTCCAGACTTGCTCACCATGCTCATGAACCTCATATAGATAGATAGATTCTGTAGATGCAACCTCTCCCTCTGTGCCCATCTAAAGTAAGGAATGCCAATTAACTAGGCTGACCAATTCCACCACCACCATGAGTTGCACAGCATCTACACCAACCCACAAGAAAATTCAGAGTGCCATGATCCTCACATAAGTCATCTACTATGCTATAGGTTGGGAAGAGCTCCCCGAACCATACATTTATTAAGGTGTTTCTGTTAGCAGTCATCTCCTATCTGTATATTTACACCAGGGCCTCTGTTGTGGGTGTGCTCGCTTGATTTAGGTGTTTTCTCATTTTTCCCCACTCTCCATATTTTTTCCCTATTTTTACCATGTGTTGGAGGATGTTCCATGGCTCCTGGCTGATCCAAACACTGGCCGACTATACTGGTCCGGGTGTCCTAAATGCTAGCCGACTGCCCCTACTGGTCCCCGACTTGTCGTGTGTGCGGGCCGACTTTGAGAAGTTGGCCGACTGGGGACATGTGCTGGTCGTGGATATTTTGGTCCTGTCGGCGATCTTTTGAGTAGGCCGACTGCTCATGTGGGGCCATATAAAATGGCCCCTTGCTCCCCCACTTGTTGTATTCAATCATTTTGGGATTTTCTTATGTACATATAGCAGAGTTACACGCCTCTCTCTCTCCTTCTCTATTGTTGTATTTTCATACATCCACATCTACTTCATACATCCACTTTCATACATACACATCCATATTCATACATCCATATCCACATCCACATCCATACATCCACATCCACATCTGCATCCATACATCCATTTTCACATCCACATTCACATCTACATCCATACATCCACATCCATACATCTATATCATACATTCACATCCGCGTTCATATTTATACATCCACATCCATACATCTATTTCTACATTCCCATTCATATAACCACATACGCCTTCACATCTATTCTTTTACATCACATCCATTCTCACCCTATCACAACCCATATACATCTTATCCCATCAGATACACTTCTTACCTCATCCCATACACATCTTATCACATCCTAACTCATCTTATCACATCCTAACTCATCCCATATGCATCTTATCACATCCTATCACTTCTCATACACATCTTATCACATCCTATCACTTCCCATACGCATCTTATCACATCCTATCACTTTCCATACGCATCTTATCACATTCTATCACTTTCCATACGCATCTTATCACATCCTATCACATCTCATTCGTATCTTATCACATCCTAGCACATCTCATACACATCTTATCACATCCTATCACTTCTCATACGCATCTTATCACATCCTATCACATCTTATACACCTCTTATCACATCCTATCACATCTCATACACATCTTATCACATCCTATCACATCTCATACACATCTTATTAGGTATAAAGATAACTTTAGTAGGAATAACACTTTTATAATAATCTTTTTATGCATTTCGCTATGCATAAATTCCAATTTAATGAGAATAATACTTTCGAAATAAAAATAAATCTTTTATACATCTTTCTATGCATAAATTTCCATCTTAATGAAATTAACACTTTTAGAATAAATCTTTTATGCATCTATCTATGCATAAAATCAAAATTGATAAGAATAACTTTTTTGAATTAAAAATAAAATTCTTTATGCATCTTTCTATGCATAAAATCAAAATTGATAAGAATTACTCTTTTGAATTAAAAATAAAATTCTTTATGCATCTTTCTATGCATAAAATCAAAATTGATGAGAATAACACTTTTGGGTTAAAATAATTTCTTTATGCATCTTTCCATGCATAAATCCAATTTAGTAGGCATTACACTTTTAGAATAAAATAATTTCTCTTATGCATCTAATTTGTGCATAAAATCCAATTATGATGAAAATCTCACTTTTAATATAAAAAAATCTTTTATGCATATGTTTATGCATACAAATAATTTATGATGAAAATCATTCTTTTGATATAAAAGAATTTCTTTTATGCATCTAATTTATGCATAAAATCCTTTATGATGAAAATCACACTTTTAATATAAAAAAAATTCTTTTATGCATCTACTTATGCATAAAAATCAATTATGATAAAAATCACACTTTTATAAATAAATATTTCTAGTATACATTTTTCTATGTCTAGAATGAAAATAACCCTTTAAGAATACTCATACGATGGGGATTACTCTTTTTAACATAAAATTTAATTACTAGAAATCCTCTTTTTCTTAATTCATCAATTATGTATAACATAAAAATCAATTTCTCCATGATTACAATGAAATTCTTTCAATTAATCTAGGATGATAATTCCTAGAATATGGTAGGAAGTCCTCTTTTCATGCTTTGAATGAATTATTTTGTGTGTATTTTTTACAAAAATTTTGCCATAGCTCCGCTGCTATGACTGATAAATCTCAATTATTTTAAAGGATAAAGCTTATCATTAAGGGAATGATTAGAATGATCCCTAATTGGATCATTAACCCATAATGGATTGAATCATCAATATTCATGAAATACATAAACTAAAAGCATAGAAAAAAGCCATTAATTTGGCCTCAAGCATAGATTAATCTTGGATTAAGGAAAAGCTTTATGAAAAGCTTCATTTGGATTGAGAATAGGTCATGAGAATGACCATTCTTTGAGTGAGAGAGAGAAATTACATAAAAACCATTAAAATTAAGCATAAATAAAAATTAATGTAATTCTTTACTACCATTCATCAATTAACTTCAATAGCATTCAAAAACCATTCCAATTAAGCTTCTCAAGCTTGAGAGGGGTTGAGAAGAGAGAAGGTTGAATTTGGACTAGATTTGGACCTAGTTTGGTTCCTTTTTTATTCGGTTGATTCGGTTTGATCCAAGAGAGAGGAGAGATAAAAATATCACATTATTTTTGAGTTTAAAACTCATTCAAGCATGTGAAGTAGGCGCCTCCTTCATGAGGGGAATTATCCCATGCAGAGGTGTCAAAAATGCATCATTACTTCTAAATATCTCCCTTTTTTAACTATTAACCTTGTCCTTAGTCAACTCTTCATCTTATGTGAGCATTTACTCATTTTTGGGTAATTTCTTTTACAAATTGGATTTATCTCCTCCCCACACATGGATTGATCTTATTGGCCCATAGGAACCTTAATTTAAAATGTCAAAAAAATCTTGACCCTCAGGATAATGCCTCTTGAGTAGATTATACTCAATTTCTAATGCACCTTCTGGAAATCTTTTTGAACTTCTGTTTCAGGGGAACTTATATTAATAGGACGAGAATTTTTTCTATCCAAAAATATTCAAAATCTAAATAATCTCTCTCTAGAATATTTTCTCTCTCTAGGCCAAAACAGGTAGAAACAAGATCTTTGATATTTCTAAAGAGGGATTTGACTACAGGGGAAGATACTGGACATCCTGAGAGGCTGGGGAGGAATCTTACATTCTACCCCACTTAAAAAACGCGAGATGTCCTCATCTCGTAAAACTAGAGGAGAATTCTTTTTCTTAAGATCTAACTGATTATGGGTTCCTTATATTTTGGTGAACCCAAATAGAATCTTGGGATAAAGATCCCTTATATAAAACTCATTATTAAATAACAATTCACTCAAATCATAACATTCGATTCCTTATCACAATAATGTTCCATTAGACCGAAATTTCTATCTGAACAGAAATTTTTCATTTATGCAGATTTTAATTTGACCTCCTTTTACTTGATCCACTGGGTCAAGTGTTAACAGCAGCAATCTGCCAGCATAATCCACTAATCTCATAGTGATTTGCTGGAGTTATTAACATCATTCCAGTTATGAACATCATCACAGGGACTCGTCCCATTCATCCTCATTGTGGTTTTGCTCAGCTATTACATTTCAACCAAATTTCAAGAATCATCATTTTTCAATCAGAATCCAAATCAACTCATCAGTTCACAACCAGAATTTAAAAATCATATCAACCACATATGAATTCATCATCTAGATAGCATTAATGCTTATAATTTCAAGTCTTAGATTTACTCGTATATACTGCCAGTAAAGAGCTGCAGTTATACCCTCGGTATATACGGGTAGTCATGGTTCTTGGAACTATAAGGTAAATACCATCATGTCTAGGCCTCAAGCAAGTCAGGGATTCCATATAATTGCGGTACTTCCATCTGAAGACCCAATCACCAATTTACGAATTTCAGTTTGAATATCAAATTGTTTGAGTTTTATCACACAATTACAACCTTTTAGTGCTTCTTGATAAATTTTTGACATATTTGGCTTCTCGGTTGATCCTCATTAGCCAAATTGGCTCTGATACCAACTGTAAGATCCCTATCCCCACCGCGCAACGGATTCAGAGTGCTAGTAGCAAAAGTAGCACATCTAGCATGGAGTAGGGTCCCACACTCGGGGCCTCGCCCACCACGGATATCCGGACAAGAGACTAATCCATCGGTTTTTCCAAAACCGAACCCGAAAAAACTTCCTTTGCCTGGAAAGCACGGGCGATTCCACCAGGATAACTTTTCCCTAATGTAGTCAAAAGCCTTAATTAACTGAACTGATCTGATCGAACTCGTAAGTTCCATAGTCAGATCAAGAGACAGATTGCACTTAGATCATAGAGACCAACACTTTTTTCCTCATCGAGAGGCACAGCCGTTGATTCTTTTTCCATAGAACAATTTTTGTCCGGGATTTACTTCATCTATCGAACTAAACAGAAATTGAGTCTCGATTTACGGATCCATCAGTCCAACCTAACCCCATCCAGTCCCATGGGTTAGCCAACCGCCCAACCACTGTAGTGATGGGATCCAATTAGGAATTTGGTTAGGTTTTGTCCTGGGTACCAGGGAAAAGAGTTCCCAGGTCCCCTAGCTGGATGTTCATGCAAACATAAAACTAGTCACACCACTTACACACCCAATATGAAATTGCCTTTTTCTCAGCATCAACTATCTTTAAAATAATACTTTAATAAAACCATTGTGTCACTGATCACAATCCTTAAAATCTCTGGTTGAGTCCTTATTTCCAATCATTCCTTCATTGGAGTATCTATGGCATCATTGGCAACCAGAACGCTCACCACCTGTCCACTCAGGGGCCTTTTCAATAGTTCCTAGACCATAGTACTCGGCAATATAATCACTTATAAAAATCAAGATGGAATCTCCGTTGAAGATCAGCAAGATCAACCAACAGATCCATATAAAAGAGCCATGGACTCATCCGTTTTGAGGACCAGCAAGGTCAATCAACCAGATCCATGCCCGGTTTCAGAAAACAACTCTTACTCCTTGTTCCAATATCTTCCACGACACACGTGTGGGTATCTTCGGTGACCTAGAGTCCGAGCACCGTATGGTCAGCACCCTCTAGGATCCGTCACCTATGTTGAGATATCGAGCTCATCTAGTGAGGCGATGGACATTGATGACCCGCCTGGGGGATAGGCCCCACACTTACATCACTGGCATGGTTGGTGAGATCTTGGGTGATATGCGGCTAGTGGGTTGACAGGCTGTGTGATAGCCATTCTAGAGACTGGCATAGTTATAGCGCCAGCTCATTTAGTTGGGTTCACACTATAGAGAACCCTTGTATGTATTTGTTTGAGTACTTTTCATATTGTGTGTACTCTTATCTTTGTATATGTGTTGTGTTGAGTGTTGAGTGTTGAGTGAAGAAGAAGAAGATTTTCAGCCTCTCACCTTGTGTGTTCTCTATTAGGGTTTTGTGAGTGTGTGTGTGCTTGCAAGAGCTCAAGCTCTCTTCCCCCTTGCATCTTTTTATGGTATCAGAGCTTGGTTCATGCTAAGGGCTGAGCTGCAAGCAAGAGAACCATAGGAAGCGGTACGAGGGTAAGAGCTTTAACTACTCTTCCCTATTTGTGTTGGTGACTACACCCTTGTCCGGAGCTCTACGGGAGGTACCGGCAAACGATCTCTGATTGAGGAGCTTTCTTCGCAGGAGTAAAGCTATAGGGCAACTATTTATCCTATCGAAATAAAATTTTAGGGCCAAAAACGCGTTTCGGGCGCGTCTGGACCTCCGTTTTTCAGAAAGCAGGCGATTTCGAGCACTGCGGGTAAGTGATCGATTCTTTGTGCAGAACTCTATTTTAAGAACTGCAGGAAGACAGATTGGCTGTGCAGACACTGTGGGTGCTGCAAAGAGGTCAAAAGTTGCCATTGGATGTATGTATACATATTGAAGTCACTGGTTGTGACATTTGATAGTATTACAGTACCGCCGCAGAAATATAGCAGTTTGTGCAAGACAAACCAAAGTGCTGTTTCTGGTAAAATTGTGTGTCTGGCAAGATGTCAAATGATGGCATAACACAGATTATGGCTGAGAAGCTTGATAAGAATAACTTCCATGCTTGGAGGTTTAGGTTGACGAATTTCCTGATGGGAAAGGGCTATTGGGACTACATAGAAGGTGAGCATGAAGAGGCACCAGAGATACCGGACATAAATCCGACTGCTGCAGATGTGAAAGAGTTTAAAGACTGGAAACAAGGAGCCAGGAAAGTTATGTATTGGCTCTCCATTAATATACAGGACACCATGATTGGGCACATTCAGGATGCCAAGTCCCCCAAGGAGGCGTGAGACACCTTGGTAAAACTCTATGAAACAAATACCAAGGCACGTAAGATACAGTTGAAGAATGAACTTCATACTGTGGAGAAAAAGAGCATGTCTGTGAATGACTATGCATTGAAGATAAAGGGTATTGTGGAATCCCTTGCATCTATTGGTGTGTCAGTAGATGATGATGATAAGGTGGAGTCTGTCTACGTGGTCTCGGGCCACAATACAAGGCGTTCAAGACGTCTATTTAGACTCGGGAAAACATTCCCAACTTTACAGATTTGGTGTCTATGCTGATTATAGAAGAGAAGAGTTTGGGTAAAGACCAACAGTCTTCACAAAACAAAAACAGTTCAGAGCAACAGGCCTTCTACACAAGTTCAGGAAGAGGACGAGGTAGAGGAGGCCATGGTGGACGCGGTCAAGGAGGTGGCCGAACAGGCAATAAGAATTATGGCCAACAGCAGCAACGACAACAGTCCTAGAATACACAACAACAACATCAACAACACACAGGTGGAAGAGGCAAATTCAGAGGCAGGGGGAGTCAAAGAGGATGTGGAAATTGGCAAAGGCAATATAATGATGCATGTGAATGCTTTTATTGTGGTAAGCTTGGACATGTACAGGCAGAATGTTATAAGAAGCAGGCTGATATGCAAAATGGAAAAGTGCAGCAGAACAACTATGCATCCTCAAGCAGAAACAATGAGGATAATGAAAGGTTGTTTGTTATGCAGCATGTCGTGAATGCCATGTCTGAAAATGTTGAAGCAGCACAAAAAGATGATGTATGGTATGTGGATTTAGGTGCTTCGAACCACATGACAAGTCATGGGGAGTGGTTCAAGGAGATGAAAAACCTTGAAAGACCAGGTTTTGTGGAAACAGGGGATGACATTGCTCATCCAATTGCCCATGTTGGAGATGTGCCATTGTCTATGCAGGATGGCAAAGTGAAGTACCTTGCAGATGTACTTCACGTTCCGAACATAACAAAGAATCTGGTTTCAGTTGGCCAGATGATTGAGTAGGGTTTGCAGGTTAGGTTTAACCCTGATGGTTGTTATGTTGAAGACTTTAAAGACAATTGCAAAAGGCAACAGAGTGGGCAGAATGTTTACGTTGAATGTAGACATGCCTGAAATGAGTGCTGCGATGTTTGCAAATGGTTCAGGAATTGTTGCAGACACAGACATTTGGCATAAAAGAATTGGACATGTGAATGTGTAGAGAATGAAGTCTATGCAGACTAAAGGAATTATGACAGGGCTGCCAAAATTTGAAGTGGAAGGTATGCAGAGAATATGTGAAGCATGCCAATTTGGAAAGCAAACAAAGCATGTATTTCCACGTAACAGATATGTGAGCAGAAATGCACTAGATTTTGTGCATTCAGATGTATGGGGTCCTACGAAGACCATGTCTATGGAAGGCTGTAGGTATTATGTGACATTCATTGATGATCACACAAGGAAAGTGTGGGTATATTTCATGAAGGAGAAGAGTGAGGTGTTCACTCACTTTCAGAATTTCAGAGTTTATGTCAGCACAGAGGATCAGGTAGCTGACATCTTCACCAAAGCATTGGGTATAGAGAAGCTCCGCAGATTCATCAGGGCGTCACTTGGTGTACATGAGATGGAGTTGAGCTCGAGGGGGAGTGTTGAGATATCGAGCTCATCTAGTGAGGCGGTGGACACTGATGACCCGCCTGGGGGATAGGCGCCACACTTACATCACTGGCATGGTTGGTGAGATCTTGGGTGATATGCGGCCAGTGGGATGACAGGCTGTGTGACAGCCATTCTAGAGATTGGCATAGTTATAGCGCCAGCTCATTTAGTTGGGTTCACACTATAGAGAACCCTTGTATGTATTTGTTTGAGTACCTTTCATATTGTGTGTACTCTTATCTTTGTATATGTGTTGTGTTGAGTGTTGAGTGAAGAAGAAGAAGATTTTCAACCTCTCACCTTGTGTGTTCTCTATTAGGGTTTTGTGAGTGTGTGTGTGCTTGCAAGAGCTCAAGCTCTCTTCCCCCCTGCATCTTTTCAACCTAGCGCTTCACTCATAGGCCGCTTCCTTGGTCCCTCATCCACTGTACCGGAAGCTCACCATTTAAATCGAACCGAGGCTGGTCAAGACCTCGGCCGACCTTGCTACGCGGCGAGACGTCCTCCATTGACTCTCCATCAGCAGTTGCAACTTTATCAGTTAGGTCTCCACGACCTTAATCATAAGACGGTCAAAATGCTTCCCCAGCATTCTTGACATAAAACAGTCATTTACAAACAGGTCATAAATACAGTTACTATAATGAACTCACGTCTTTCCAGATTGTTCCACATCAATCCATATTACTTAACCGAATTCCAAATCATATGTGTATCCATTCTTGACCAGATACATCATTTTCCATCCCATCACATCAGATTCATTCACTTCACATAACATCCATTCCTATCTTTCTTAATTTACATTACGTCTCATCACATCCATTTCTCATTACATCTCATTCGTTCACATCTTATGTTATTCATTTACATTCTGATTCACATGACATCTCATCTCATCCATTCGCTCATATCGACTTCATATCCATTCACATACATTTTTGCATTCATTATTCCACATTCGTACATTCACATTCACATCTACATCCATACATCCATTTTCACATCCACATTCATACATCCACATCCACATCCACATCCACATTCACATCTACATCCATAAATCCATTTTCACATCTACATCCACATTCACATCTACATTCATACATACACATCCATCCATCCATACATCCACATCTATATTCATACATCCACACCCACATCCACATTCATACATCCATATCTACATCCACATTCATACATCCACATCCATACATCCATTTCCACATCCATATTCATACATCCACATCCACATCCACATCCACATCCACATCCACATCTACATCCATACATCCATACATCCATTTTCACATCTACATCCACATTCACATCTACATCCATACATCCACATCCATATCCATATCCACATCCACATCCATACATCTATATCATACATTCACATCCGCGTTCACATTCATACATCCACATCCATACATCCATATCCACATCCATACATCCATATCATACATTCACATCCGCGTTCACATTCATACATCCACATCCATACATCCATATCCACATCCATATCCACATTCACACATCCATATTCACATTCACATACATCCACATTCTTACATCCATATTCACATCCATATCCTTATCCACATTCCATATCTACATTCATACATCCACATCTACATTCATACATCCACTTCCATACATACACATCCATATTCATACATCCATATCCACATCCACATCCATACATCCACATCCACATCTGCATCCATACATCCATTTTCACATCTACATCCACATTCATACATCCACATTCACATCTACATCCATACATCTATATCATGCATTCACATCCGCGTTCATATTCATACATCCACATCCATACATCCATTTCTACATTCCCATTCATATAACCACATACGTCTTCACATCTATTCTTTTACATCACATCCATTCTCGCCCTATCACAACCCATATACATCTTATCCCATCAGATACACTTCTTACCTCATCCCATACACATCTTATCACATCCTAACTCATCTTATCACATCTTAACTCATCCCATATGCATCTTATCACATCCTATCACTTCTCATACACATCTTATCACATCCTATCACTTCCCATACGCATCTTATCACATCCTATCACATCTCATGCACCTCTTATCACATCCTATCTCATCTTATACGCATCTTATCACATCCTATCACTTCTCATACACATCTTATCACATCCTAGCACATCTCATACACATCTTATCACATCCTATCACTTCCCATACACATCTTATCACATCCTATCACATCTCATACACCTCTTATCACATCCTAGCACATCTCATACACAGCTTATTACATCCTATCACATCTCATACACATCTTATTAGGCATAAAGATAACTTTAGTAGGAATAATACTTTTATAATAATCCTTTTATGCATTTTACTATGCATAAATTCTAATTTAATGAGAATAATACTTTCGAAATAAAAATAAATCTTTTATACATCTTTCTATGCATAAATTTCCATCTTAATGAAATTAATACTTTTAGAATAAATCTTTTATGCATCTATCTATGCATAAAGTCAAAATTGATAAGAATAACTCTTTTGAATAAAAAATAAAATTCTTTATGCATCTTTCTATGCATAAAATCAAAATTGATAAGAATAACTCTTTTGAATTAAAAATAAAATTCTTTATGCATCTTTCTATGCATAAAATCAAAATTGATGAGAATAACACTTTTGGGTTAAAATAATTTCTTTATGCATCTTTCCATGCATAAATCCAATTTAGTAGGAATTACACTTTTAGAATAAAATAATTTCTCTTATGCATCTAATTTGTGCATAAAATCCAATTATGATGAAAATCTCACTTTTAATATAAAAAAATCTTTTATGCATATGTTTATGCATACAAATCATTTATGATGAAAATCATTCTTTTGATATAAAAGAATTTCTTTTATGCATCTAATTTATGCATAAAATCCTTTATGATGAAAATCACACTTTTAATATAAAAAAAATTCTTTTATGCATCTACTTATGCATAAAAATCAATTATGATGAAAATCACACTTTTATAAATAAATATTTCTAGTATACATTTTTCTATGTCTAGAATGAAAATAATCGTTTAAGAATACTCATACGACGGGGATTACTCTTTTTAACATAAAATTTAATTACTAGAAATCCTCTTTTTCTTAATTCATCATTTATGCATAACATAAAAATCAATTTCTCCATGATTACAATGAAATTCTTTCAATTAATCTAGGATGATAATTCCTAGAATATGGTAGGAAGTCCTCTTTTCACGCTTTGAATGAAATTATTTTATGTGTAATTTTTACAAAAATTTTGCCATAGCTCTGCTGCTATGACTGATAAATCTCAATTATTTTAAAGGATAAAGCTTATCATTAAGGGAATGATTAGAATGATCCCTAATTGGATCATTAACCCATAATGGATTGAATCATCAATATTCGTGAAATACATAAACTAAAAACATAGAAAAAAGCCATTAATTTGGCCTCAAGCATAGATTAATCTTGGATTAAGGAAAAGCTTCATTTGGATTGAGAATAGGTCATGAGAATGACCAGTCTTTGAGTGAGAGAGAGAAATTACATAAAAACCATTAAAATTAAGCATAAATAAAAATTTATGTAATTCTTTACTACCATTCATCAATTAACTTCAATAGCATTCAAAAACCATTCCAATTAAGCTTCTCAAGCTTGAGAGGGGTTGAGAAGAGAGAAACATTGAGAATTTATAGAAAAGATCAAAATTCACCATTTACCTTACAAATTGCTTGATTCTTTGTTCACGGTAGAGGCCCCCAACCAATCAATTGGATTGGTGTGCTGATGGAGTCACCAATGGAGATTGAAGAAAGAGGGAAGCTCCAATTTCTTCAATTTGGAGAGAATTTTAGAGAATAGTAAAAATTAGCATTATTTCAGCATAATTTTGGCATAGTATAATTCTCCTATTTTTTTACAAAGACTCAGGTTCTATTTATAGGAGAGGGAGGCTCTAACCAAGACCAACTGATTTCTAGAATTTTCCAGATTTCAGGTTGGTTGAATTTGGCCTAGATTTGGACCTAGTTTGGTTCCTTTTTGATTCGGTTTTGATTCACTTTGATCCAAGAGAGAGGAGAGATAAAAATATCACATTATTTTTGAGTTTATCATTACTTCTAAATATCTCCCTTTTTTAACTATTAACCTTGTCCTTAGTCAACTCTTCATCTTATGTGAGCATTTACTCATTTTTGGGTAATTTCTTTTACAAATTGGATTTATCTCCTCCCCACACATGGATTGGTCTTATTGGCCCCCATAGGAACCTTAATTTAAAATTTCAAAAAAATCTTGACCCTCAGGATAATGCCTCTTGAGCAGATTATACTCAATTTCTAATGCACCTTCTGGAAATCTTTGTGAACTTCATTTTCAGGGGAACTTATATTAATAGGACGAGATTTTTTTCTATCCAAAAATAATCAAAATCTAAATAATCTCTCTCTAGAACATTTTCTGTCTCTAGGCCAAAACAGAACAAGATCTTTGATATTTCTAAAGAGGGATTTGACTACAGGGGAAGATACTGGACATCCTAAGAGGCTGGGGAGGAATCTTACAACTATAGAACAAGAGCCTACTATAGAAGAGGATCCCATGGTACAGAAAAATGCTGCTCAAAAGGAGTTCATGGAAGAGGGGAAGCCCTTGGAGCATGAAACTGTGGCACAACTTAACCCTCTATCTTTGTTGGAGTATAAGCCTGTGCCAAGAGTTGAGCCTTTGACCTCCTCTCTCCCATCGTGCCAAAAGAACAGCCCTTGAGGATCAGCTTGTCCCTTTTCCCATGGATCAGCCTCAGCCTATGCCCATGGATCAGCCTCTTCTAGAGAATCAGCCTCTCCCTAGAGGATCTTCCTCTCCCATCATTTGCACAAGTAAAGCCACAATCTAATAAGCCTGTCCCATCACCTACTCTCATGTAACTACTTTTGTAAAAATGATGTGTAAACAAACCTGTAATTGTTGATCTTGGCAAATTTTGACAATCATATTTGGGATATCTTTGGATTGTGTCTTATTCTCACTTCGATGCAGTATATGTTGTGATGTTGTTTCAGTTTTATGTATGATAAACTCAGATATTAAGCAAGCTTAAGTTATTTCATTTGCTTTTTTGTTGTTTAGAATAAATGAGAATCTTCCTGAAACATTGCCTGCTATCTCTAGGAGCACATCTCATGACGTAATTGTGTAAATGTGCAACATTGTTTGAGAGATATAACACCTAACAGCAATCCATCTTTGTAAACCTTAATATCAATGTGCAACATTGTTTGAGAGATATAACACCTAACAGCAATCCATCTTTGTAAACCTTAATATCAACCAATTCATTATCATCACCAAAAAAGTTTAGGTCTTGATCCATTGGGACCAATTGATTTTGAATAAGCCTGTTGCGTTTGTAGTAAAAAGAGAATATGAAATTATAAGTCACAATCATATATTTTATTGCAATTGAGTTTGGTACCACTTCACAATAGACTTTATTGTAGGTTTTTCTATCCCCCCAACCATCATCCAGAAAGTCAAAATTATCTGCAATAGCATTGGCTTTGTAGCTGAGCATTGTTCTACAAACCTTCACATCATATGTGCTGAACAAGTCCACAAAAACTATAATGGGCATGCAAATATTTATTTGACAATTCTAGTGCAATGCCTGGCCGTACAGAACGTTGCACTTACGAGAAGAGTTTAGCTCTGTAAGTCTCTGTACTCGTGGCATGAGGAATGGGCCAATCCATACTATGCCATTTTGAAATATCTAGCCTTCTCAAGGCACCATAGGTGTTTCCTTTGTAGCAATTGGTATAAATGATTGTAAAAGAAAATACCTGATTGGGCTACCTAGGTGGCAGATCTATTTTGGTATTGTAACTCTCCAATGCTACTATGTAGAAAATCCAATAGCCCTAAAATGCACTCTATTGGCTGCCATTGTTGATAGGTCTATTTTGGTATTGTAACTCTCCAATGCTACTATGTAGAAAATCCAATAGTCCTAAAATGCACTCTATTGGCTGCCATTCTTGATAGGATGATAGATAAATATCTGTAACAATTAAATTCTGTGGTCAGAAAACACTTAAGGTTTACAAAAAAAATTAAAGTTTACAAAAAACACTTACAATTTGGTCTATGTTGTTGAAGATAGTTGGGAGATCATGTAACACAAGTTCTTTGTGCATGTACACATGCTGGATTAAAATCTCCCTAACATTTTTCTTCCCTTCTACAGTTCTAAAATCCTTCACCCTACCTTTCTATGCTGCCAAAAATTGATTCTTTGATCTTTGCTTCTTCCTCTAGTTTGGTTGCATCTTTTGATACAACAAACTTTTGGTTGCTTCTTCCTCCAGTTTGGTTGCATCAAAACCCAGCTTCCTTTTGATACAACAAACTTTTGCCAACCCACCCAGTTTGCAGAAATTTTGTTGGCAATCGCAATAGAGTTAATAGAAGAGAGAGATGGGATTTTCTTTGTAAAATTTTAAATGAAGTGAAAAATGATGTGTAGAGGTATGTACGCTAGTATAAGTTTTTTTTAACTTTGCTGTATTTCAGAATACGTGGACCTTTTTTTAAAAGTTTATATATAATTATTATTGCTCCAAAAAAGAAGAAGTGGGTCAATGAGGCAAAGAACTCACCTCCCTTATTTGATCCTCTGCATTTGGCTCTACACAGCATTTTACACAAGCTCGGTGATGGTTTTTTGTTGTCATTCTTAAGAGCATGAGACAATAAGATATGGCAGTGTAGGAATTTGAAGAAGCTAGTGGAAGACGTTGTTCAGGCAGGAAAACTGGTTTAGGAGGGAACCTTTTTTTGTGTCTTTGATGATATAACTGCACTCACAATAGAATAATCTTGTCAAAATAAAAAAGGATCTCTTCATTGAATGCAAAGGTTGTATATTCAATAAAATATGATTCTCATTTTTTTTTTGTGAATGATAATGTTTCTGGGTTGGATACAATGAATGATCAAGTTGTGTAAGCTATTATTCTATAAGCCCATCATGAAACATCTCTTCAATTGAGAATCGTTTAATGTTTCCCAGACTCATATCGTGAGTCCAAGAGTTTTATTTGAAGTATAAAGTCTCTAATGGTTTTGTTTGGTTTACGCTCAATTGAATAGAGTTCTTTTACTGCACTCCATTGATCACCTTGTCTTGAAAATCCATGGGATAAAGGCTGACTTCAAGGTTCTGAAGGTGGTCTTAATCGTCGGCATCAATGTGATGAACCCCATTGACTAGCTTTTCCCTCGGTTTAACACATGTACCTTGGTGGGGCAATTGGGATTTCCAAAGGCTTCACATCTTTGTTCAAACATTTGAATGAATTAAACAGGATCCGTTGTGCCGTCGTATTTGCCCATAATTGTGAAAATCTGTACAGCCGTATTTTTGTATGAGTCATTGAGGCCGTATGTGAGTGCTCTTGTGGGTAGGGACTCACTTAGTCCTTGGGCAACCCCCCTTCCTAGACTAGTCAGTATGTCTAAGGTGTCGGCATCCAAGGGTTGTAAAGGGTTGGTACCTATATAAGATTGGTGATAAGGTTAGGTAAATGACCAAAGCCCGATGGGATTAAAGTGACAAGGGGTGTAATACCCGATGACATGCTTGTTGTTGGCATGGCAAATGGTATTGGGAGTTGCAGTTGAGGCATAGATCTCAATGGCTCAAAGATGTCAGCCATTGGGTTCAGTGAGGGTGTCGGCCCTGTGAGATCCCTGTCCCCACTGTGCAACGGATTCGGGGTGCTAGCAGTGGAAGTAGCACATCTTGCGCGGGGCAGGGTCCCACACTCGGGGCCTCGCCCCCACGGATATCCGGACAGATGACTAATTCCTCGATTCTTCCAAACCGAACTCGAAAAAAACTTCTCTTGCCCGGAAAGCACGGGCGATTCCACTAGGATAACTTTTCCCTAACGTCAAAAGCCTTAACTAACTGAGCTCATCTGACCGAACCCATAAGTCCCATAGTCAGATCAGGGAAAAGACTGTACTTGGATCATAGAGATCAACGCTTTTTTCCTCATTGAGAGGCACAGTCATTGATTCTTTTCCATAGAACAATTTTTGTTCGGGATTTACTTCATCTATCGAACTAAACAGAAATTGAGTCTCAATTTACGGATCCATCAGTCCAGCCTAGCCCCATCCAGTCCCATGGGTTAGCCAACTACCTAACCACTGTAGTGATGGGATCCAATTTAGAATTTGGTTAGGTTTTGTCCCGGGTACCAGGGAAAAGAGTTCCAAAGCCCCCTAGCCGGATGTTCATGCAAACATAAAACTAGTCACACCACTTACACACCCAATATGAAATTGCCTTTTTCTCTGCATTAGATATCTTTAAAAAAAATCTTTTAATGAAACCATTGTGTTACTGATCACAATCCTCAAAATCTCTGGTTGAGTCCTTATTTCCAATCATTCCTTCATTGGAGTATCTATGGCATCATTGGAAACCAGAACGCTCACCACCTGTCTACTCAAGGGCCTTTTTCAATAGTTCCTAGACCATAGTACCCGATAATATAATCACTTATAAAAATCAGGATGGAGTCTCCGTTGAAGATCAGTAAGATCAACCAACAGATCCATATAAAAGAGCCATGGACTCATCCGTTGAGGACCAGCAAGGTCAATCAACCAAATCCATGCCCGGTTTCAGAAAACAACTCTTACTCCTTGTTCCAATATCTTCCACGATGCACGTGTGATGAATTCACATCTTTCCAGTTTGTTCCACATTAATCCATATTACTTAACCCAAACCCAATTCATAAGTGTATCCATTCTTAACCAGATACATCATTTTCCATCCCATCTCATCAGATTTAATCACTTCACATAACATCCATTACTTTCTTTCTTAATTTACATTACGTCTCATCACATCCATTTCTCATTACATCTCATTCGTTCACATATTATATTATTCATTTCACATTCTGATTCACTTGACATCTTATCTCATCCATCCGTTCATATCGACTTCATATCCATTCACATACATATTCGCATCCATATATCCACATCCACATCCACATTCATACATCCACATCCACATCTATACATCCATTTCCACATCCACATCCATACATCCATACATCCATTTTCACATCCACATTCATACATTCACATCCACATTCACATTCATACATCCACATTCACATTCACATCCATACATCCTTATCCACATTCCACATCCTCATTCACATTCACATACATCAACATCCACATTCCATATCTACATCCATATCTACATTCACACATCCACATTCACATACATCCATATCTACATTCACACATCCACATTCTTACATCTATATCTACATTCACACATCCACATTCTTACATCTATATCTACATCCATACATTCATTTTCACATATATCTTTCCTTTCACATACATCCTTCACATACATACATCTACATCATTTCTTTCACATACATATAACTACATCCATTCTTTCACATACATACATTTCCATCTATTCCTCGTTCATTTTCATCTATTTGATTCGTTTCTCATCCTCATATCTATTTATAGAATACAAGAGAATACTTATTTTTGATATAAGATTTCTTTACGCATCTATTTATGCATGAATTCCATTTTAAGGAGACTAACACTTTGGAAATAAAAATCAATCTTTTATGCATCTTCCTATGCATAAATTCATTTTAAATGAGGATGACATTTTTGAATTAAAAATCAATCTTTTATGCATCTTCCTATGCATAAGATCAAAATTGATGAAAATAACTCTTTTGAACTAAAAATAGATTTCTTTATGCATCTTTCTATGCATAAAATTAAAATTGATGAGAATAACACTTTTGGATTAAAATAAATTCTTTATGCATCTTTCCATTCATAAATCCAATTTAGTAGGAATTACACTTTCAAAATAAAAGAATTTCTCTTATGCATCTAATTTAAGCATAAAATCATTTATGATGAAAATCACACTTTTAATATAAAAATATCTTTTATGCACCCATTTATGCATAAAAATCAAATATGATAAAAGTAACACTTTTACAATAAAATAATAATCTTTTATGCATACCTCTATGCACGAAAATCAATTATGATAAAAGTAACACTTTTACAATAAAAAAATAATCTTTTATGCATACCTCTATGCACGAAAATCAAATATGATAAAAGTAACACTTTTACAATAAAATAATAATCTTTTATGCATACCTCTATGCACGAAAATCAAATATGATAAAAGTAACACTTTTACAATAAAATAATAATCTTTTATGCATACCTCTATGCACGAAAATCAAATATGATAAAAGTAACACTTTTACAATAAAATAATAATCTTTTATGCATACCTCTATGCACGAAAATCAAATATGATAAAAGTAACACTTTTACAATAAAATAATAATCTTTTATGCATACCTCTATGCATGAAAATCAAATATGATAAAAGTAACACTTTTACAATAAAAAAATAATCTTTTATGCATACCTCTATGCTCAAAAATCAAATATGATAAAAGTAACACTTTTACAATAAAAAAAATCTTTTATGCATACCTCTATGCATGAAAATCAAATATGATAAAAGTAACACTTTCATAATAAAAAAAATAATCTTTTATGCATACCTCTATGCATGAAAATTAAATATGATAAAAGTAATACTTTTATAATAATAAAAAAATCTTTTATGCATACCTCTATGCATGAAAATCAAATATGATAAAAGTAACACTTTTATAATTAAAAAAATAATCTTTTATGCATAAAAATCAAATATAATGAAAGTAATACTTTTATAATAATACTAATTTTCTTTTATACAAATAATCAAAATGCATCTTCTATGCATGAAAATGATACTTTAGAATATAGAAACCATAAGGATTTAGAATAATAAAAGATGAATTTTATTTCACTAATTTCTAAAAATTTCGCCATAACCTCCTTTGTATGGCTGATCATTTTTCAATTTTTAAGTCTTTAAAACTAATTAAAAGTGCACCAAGAGTATTGAAATTATTCTAAAGTAAATATTTTTCTACTTAATTAAGATAAACATTATAAAAAACTTGACTTTAATCATTAACCATTCACCTAGGATAGAGAATGGTTGGTTTTACTAGAGAAGAGAGGGGAATGCCTTTTTGTAATGAGGCATAACATTATTTGCAATTTTAGAGAAGACATAAAGCATAAAAATCATTTAAAACCATAAAACCATAAAATAAGTGTAAAAAGAGAAGAATCACCAACTTACTAATGACTTTGAGAGCTTTCCTTTGGCTTGATGGTTTGAGGGTTCAACTCTTGTTTGAGACAAGAGTGGCCACCAATCTTTTGGAAGAGGGAAGGTCAAAAACTAATGAATTATGAGTAAAATTCATTGTTTTGGCACTAGGGAGAGGCAGGGTAACAGTGCAAAAATACTATTAAGTTTCAACAAAGGGGAAGGCTTCTATTTATAGAAAAAAGTGAGCCTGTAACCAAGAAAACTGGTTCTAGAATTTTCCAGATCAGTTTGGTCAATTTTTGACCATTTTTAGGTCAGTTTTGCTCACTTTTTGGATCTAGTTGAAACAGGAGAGAGGAGAGATAAAAATATCTCATTATTTGGGAGTTTAAAACTCATTCAAGCATGTGAAATAGGATCCCTCTTCATGAGGGAAATTCCCCCATGCAGAGGTGTCAAAAATGCATCATTACTTCTAAATATCTCCCTTTTTTAACTATTAACCTTGTCCTTAGTCAACTCTTCATCTTATGTGAGTATTTACTCATTTTTGGGGGATTTTTCTTTTATTCTTCTATTTATCTCCTCTCTACATTTGGATGAATCTTATTGGTCCATAGGAACCTTAATTTAAAATTTTGAAAAAAATCTTCACCCCTAGGATAATGCCTCTTGAACAGATTATACTTAATTTCTAATGCACCTTTTGAAAATCTTTTTGAAATTCTTCTTCAGGGGAACTTATTTTAATAAGATGAGGTATTTATCGAAAAATATTTAAAATCTGAATATTATCTCTCTAGAATATTTTCTCTCTCTAGGTAGAAACAAGATCTCTTATATTTCTGAATAGGAAAATGATTATAAGGGAAGATACTGGACATCATGAGGGCTGGGGGGAGGAATCTTACATTCTACCCCACTTAAAAAACGCGAGATATCCTCATCTCGCAGGTGGAGTATGATCTTTTTCATCTTCTTCTTCTTCTTCAATCACTTCCAGCGTTACTGCTTTGGAAGTGGACAGCCGATTTGGGAACATTTCTCTTTGACTTCCCCTATTCTGAGGTGGAGGTCTTGCATTACTTTGGGTTGAAACTGCAGGTTGGATAGAGGGTCTACCTCTCGAACTTCCCTGATTTTGGCACGGATAGAACCGTGATTACTCTGGACGGAAGGGGCTGGAGTCTGGAATCTTGATCCCTGATATTCTTGCCCTGAAAACCTTGATCCAAAAGGAGTTGGGCAATCCATACTGCGATGTCCAAATCCTTGACAATTATAGCATTTCACTCTCTTGTTCAAGGGTGGAATTTTTGAAGTTGAAATCCAGGGAATTGAGTCTCGAGAAAAGGACATTTCTTCCATTTTGGAACTTCCCATGTCCTGGGTTTGACCCTGATATCTCTTAGGCGGAGGAAGGTTGGAATCACCTTCTGGGAATAAAAACCTTTTGAAAGGTGATGGTGCTGGCTTTGGCGGGATTTTGACATCAAAGGCTTTGGCAAAATCCTTCGCCATTCTTACTGCTTCGGCCATTGAGATAGGCTTGGCATTCTTGACTAAAGTATCCAATGGCTCGTTCATTCCCTGAATGAACCTGGCCATCAGCTGCTCTTCATCCAATTGAGGGGAATATTTAAGGAGAAGGGCAAAAGCCTGATAGTACTCTTCAATTTTTCGGGTTTCCTGCTTTAGTTCCAAGAACTCATTCATCTTAATTTCAAGAAAGCCCAGGGGACAAAATCTCTTTCTGAGGTAAGCCTTAAGATCGGTCCAGGTTTGGGTATTTCGGTCGAGACGGTTTGTCTCGCAGCGGTTTCTCCACGCCACTCTAGCTATCTCCACTATCTTTAGCCTTGCAAGAGCCATTTTGCTCTTCTCATTGTACCCGGTGACATCGAAGTATTCTTCCATTGATTCGATCCACTTCTCCACAGCCTCGCCTAAGTTTTCCCCTTCACCCTTGAAAGGTCCTGCGAACTATGAAGAGTTTTACAAACATCCAGGTCGAGCTCTTCTTCATCGAGTTGGGGGTTAACATTTCTACCACGACGACCTCGATCCATGTTCCTATCAATACGAAAATTCTTGTTAAGTCTCTTTATTTATGATTCAAATCGAATTTTGATTCAACTGATTCCGGGGTTCTCTAAATGGGTTGGCTCCCCACAGAATCAAGGGATAAAGATACTCATATAGAATCACATTATCAGGTTGACAATTCATTCAGAATATCTCATTCATATCTTTAACACAATAATGGTCCATCAGACTGAATTCTTCTATCTAAACAATCCTCCATGGGAATTTTAATTTTTCAGATTTTTATTTTATCATCCCTTAACTTAATCCACTGATCAAAAGTTAACAGTAGCAATCTGCCAGCACAATCCACTAATCTCATAGTGATTGGTTGAAGTCATTAACATCATTCCATTTAAGAACATCATCACAGGGACTCATCCCATTCATCCTCATTGTGGTTTCGCTCAGCTTATTACATTTTAACCAATTTTCAGGAATCATCAATTTTTATTTTTATTTTTATTTTTTTCAATCAGAATCCAAATCAACTCATCAGTTCTCAACCAAAATTTAAAAATCATATCAATCACATTCGAATTCATCAACTAGATAGCATTAATGCTTATAATTTCAAGTCTTAGATTTACTCGTATATACTACCAGTAAAGAGCTGCAGTTATACCCTCGGTATATACGGGTAGTCATGGTTCGTGGAACTATAACGTAAATACCATCATGTCTAGGCCTCAAGCAAGTCAGAGATTCCATACAATTGCGGTACTTCCATCTGAAGACCGAATTACCAAATTACGAATTTCAGTTTTAATATCAAATTGTATGAATTTTATCACACAATTACAACCTTTTAGTGCTTCTTGATAAATTTTTGACATATTTGGATTATCAGTTGACCAAATAGCTCTGATACCAACTGTGAGATCCCTATCCCCACCGCGCAACGAATTCGGGGTGCTAGCAACGGAAGTAGCACATCTTACACGGGGCAGGGTCCCACACTCGGGGCCTCGCCCCCACGGATATCTGGACAGATGACTAATTCCTCGATTCTTCCAAACCAAACTCGGAAAAACTTCTCCCGGAAAGCACGGGCGATTCCACCAGGATAACTTTTCGTCAAAAGCCTGAACTAACTGAGCTCATCTGACCGAACCCGTAAGTCCCATAGTCAGATCAGGGAAAAGACTGTACTTGGATCATAGAGATCAATGCTTTTTTCCTCATTGAGAGGCACAGCCGTTGATTCTTTTCCATAGAACAATTTTTATCCGAGATTTACTTCATCTATCAAACTAAACAGAAATTGAGTCTCGATTTACGGATCCATCAGTCCAGCCTAACCTTATCCAGTCCCATGGGTTAGCCAACTGCCCAAGCACTGTAGTGATGGGATCCAATTTAGAATTTGCTTAGGTTTTGTCCCGGGTACCAGGGAAAAGAGTTCCCAGGCCCCCTAGCTGGATGTTCATGCAAACATAAAACTAGTCACACCACTTACACACCCAATATGAAATTGCCTTTTTCTCTGCATCAGATATCTTTAAAAAAATCTTTTAATGAAACGCATGCCCGGTTTCAAAAAACAACTCTTACTCCTTGTTCCAATATCTTCCACGACGCACGTGTGAGTATCTTTGGTGACCCAGAGCCCGAGCACTGTATGGTCAGCACCCTCTAGGATCCTTCGCAGGTCACCTAGCGCTTCACTCATAGGCCGCTTCCTTGGTCCCTCATCCACTGTACCGGAAGCTCACCATTTAAATCAAACCGAGGCTGGTCAAGACCTCGGTCGACCTTGCTACGCGAGACGTCCTCCATTGACTCTCCGTACAGCAATTTTGCAACTTTATCAGGTAGGTCTTCACGACCACATTCTCAAGATAGTCAAAATGCTTCCCCAGCATTCTTGACATAAAACAATCATTTACAAACAGATCACAAATATAGTTTCTATAATGAATTCACATCTTTCCAGTTTGTTCCACATCAATCCATATTACTTAACCCAAACCCAATTCATAAGTGTATCCATTGTTGACCAGATATATCATTTTCCATCCCATCTCATCAGATTTATTCACATAACAAGAATTGAAGAGCTTTTGGACAGGCTAAATGGAGCCCAGATCTTCACAAAGATAGATCTTAAATCCGGGTATTACTGTTGCCATATATATAGGCAGTGATGTGTGTGAACACACTTAGTGTATTTTTCTGCAAAATAGGCATACATATTCCATTGTGGACCATGCTACATAGCACGAGTTGTTTTTTATTCAGTCTTTGCTCCATTTTACAGGTAGCTTTTGCATCAGTGGCCATGGCTGATAATAGCAATGATGTATTTCGCATGTTGTCTGCTCTGCTGCTGATGACAAATTGGATGGAGACAGCAACTACCCACTTTGGGCATACATGATGCAGCATGTTTTGGTTGCAAAAGGAGTGTGGAACATTGTGCAGGGTATGGATGTATGTCTAGGTTCTGTGGATGTAGGATCTGTTGAGGATGTTGCAGGTTCTAGCAGCTCTACTATTGCTGTTGTTTTACCCATGATGACATGAATGTTTTTCTTGCTGAGATTAAAGATCTCAAGGAACAGTTGATTTCTACAGGTGAGATTATTCCTAATCATTCTCTTGTGCAGATTGTTCTTGATGCTTTACCTGAGTCATATCAGACTTTTGCTTCCACGTGGAGACTTGTTACTGAGAGGATAGACCTGATGTTGTCAAGTATGATACTTTAGTCAACAAGCTCTTGCAAGAAGCGCAGTCTAGGCAAAACAGGGCTAGGCATCGTGCAGTTGATCAGGCATTTGTTGCTGCCCAGCAGAGAAGAAGTGGTAAGGCAACCCCTTCCACTGTTTCTTCTCCTATTAGTAGGTCTGCAACTTCTTCTCCTTTCACACGTAGCAACAATAGGTTTGAGAAGGCTCTTGATAAAGGCAAGAAAAAAATCAGGTGCAACTATTGTAAGGCAACTGATCATATCATTAAGAATTGCCCTAAGCTAAAGGCTAAAGAGGCAAAGAAGAAAGAGTCAAATGCAGCCACAATAGCGGATGCTTCTACAAATGCAGATTCTGCAAATGTTGTGCAAGATACAGAATGGGTGTTTAGCGTGTATTGCCTGTATGACCCATCTGTACATGATGCATGTTTGGCAGTTTTTGTTGACTCTGATGTATGGTATTTTGACAGGGGTGCTACAAAGCACATTACCTCGCATCGTGATATGTTCACTTGTCTTGAGGCTTGTCCCTAATGGGAATACTGTCACATGTGCCAATAATGCTTCTTACCCAGTGAAGGGCGTTGGTAAAATTATGCTTACTGCTGCAAATGGCAGTGCTTTCACACTTTCAGATGCTTTGTATGTGCCAGGGATAAAGAAGAATCTATTGTATGTGCCAGGGATAAAGAAGAATCTATTGTCTGTCTCTGCGCTTGCTAGACTTGGACTTGTAGTTAAATTTGTGGATGACAGATGTATTGTTCATGATTTGACTTCTAGTGATACGATTATTATATCTGGCACCTTGTTTCGTGGGCTGTATAGGCTCAATTCTTATGACAAGTTTGTTGAAGATTCAGCAAATGTAGTTTTTGATGAAAAGGCAGTTTTGGATGTAAAACTATGGCATGCTCGTTTTGGTCATCTGAACTTTGCTAGTTTGCTGCGTTTGCAAAAATTTGATATGGTTGTTTCATTGCCCCCTCTTGAGGCACCATTGAAACATGTTTGTGAAGGATGTATTTTGGACAAAATGCAGCATTCTGCGTTTCCAAAGGATGGTTCTGTGCGGGCCACTCACAAATTGCAACTTGTACATAGTGATGTATGTGGGCCTATGCAAACTCCGTCATTTGGTAAACACTTGTACTTCGTGACTTTCATTGATGATTACTCAAGGCATGCATGGGTATATCCACTAAAGGCAAAGTCTGAAGTGTTTTTGTGCTTCAAACAGTTTTTGCTTATGGTTGAAAATGTATCCAATTGTACTGTGGGCACCCTCCGTTCTGATCGAGGGGGGGAGTACATGTCTAAAGAGTTTGATGCATTTCTGGCTACTCGTGGGATAAAACACCAATGTACAGTGCCGTATGCCCCTCAGCAAAATGGTATTGTTGAGAGGAAAAACAGGTCACTTATGGAGATGGCACGATGTATGGTCAAGAGCCAAACTTTGCCACATGCGTTTTGGCTTGAGGCTGTCATGTGTGCTGCATATGTACTCAACAAGTGTCCCACTAAGGCCTTGCAGTCTGTTACTCCATACGAAGCTTGGCATGGCAGGAAGCCTTCTATTGGTCACTTGCATGTCTTTGGTTGCTTGGCCTATGCTTTAGTGCCTATGCAACAACGTAGAAAATTGGATGATAAGGCTGTCAAATGCATTTTTGTTGGTTACAGTGCTGAGAGCAAGGGTTACAGATTCATCCGCAGTCAAAGCGTATCTTGATTAGTCGAGATGTTGTTTTTGTAGAAGATGTTGTGCAGCCTTTGTTATCATGTACCAAAGAGAGGTGTGTGAGCTCACGGGATGTATTTGATACGTTGTTGCCTCTGTTTACAGGTGGGAATTCAAATGTAAGTCCTAATGAGGCAAATATTCAGCCTATGCAGATTTCAAACGACATCATAGATCAGCCTATTTCTGATGCAGATTTACAGGATGTAATTTATGAAGATAGGGCTGAAAATGAGCAGGCTAGAGGTATGCCCAAATGGCTGGTGCAAACCTTGCGTGATAGTAAAATTGATGCACCTGTGTCTAGTCATACTCGTTCAGGTTTTCAGCATGCCTCTTATGCATCAGATTGTTATGCTTTGGCTGTATCTAGTATGTGTGAAGAGGAAGAACCTCTTTCATTTTTTGATGAGGCACAAAAATAAAAAAATTGGTTGGCTGCAATGCAAAGTGAATATGATGCTATAATGAAGAATGGTACATGGTCTTTGTGTGATTTGCCTATTGGTAAAAAGGTCATTGGATGTAAGTGGGTTTTCAAGTTGAAACGAAAGCCAGATGGCAGTGTTGATCGCTATAAGGCTAGACTTGTTGCAAAGAGCTATGCTCAAGAAAAGGGCATTGATTTTGATGAGACCTTTGCTCCCACTTGTCGTATGACTACCATTCGTAGCATTTGTGCATTGGCAGCTCATAATGGTTGGAATGTACATCAGTTGGACATAAAGACTGCGTTCTTGAATGGAGATTTGCATGAGGAGGTGTATGTATCGCAACCTCGTGGTTTTGTTCAAAGAGGGCAGGAAAACAAAGTGTGCAGGTTGAAAAAGGCTTTGTATGGTTTAAAGCAAGCTCCACGAGCTTGGTATGAAAAGATACATGCATATTTGACTGCACATGGTTTTCAGAATAGTCCAACAGAAAGCACTTTGTATGTTAAATGTGTGGATGATGTACATCTAATCATTGCTCTCTATGTCGATGACATGCTGCTCACAGGACCAAATGAGAGTGTCCGAAAAGTTCTTGAGATTCTAAGGAAGCACCAACTCTTTGCCAAAAAGAGCAAATGCACTTTCTCTACCGGCCACATTGAATACTTGGGCTTTTTGGTATCCAAAGATGGAATTTCTCTAGATTCCGCAAAAGTCCAAGCAGTCATAGATTGGTCGGAACCAAAGATAGGGAAAGAAGTCAGAGGATTCTTGGGATTGACTGGTTGGTATAAGATTTTTATACCAAAGTATGCTCTCATAGCTTCCCCCCTGACTAACCTTCTCAAAAAGAATACTCCATTTCAGTGGTCTGCTAGGTGCCAGAGTGCTTTTGATAAGCTGAAGACCGCCTTGGTAACCAGTCTCATTCTGAAGCTGCCAGATTTCTCTCTACCTTTTGAGGTAGTAACTGATGCAAGTGGTTTTGCCCTGGGAGGTGCACTCATGCAGTGGCCTATGAATCCCGAAAGCTCAGAATGCATGAGAGGAATTATGCTGTCCATGACGTGGAATTACTTTCAGTAGTCTATGCCTTAAAGTTGTGGAGATATTACCTACTGGGAAAAAGATTCACTTTGATGACAGATCATCAGAGCTTAAAGTGAATCTTTACTCAGAAGGACCTCAACATGCGCCAAAGAAGGTGGATGCAGACCCTGCAGGAATTTGATTTTGAAATCAAGTACCGCCCAGGCCCAAGAAAATGTGGTAGATGCCCTCAGCAGAAAAGCTTCCTTGCTTGCAATTACTGTAATATCAAATCCTTTGATTATTGAAGCAAGAGAGAAGATCATGCAGGATAGATTCTTTGGCCCTATTCCTACCCTACTTATGCAAGAAAGCAAAACTCCACAGGAGTTGAACAGAGTTCAAGGGTACAGCCTAGATGATGATGGCATTATGTATCGCAGGCTATTCCCAACGATGAGGGAACCAAGGATCAAATTCTGAATGAAGCCCATGACAGCCTTATAGCAGGACATCCAGGTTTCATCAAAACCTACATGTCTATAAAGAAAAGCTTCTTTTGGCCTGGTCTGAAAAAGGATGTACTGAATCATGTACGTCAATGTCTGACACGCTAGAAAGTCAAAGCTGAAAGAGTAAAAATGCCTGGGAAGTTACATCCATTGGACATCCCCCAGATGAAGTGGGAATGTATTAGTATGGATTTTATTACTGGATTACCTTCAGTGCAATCAGGTTACACCTCCATTTTCGTGGTAGTTGACAGACTAACCAAAGTTGCCCATCTGATTCCAGTAAAAGAAACCTACACCGCAGAGGATGTGACCAGAGTGTTCCTCAAAGAAATCTTCAGATTGCATGGCCTACCCAGGAGAATAGTAAGTGATCGAGATCCCAAGTTTACTTCAAGGTTTTGGACTGCATTTTTCGATGCAGTGGGAACTTTCTTGGATCTCAGCACAGCTTATCACCCTGAGACCGATGGTCAAATTGAAAAGGTAAACCAAGTAATCGAAGATATACTTCAGTCATGCTGTGGTGGCACGGAACCCAAGAAGTGGCTAAGCTATCTGCACCTAGTCGAGTTCGCCTACAATGCTTCTTATCATAGAAGTATTGGGATGAGCCCTTTCAAAGCTTTGTATGGACAAGATTGCTTAACTCCATTAACTTGGTCCGCCCATTGATTAGGGTAGAGATGTCCAGACAGATGCTTGACGACATGGAGCAGCAGATGCAGGCAATTCGTAAAGATATAAAAGCTGCCCAGGATAGACAGAAGCAATATGCAGATAAGAAGAGGACAGACAAAGAATTCAAAGAAGCAGATATGGTCTTCATTCGAGTACGGCCCAAAAGAAGTTCTTTATCTCTTGGGAAGTATAAGAAGTTATCCCCCCAGATATTGTGGGCCATATCTGATTACAAAGAAAGTAGGTGACTTAGTCTACGAGCTTCTTCTGCCTCCTCATCTCAAAGTTCATAATGTATTTCATGTAAGCCTTCTAAAGAAATATGTGCCAAGCCCAAATCATGTGCTTGATGATGAAATCCTAACCTCTTCAACCCAAGGGCAGATGGAACTCCAACCTGAAGAAATTCTTGATGTTCGAGAAAAGATTCTCAAGAACATAATTCTCAGAGAATTATTGGTAAAATGGAAGTTCTATCCTTTTGAAGATGCCACCTGGGAGAATGAAACCGATCTGTTGTGGGATTATCCCCAGTTTGCGAGATGAGGATATCTCACGTTTTTCAAGTGGGAGAGAATGTAAGATTCCTCCCCAGCTTCTCAAGATGTCTAGCATCTTCCCCTATAATCAAATCCCTCTTCAGAAATATAAAAGCTCTTGTTTCTACCAGTTTTGGCCTAGAGAGAGAGAAAATGTTCTAGAGAGAGAATATTCAATTTTTAAATATTTTTGGATAGAAAAATACCTCATCTTATTAAAATATGTTCCCTTGAATCAGAAGTTCAAAAAGATTTTCAGAAGGTGCATTAGAAATTAAGTATAATCTGTTCAAGAGGCATTATCCTGGGGATCAAGATTTTTTCGAAATTTTAAATTAAGGTTCCTATGGACCAATAAGATTCATCCAAATCTAGGGAGGAGATAAATAGAAGAATAAAAGAAAAATCCCCCAAAATGAGTAAATACTCACATAAGATGAAGAGTTGACTAAGGACAAGGTTAATAGTTAAAAAAGAGAGATATTTAGATGAAATGATGCATTTTTGACACCTCAGTATGGGGGAATTCCCCTCATGAAGGAGGCCCCTATTTCACATGTGTGAGAGAGTTTTAAACTTCCAAATAATGAGATATTTTTATCTCTCTTCTCTCCTGTTTCAACTAGATCCAAAAAGTGGACTAAATGACCCAAAAATGGTCAAAAATTGACCAAATTGATCTGGAAAATTCTAGAATTAGTTGGCTTGGTTAGAAGCTCACTTTTTCCTATAAATAGAAGCCTCCCCCTTTGTTGAAACTCAATAGTGTTTTGCACTGTTACCCTGCTTCTCCCAAGTGCCAAAAACTGTGAATTTTACTCATAATTCATTAGTTTTTGACCTTCCCTCTTCTAAAAGATTGGTGGCACTCTTGTTTCAACAAGAGTGACCTTCCCTCTTCTAAAAGATTGGTGGCACTCTTGTTTCAACAAGAGTGGAACCCTCGAACCATCAAGCCAAAGGAAAGCTCTCAAATTCCTTCGTAAGTTAGAGATTCTTCTCTTTTCTATTCATTTTAATGTCTTTATGGTTTTTTATGATTTTCTCTAAATTGAACATGATGTTATGCCTCATTGAAAAAAGGCATTCCCCTCTCTTCTTTAGTAAATCCAACCATTCTTTATCCTAGATGATTGATTATTGGATAAAATCAAGTTTTTCATAATGTTTCTCTTAAATAAGTAGAAAATGTTTACATTAGAATGATTTAAATACTCTTGGTGAACTTCTAATTAATTTTAGAAAGTTAAAAATTAAAAAATGATCAGCCATACAAAGGAGGTTATGGCAATTTTTTTAAAAAAAATTGTGAAATAAATTTCATCTTTTATTAATCAAAAAGAGTAATCCCCATCGTTAGAGTATTCTAAAAGTGTCATTTTCATTCATGCATAGAAAGATGCATATTGATTAATTTTTATAAAAGAATGATTTTCAATAGAATTAAATTCTATGTATAGAAAGATACATATTGATAATTTTTTTATTATGAAAGTGTTACTTTCTTGATTATGGATTTTCATGCATAAAATAATGCATAAAAGTATAATTTTTTTATTATAAAAGAGTTACTTTCATCATATTGATTTTTATGCATAAAAGCATGCATAAAAGAATATTTTTTTAATTATAAAAGTGTTACTTTTATCATTATTAAATTCTATGCATAAAAGTATGCATAAAAGAATAATTTTTTTATTATAAAAGTGTTACTTTTATCATATTGATTTTTATGCATAAAAGTATGCATAAAAGAATATTTTTTTAATTATAAAAGTGTTACTTTTATCATTATTGAATTCTATGCATAAAAGTATGCATAAAAGAAGAAGAGCCTGGTTTTTCCACTGTAGCAAGCGCGTCGAGCCACCATTAGGAGTGAAACTTTGGTTGTAGATAGTGGAGTCTATGGGCTTCAAAAGCCCTAAGCCCATGCGACCTATGATGAGTTGCAGGCATTGAATTTGTGTGTGACATCGATGGCAGCCAGAAATTGTGGTGGCCTGCACAGGCGGCAATGCTGCGACGGGATGATGACGATTCAGCTGATGAGCTATACGGAAGTGTGTGCCCGGATGTCCTCTTCACATTCTTAGTTGTTGAGAGCTTCCAAATATTTTTCCTCCATGAGCTGCAAGAGCTCCTCCACTGGCAGGAGGTTCAGCTCCACACAAAAAAAAATGATAGATTTGACCTATTCTACACCACAAAAAGGCCTAATCAACCAAAGCTCTAGATACCATGTTAGAATTCGTGGTGCTCATGCTAGATCAACCATGTGGAGGAGAGAGATTCGTGGTGCTCATGCTAGATCAACCATGTGGAGGAGAGAGATTCACAAAATACAAGAAAATTTCTTGCTTATTAAGTTGCTCAAATACAACTAGGCTTCTTGCTCCATACAAAATGCCTTCTAGCTCCACCTTTAAATAGATGAGCTAGTGGACCTTAAGTCCCTTCACACACACACCCTTCTCCTCTCCTTTTACATAACCTTAGTCTCTTAATACTCCATAGGTGTAGCCATAGGTTTATATTCTTCAAGATTGAACCTCTTCAACAATGCATCTATGTATTTCCTCTGCGCATAACAATGCCATCATTACGCTGCCAAAACTTAATGCCCAAATAATAGTGCAATGGTCCAAGATTTGACATCTCAAAAGACTTCTCTAATCATCATTAGGGTGTGTGAGCAGCATGTCATCAACGTATAAGAGGATGACCAATAAAACATCCCTAGTCTTCTTAATGTAGAGGGTATTGTTAATTGGGTTGTTGCAAAAACCTTGTGCAACCAAGTATGCATGTATCTTTTCGTACCATGCTCTGGGAGCTTGCTTACGACCATAGAAAGCTTTCTTTAATATGCATACTTTTGATTCCTAACTTTTGTGAAAAAAACCATGAGGCTGAGATACATAGACCTCCTCATGCAAATCTCCATTCAAGAAGGAAATTTTAATATCTAATTGACATACATTTCAACCTTTATGTACTGCTAATGCAATGATACTCTGCATGGTAGTCATACAACATGTGGGTGCAAAGGTTTCACCAGAGTCAATGCCTTTTTTCTTGTGCATAACCCTTTGCAACAAGCCTTGCTTTTATCGCTCGACAATACTGTCAGCTTTAGGTTTAAGCTTGTAAACCCATTTTATGCCAATGGCCTTCTTGCCTGTTCATGGGATCTAAATTTCTAGGGAGATAGAAATCAAATAATTTGCAAGAAATTGATTTAAATTAAAGAAATCATCAAACATCACATGACCATGATTAAAATATTCGAAAATAACTGAAAATACTTAGCTCACAAAGATGTGACTCCAAGATTGGGTGCAATCATCTCCCCTCGTGTGTATGGCCTTTTTTTCCCACACGAGTATTTACGAGGTATTTTATTCCTAATTAGACCATAGCCTCCAAAAATATAAAAAGTGGTGCTTTTCTTGAACGACACTCTTATCTTCAAAAATAGAGTGCCCATAATTTGAGGCTTGGGTTTAAATCATATCACGCATTACCAAATATTAAGGATCAAGTCTATGCTTGATAAACTATACAAAATAAATCAAAATGTGCACAAGCTAGCACATGTATTTACAAAGCTTGTTTACAAAAATGGTGTGCCAAGTAATAAATTGGTGCGACTTCTTCTCAATCCTCAGGATACTCTTCACCTATAAAATAACCAACAATAAATCGGTGAAATAAATATTCCATAAGCATACAAACCATCATCACACACATGTTTGCCAGGCGTAAGTAAATATTCCATAAGTATACAAACCATCATCACACACATGTTTGCCAGGCGTAAGTAACCCGAGAATGCATGCTACAACTTAGCATCACCCATTGCCTTTGTGGAAAAATTGCACATACAGCATGCTATTGCCTTTCATATGCAACTAGGCCATAAAGGCCATGAGACAAAGTACCAAAAGCAAAAATTGTATTTCAGTCAATGATCATGAACAATACATCTATCATCCACAAACTAAACCACTAAGACATCCTTAGTAATGGGGCAGAGACAGATACCAAGTTCTTCTTGATCCTTGGTATATATAATACATCTAAAAGCATGATTTTTTCACCATTTGCAACAATGAGAATAATTTTATCAACTTCTTTTACATGATATGAGGACCTGTTTGCATAAGTAAGAGTGTTTTCCTATGGAACAGATTCAAGTGATGAGAACAAACTGCGCGATGAGAAGTAATGTGCTTACTAGCACCACTATCAAAATACTAGACATGTACATCTGTAATATATACATCCTTATGCGAAGGGTCAAAATTGCACTGCACAATGAAAGCCCGATCATCATGTGCATAGTTTGCAAATTTCTTTTTTTCTTCATTATATTCTAACACAAGCCATACATGAGTCTCCTTCTCTAGCCATTTCCTACACTCATTAATGTAGTGACCAAGTTTCTTGCTAGTTGCATTTGTCATTTTTTCTTTGTCTTGTCACCTTCCTTTTCTGTAGGCTTCCCTGATGAGTCTAATTTTGGCTTGTAACTACCCTGGGGAAAGGAGTTATCTTTGCCTCTTTGTTGACTAGTAGAAAAAGCCTGATCTCCTATATAGCACATGACAGACGTGTTTTGCATGGATTGCTCAAACCAACTCCTCAAACTTCAAGGCATTTGGATTGCCTTTCATCATGAGTCTGATGGTAGAAGCAAAACCTTGATATGAGTCTAGCAATGCATTCAAGATGGTAGACACCAATGAACTATCAGGATATACTTCATCAACACTAGCCAACTACTGCTTAAAATCCTTGATTTTTGCAAGAAAATTGGTCATGGATTCTCCCTCATCCACATGCTTTGACTCTAATTGCTTATGTATATAAGAAATTATGTACCTGGTACAATGATGCAACTGCATCCCAAGCATGTTTAGCAGTCGTACATGACCGAGTGTGAGAAATGATACTCCTCTTGACTGACAAAGCAAGCAATGCATGTGCGTGCACATCTCTTCCATCCCACTTTGGTATACTATGCTATGGTATTGCATCATGTGAAATTGAGTTTGTGTTTGCAAATGTGCCTTCTATGTCAAGTTCATCAGAGGAACCATGACATTTCTCAATACCAGCCCCACAACATTTCATAGCCCTTTGGCTATTGTTAAAAATAATCCAATCATTTCACCTAAGCTATATCACATAGGATAAAATGTATTAGAATTTCCTTCTTGCTACCTCATCAATGATGTCACCTAAGCAATGAATCTAGTCTCCTATGATGTATCTCACATGGCTATATAAGCTTCATGTATGAACCTACTTTGCTATCTCAATGAGATCAAGCTAAGAAGTTATCTTTCTTATCATGAATGGGTCCATGTCCTTTCCCTCTTAAATCTAACTTGGTATCAGAGCATAACTTGGGTCCCACTATTTGTACACTAGTTAGCCTTTAAAGCTTGCCTTTTTCAATAGTCAAACTTACCTCGTACAATCTCTTCTCTATTATCTCCTACTACCACTGCCTAGCGGATGGGCTTGTGTAGCATACTTTATCATTTAGCCTCCAATCAATTTTTTCCTCTTCCTAGCATCACGGCACACCCTTCTAGCCCATCAATTGCCTCGAAAAAGCTACGCCATGTGTGAATTTGTGCTATCTTCAAAAAATGGCAGTGCTTCACATAGTAGCACAATTTAACCACCAGAGAAGCAATTGGCATGCATCCTTCCAACCAAGATACTGGCTATATGTGTAGTTTCATTTCCTAAAAGGGCTTGGCAATTTGTGTACAAGGCAGGGAGAACCAAGCCTCTTTGCAAGCACGTGTATAAGGCCTCTAAGCTTCACTAAGGTATAATACTTAATTATGTTCATTAATGATATATTATTATCATTAATAAGCTAATTAAAGTATTATTCATTTCATCATGTTAATTTTCTATTTAGATGATGTATATGTGCATGTGTATTAAGCTTGAGTGCCATATCTTGTAAAGGGTTTATAGACATTGCATTGGTAGCCATGATTAGGGTAGATGCAATGTCTATAAATGGCATCTACCCTAATCATGGCTACCAATGCAAAGTCCCTAAACAAATTCAATGACCAAGGTTTTCACACTTGGCGGACCAACGTTAAGGGGCATCTCATGAAGAAAAATCTTTGGGCATTAGTTAAACCAATAGAAGGGGAAGATGGTGTGTCCACTAGACCTGTCATAGCTGTAAATCAAGCACGGGATGAACAAGGCCTAGGCATCATTGCTAGATGATAATTATATTCATTATATTGATGATTGTGACACTGCATCTAAAGCTTGGGACACTTTAGAGAAAACCTTTGGAGCACGGGCTAAGCACTCTAAAATAAATCTAAAAATGCAATTATATGGGCTTTCTAAAGAGCATAATGAATCTATTGCATCTTTTGTTAACAAGTTGAAAAGCATTATCACCCAACTTGTGTATGTAAAAGCCCATGTGCCTAATGAGGATGCTATAGCCATCTTGCTTAAAGCAATGCCTATTGAATACAACAACATTGTCACTGTGGCTTGAAGAGAAGGAACCAATTCCTTCATTGGAGAGTGCAATCAATTCACTATAGGAGGAGGAGAAGAAGCTGAAATTCAACAATAATTTCACTTCGAAAGGAGTGTATGCTATCACCAACAACAATAAGAAGTGTGCTACTTGTGGAAGGACCAACCATCTCACAAAGGTTTTCTTTATTAATAACCCTTGTGTGAATTGTGGTAAAACCAACCATCCACCACAAAAATGTTATTTTAAAGACAAAAACAAGCAGAGTAGAGAAAAAGCCAATCTTGCCACACTGCTGAAGTGTAAGATTCCTCCCCAACCTCTCAAGATGTCCAGCATCTTCCCCTGTAATCAAATCCCTCTTCAAAAATATAAAAGATCTTGTTTCTACCAGTTTTGGCCTAGAGAGAGAAAATATTCTAGAGAGAGAATATACAGTTTTTAAATATTTTTGGATAGAAAAATACCTCATCTTATTAAAATAAGTTTCCCTGAAGCATCAAAAAGATTTTTAGAAGGTGCATTAGAAATTAAGTATAATCTGTTCAAGAGGAGGCATTATCTTGGGGATCAAGATTTTTTCAAAATTTTAAATTAAGGTTCCTATGGACCAATAAGATTCATCCAAATATAGGGAGGAGATAAATAGAAGAATAAAAGGAAAATCTCCCAAAAATGAGTAAATACTCACATAAGATGAAGAGTTGACTAAGGACAAGGTTAATAGTTAAAAAAGAGAGATATTTAGATGAAATGATGTATTTTTGACACCTCAGTATGGGGGAATTCCCCTCATGAAGGAGGCACCTATTTCACATGTGTGAGAGAGTTTTAAACTCCCAAATAATGAGATATTTTTATCTCTCTTCTCTCCTGTTTCAACTAGATCCAAAAAGTGGACTAAACTGACCCAAAAATGGTCAAAAATTGACCAAATTGATCTGGAAAATTCTAGAATCAGTTGGCTTGGTTAGAAGCTCACTTTTTCCTATAAATAGAAGACTCCCCCTTTGTTGAAACTCAATAGTGTTTTGCACTATTACGGTGCTTCTCCCAAGTGCCAAGAACTGTGAATTTTACTCATAATTCGTTAGTTTTTGACCTTCCCTCTTCTAAAAGATTGGTGGCCACTCTTGTTTCAACAAGAGTGGAACCCTCAAACCATCAAGCCAAAGGAAAGCTCTCAAATTCCTTCGTAAGTTGGAGATTCTTCTCCTTTCTATTCATTTTATGGTCTTTATGGTTTTTTTATGATTTTTGTCTTCTCTAAATTGAAAATGATGTTATGCCTCATTGAAAAAAGGTATTCCCCTCTCTTCTTTAGTAAATCCAACCATTCTTTATCCTAGATGATTGATTATTGGATAAAATCAAGTTTTTCATAATGTTTCTCTTAAATAAGTAGAAAATGTTTACATTAGAATGATTTAAATACTCTTGGTGAACTTCTAATTAATTTTAGAAAGTTAAAAATTAAAAAATGATCAGCCATACAAAGGAGGTTATGGCAATTTTTTTAAAAAATTTGTGAAATAAATTTCATCTTTTATTAATCAAAAAGAGTAATCCCCATCGTTAGAGTATTCTAAAAGTGTCATTTTCATTCATGCATAGAAAGATGCATATTGATTAATTTTTATAAAAGAATGATTTTCAATAGAATTAAATTCTATGTATAGAAAGATACATATTGATAATTTTTTTATTATGAAAGTGTTACTTTCTTGATTATGGATTTTTATGCATAAAATAATGCATAAAAGTATAATTTTTTTATTATAAAAGAGTTACTTTCATCATATTGATTTTTATGCATAAAAGTATGCATAAAAGAATATTTTTTTAATTATAAAAGTGTTACTTTTATCATTATTGAATTCTATGCATAAAAGTATGCATAAAAGAATAATTTTTTTATTATAAAAGTGTTACTTTTATCTTATTATTTTTATGCATAAAAGTATGCATAAAAGAATATTTTTTTAATTATAAAAGTGTTACTTTTATCATTATTGAATTCTATGCATAACAGTATGCATAAAAGAATAATTTTTTTATTATAAAAGTGTTACTTTTATCATTATTGATTTCTATGCATAAAAGTATGCATAAAAGAATATGTTTTTAATTATAAAAGTGTTACTTTTATGATTTTTATGCATAAACATATGCATAAAAGATATTTTTTTATATTAAAAGTGTGATTTTCATCATAAATGATTTTTATGCATAAATGGGTGCATAAAAGATATTTTTTTATAGTAAAATTGTGACTTTCATCATAAATGATTTTTATGCATAAACATATGCATAAAAGATATTTTTTTAATATTAAAAGAACTTTCATCATAAATGATTTTTATGCATAAAAGATATTTTTTTAATATTAAAAGTGTGATTTTCATCATAAATGATTTTTATGCATAAACATATGCATAAAAGAAATTCTTTTATATTAAAAGAGTGATTTTCATCATAAATGATTTTTATGATGATAAAAGTGTGACTTTCATCAGAATTAGATTTTATGCATAAAATAGATGCATATAGAATGATTATATTTAAATAAGGGTTCTCAAAATCCTCTGTTTAATTTCCGTAAAAATTGGAAAAATGAATAAGTAGATAATCTGTGAGAAGAAATGCTACCGTTTCATATTCACTAAGATGGTAATGACTCTAACACCTTGTTCCATTTTCTTCCTCGATGCATGCGTGGGTATCTTTGGCGACCTAGAACCCAAGCACCGTATGGTCAGCACCCTCTAGAATCCTTTGCAGGTCACCTAGCGCTTCACACATAGGCCGCTTCCTTGGTCCCTCATCCACCGTACCGGAAGCTCACCATTTAAATCGAACCGAGGCTGGTCAAGACCTCAGCCGAACGACCTTGCTACACGAGACGTCTTCCATTGACTGATTGCAACTTTATCACTTAGGTCTCCACGACCTCGTTCACAAGATGGTCAAAATGCTTCTCCAGTATTCTTGACATAAAACAGTCATTTAAAGACAGGTCATAAATACAGTTTCTGATGAACTCTCATCTTTTCACATCGTTCCACATCATTTCCCGTTATTCTACATTCTTCTAAAATCAATTCACATCCAATCATATGTATTCCCACATCCACATCCAATCATATGTATTCCCATTATCCTTCATCCATTCTCATCTAATCACATTATATTACATCCCATCACATCTATCCTCATCACATCTCATCCATTCTCATCTACCCATATCCATTCTCATCTACCCATATCCACATCACCTCACATCACATCTATTCACATCACATCTCATCCATTCACATCTATCCCGATTCACATTACATCACATCACATCTCACCCATTCACATCTATCCCGATTCATATCACATCCATTCACATCTATTTACGCCACATCGCATTCACACCCATTCACATCTTATCGCATTCACATCCATATCATATCTTATCGCATTTATTCACATCCATCATATTCATTGCATTTTCATCCCATTACATACATTCTATCCACATTACATCACATCCATATCTCATCACATCCATACACATTCTATCTCATTCATCCACATGCATGTCTATCCACATCCATCCATACATTCACATTCACATCCACATATATTCACATCACATCACATTTCATCCACATCTCATCACATTCACATCCACATCCCTTTACACCACATCACATCTCATCCACATCCACATCCATTTACATCACATCATATCCTTTCACATCCACATCCACATCCATTTACATCACATCACATCCTTTAGTTTAAAAAGAAAATCCTAGGATGCATTAGAAATAAATTCCCCCAAAACAAAAGTTTAAAAAGAAAATCCTAGGATGCATTAGAAATTATAATGTGCACAAAAGACCTTAGCCTAAGGGCCCCTGTTTTCAGAAAATTTTGGATTAAGGTCCAAACAAAGGTTTGACAGGCCAATGAGTATAATCCAAATGTAGGGAGGAGATAAATTGAAGAATAAAACAACCCCCCCCCCCAAAAAATGAGTACATGCTCACATAAGATGAAGAGTGGACTAAGGACCAAAGAAAAGAATAAAAAAACTGAAGTTTGACACCTCAGTGTGGGGATCTCCCCTCATGAAGTAGGCACCTTTTTTCTCATCATTACCGCTAATTTTTAAGCAATAAAATGGGATATTTTCATCTCTCCTCTCTCCTCTTTCAAATCTAAATCCAAAAAGTAAGCTGAACTGACCCAAAAATGGTCAAAAATTGACTAAATTGATCTGGAAAATTCTAGAATCAGTTTGCTTGGTTAGAGGCTCACTTTTTCCTATAAATAGAAGCCTCCCCCTTTGTAAAAGCTTAATGGTGTTTATGCACAGTTACTCTACTCCTGTCGTCTTGAGCCATCTACATTGAATTTTTTATTAATTCAATTGTTTTTGGCCTAATCCTCTCCAAAGTGAATTGCTTCAAACAAGAGTAGAACCCTCAATCCCTTAAGCCAAAGGAGAGCTTACAAGCTCCATGTAAGCTAATTTTCTTACTTTGTTTACGAATTTTAATGAAAAAACTATGGTTTTCTTGATTTTTATGTTTTGCAAATGATTGAATTAAATTCAAATGATTGAATTAAATTCAAATACTATGCCTTTGATGAAAAGGCCACCCCATTCTCTTCTTTACATTCCAACCTTTCTTAATCCTAGAAAGATTAACTAAGTGATTAATTAAACTCTTCTTATTGTTTACTCTCTTGAATTTAGAAAATTGTGTAGATTAGAGTTCTATAATTCTAAATTGGGTTAATTAAGTTAAGTGAAGAAAGATAAAAATGAGAAATGGTTAGCCATACAAAGGAGGTTATGGCAAAATTTTCTAAAATTTTGTGAAAAAGAAAGTTTGTTTTTATGTTATTCCAAAAGAGTAATTCCCACCATTTTTTGCATCTAAAAGAAATATTCTAATTACTCCATGTACATATTCACCTATGAATATGCATGGATATCACTGATACTAATTATTAAATTTGATTTTAATGCATAGAAAGATGTATAAATGAATTTTTTTATTACAAAAGTGTTATTCTAATTAAAATTGATTTCTATGCATAGAAAGATGCATAAAGAAATTTTTTTATTACAAAAGTGTTATTCTTATTAAATTTGATTTCTATGCATAGAAAGATGCATAAAGAAATTTTTTTATTACAAAAGTGTTACTCTTATTAAATTTGATTTCTATGCATAAAAAGATGCATTAAGGAATGTTTTTTTATTACAAAAGTGTTATTCTTATTAAATTTGTTTTTTATGCATAGAAAGATGCACAAAGGAATTTTTTTTAAATCACAAAAGTGTTATTCTTATTAAATTTGATTTTTATGCATAGAAAGATGCATAAAGGAAAATTTTTTTATTAAAAAAGTGTTATTCTTATTAAAATTGATTTCTATGCATAGAAAGATGCATAAAGAAATTTTTTTATTTTACAAAAGTGTTATTCTTATTAAATTTGATTTTTATGCATAGAAAGAGGCATAAAGGATTTTTTTAATTCAAAAGTGTTATTCTTATTAAATTTGATTTTTATGCATAGAAAGAGGCATAAAGGAATTATAAAAGCGTTATTCTTATAAAATTTGATTTTTATGCATAAATAGATGCATAAAGAAATTATTTTTATTTTAAAAGTGTTATTCCTATTGAATTTGATTTTATGCATAAAAAGATGCATAAAAGGATTTACACACACACACATATATATATATATATATATATATATATATATATATATATATATATATATATATATATATATATATATATAAGTGTTATTCCCATTGAAGTTGATTTTTATGCATAAATAGATGCATAAAGAATTTTTATATCAAAATTAGAATTCTCTTAATTTCTATGAGTATTTGATAAATGAATAATTAAATACTCTAAGAGAGAAATTTCTATCGTTTTATATTTGCACGGATTGTAAAAAGAAAATTCAGGAAATCTACCGAGATCTAAATGTTCAGATAAATGATTAATTTATTCCTCATTGGAATTTGTAACTAATTTAGAAATCAGTTAAGTGAATATTCAAAGAAAGAAATTCAGTAAAATAGTAACTGAATTATCAAACCTTTTTGAGAAAGATATTTCAAGAAAAATCTTATCCGACTCAAACCTTGAATCAGACTATGACTAAGACCAAACTCTTTCGTCAGTTTCGAGGAAAGAAGGTGTGACTAGATTAGAAAAATACACTCAAAATTCTCGCCAAATCTGAAACTAAGTTTGAGACCCTCGAATTGATTTGTGGATCAAGGTTATAGAATTCGAGAAATTTTGGCATGAAATTTAGAAGTCCGATCAAGAAGTTTTGGGGGTATTTATTCAAGAAATACTCCTTGTATTCAAAAGAAAATCAAACTGAAAACTTGCATAGAAACCCTGTTTTCTTAAAGGACTGCCTTACGCCAGAATGCTGGAGGGAGCATTTGGTATATATTTTTCTAACGGAAGTTTGGTTGCAACAGCTGGCGGGGAGTGTTCAAAGGATAGCTTACGCAGTAAAGCCTCTTGACCAGCCTCGGTATGGTTGAAAAATGGTGCGCTTCCGGTACGATGGGCAAGGGCCGACAAAGCGGTCCCCGAGTGAAGTGCCAGGACACCTAAGGAGGATCCTAGAGGGTTCTGACCAGGAGATGCACGCACTCACGGTGCCTATAACACCCATGCGTATGTCGTGGAAGATATGTATGATGGATGAAATGATTATTGTAATCTGTTTACTGGATCTCGTTTGCTGACCAGTTGGTCTCAACGGAGAGTCCAGAGTGATACTGTTTTTTGAGGAACAAGGGACTGGATGGAATTTTTGAGTTATGACATCTGTAACCAATAACTGTTTGTCAATGGATTATTTTATATGTTAAAGTGTTAAAGAGGAGTGTGTGCGTGTCTGTATATTCGAAAGCAAAAGTTAAGAAAGGCATTCAATTATAGGTGGGTGAGTAATTGTCTGGTTCTACCGATTCTAGTGGTTGGTAACCCATGGGCCGGATGGAGTTAGGCTGGAATCAATAGAGTTTTAATAATTAAATTGAAATAATAGGAATATGCTTAGAATTCGAGTAGTTAAATAAAAACCTGAAGAATTTCTCAAATGAGTAGAGTAATGGCTGTGCCTGACTTTGGTTAGGAAAAAAGCGTTTTAAACTCACAAATAATGAGATATTTTCATCTCTCCTGCTTCAACTAGATCCAAAAAGTAAGCTAAACTGACCTAAAAATGGTCAAAAATTGACCAAACTGATCTGGAAAATTCTAGAATCAGTTTGCTTGGTTAGAGGCTCACTTTTTCCTATAAATGAAGCTTCCCCCTTTGTAAATGGTTAATAATGTCTTATGTACTGTTACTCTACTCCTCCCCAGAGCCAAAAACAGTGAATTCATTGATAATTCATTTGTTTTTGACCATTTCCTCTTCATCAAAAGAATTGGTGGCCACTCTTGTTGCAAACAAGAGTAGATCCCTCAAACCATCAAGCCAAAGGAAAGCTCACAAAACTCCTATAGTAAGTTAGAAATTCTACTTTTTCTTATTCAATTTTATGGTTTTCTGATTTTTGCTTTCTTTAAAATGAAAATGGATGCTATGCCTTGCTGGAAAGGCTTTCCCCCTTCTCTTCATTATTGAATTCAGCCTTTCTTTATCCTAGATGTGTAATCAAATTGATGGAATTAAACTTTTCATATTGTTTACTCTTAATAAAGTGAAAACTGATTAGATTAGAACGATTTAAATCGAAATCCTACTTTTTCTTTATTCATTTTAATGGTTTTCTAATTTTTGTTTTCTTAAAAATGAAAAAAATGATGTTATGCCTTGTTGGAAAGGATTTCCCCCTCTCTTCATTCTTAAATTCAGTCTTTCTTTATCCTAGATAAGTAATCAAATTGTTAGAATTAAATTTTTCATATTGTTTCTCTTTTAAAAGTGGAATTTGATTGGTTTAGAATGCTTTAAACCATTTGGGAATTTTTAAGTAGCTTGAGGATAGAAAAAATTAAAAAATGGTAAGCCATACAAAGGAGGTTATGGCAAAATTTTCTTAAATTTTGTGAAATAAGTTTTATCTTTTATTATTCAAAAAGAGTAATCCCCACCATTTGTGTATTCTAAAAGTGTTATTTTCATTCTAGGCATAGAAAAATGCATAGTAGAAATATTTTTATTATAAAAGTGTTATTTCCATTAAAATTTAAATTCTATGCATAGAAAGATGCATATTGGTTATTTTTTTATTATAAAAGAGTGATTTTCATTAGATTTAAATTTTATACATAGAAAGATGCATATTGGTTATTTTTTAATTATAAAAGAGTGATTTTCATTAAAATTTAAATTCTATGCATAGAAAGATGCATATTGGTTATTGTTTTATTAGAAAAGAGTGATTTCCATTAAAAATTAAATTCTATGCATAGAAAGATACATATTGGTTAATTTTTTTATTATAACTGTTTTGTGAGAAACAAGGATTGAATGGAAATTTTGAGTTATGTGGATTGTTTTGAAAATTAAAGTTTAAAGAGAAGTGTGTGCGTATCTGTATTCTAAAGCAAAAATTAAGAAAGGCATTCAATTATGGGTGGGTGAGTACTTGTCTGGTTCTACCAATTCCAGTGGTTGGGCGGTGGCTAACCCATGGACCGGATGGGGTTAGGCTGAAATCAGTAGAGTTTTAATAATAAAATTAATAATAGGAATACGTTTAGAACTCGAGCAGTTAAATAAAAGCCTGAAGACTTCTCTAATGAATAGATCAACGACTGTGCCTGATTCAATTAGGAAAAAAGCATTGATCTCCCTTCAAGTTAAGTCTGTAATAGTTTCCCTTCTATCTGGTTTATTCAGATGAAGGTTAGTTCAGTATCTTGACCTCGTTAGAAAAATTCATTAAGTAATTCAAAATGGTGAAATCATCCCCGTTTTCCGGGGCATTGGAAATTTTCCTGGTTTCGATTTTTGGAATGACCACCAGCTTAGTCTCGTGCTGCCCAGACATTCGAGGGCGAGGCCCCGAGTGGGAAACCCTGCCTCGCGCATGAGGGAGCTGCTTCCAGTACTGCCAGCTACTGGGAATCCGGTGTGCGGAGTGGGATCTTACAGTTGGTATCAGAGCGCTATTGTAAATTTACGTAATAACAGCAACAGAAATTGCTTAAAATTTTAAAGTAAATCTGGGAACTAATGTTTTCACTTGTTAATATTATGTTGAATGAACTTCAAAAATTGAAAACTCATAAATTGAATTGGAAATTTATAGATGGATACCCCGAATCTATCTGGCATTTCTTTACTCTCCCAGAGTCAGGATATGATAGCCTTTGCATTCGAGCACCTCATCAACTCTATTATGACCCGAGTAAGCAGAGTGAGACTCGCACGTCATTTTGAGAGTCTTTACTTTCCTGATCCTATTGAGCGACGTCGGTATATGTGGTTCTTTGGAGGACGATGTATTAATGTCAGTACCAGTGAGCGTCAGAGGCTCAGGCAAAATATTTCCTTAGCCACCATGACTCTGATAAGGCTAGGGCTTGTTTAGCATGTTCAACTCTTTGATCATTCACCCAGGAACTTTAGAATTTCATGCCGAGTTTTTAGGCTTCTTAGCCGCTTTATCCCTAGAAGTAGAATTACAGCACCTCTTTCTATAATGAATTGTGCGTACCATGGTATGTCTCCTTCGCAATTTTGCTTCTTTATGCGTACGCGATTGAGGCAGTGACTTTGGAGCCGTGATTCTCTATGTATATATCAAAAACTTTTGATATAATAAACGATGTTTTGCAAAAAAAATCCAAATTATTTTCATGACTGTGAAGACGGTTAATAAAATTATCAGAGTAAATCTTATTTCATGGAGTATGATGAAATAATTATCTGTTTAAAGAATAAATTACAAAAGTTAAATAATCATAAATCTGTTGTCAAAGTTAAGTTGATGAAAATCTCGTTTTTTCAGAATCATGAGGCGCGCAGCTAACCGATGATGAAGAGCTAGATCCGGATGTTCAAAAAGCCCTGCACAGATCCCAACTTGGTCCCTTCAAGGGTGAAGGGGAGCAGTTAGGTGAAGTAGTGGAGAAGTGGATTGAGGCTATGGAAGAATACTTTGATGTAACTGGCTACAATGAGAGAAGCAAGATGGCTTTCGCCAGGTTAAAGATTGTGGAAACGGCCAGGGTTGCTTGGAGGAATCACTGCGAGACTAACCGTCTCGACCAGAATACCCAGACCTGGACCGATCTTAAAGCTTACCTCAGAAAGAGGTTTTGTCCTCCAGGCTTCCTTGAAACTAAAATGAATGAGTTCTTGGAACTAAAGCAGGATAGCCAGACAAATGAAGAGTACCATCAAGCTTTTGCCCTTCTCCTCAAATATTCCCCGTAATTGGATGAAGAGCAGCTGATGGCCAGATTTATTCGAGGAATGAACGAGCCATTGGACACCTTAGTGAAGAATCCCAAACCTGTCTCAATGGCTGAAGCTGTAAGAATGGCAAAGGACTTTTCTTGCATAAGCACGACATCAATACCATGTCCACTAGCATCAGTTATTACTACCACAAAAAATGATCTAAGAAAATTAAGCAGTGTTAATATAGGTGCATGGGTAAGTACGTACTTAAGTGCATTAAGAGATTTTTCATGCATGTCAGTCCAGAGAAAAACTTTTGTATTTTTTAATAATTCAATCAAGTGATGTGCTTTGTAAGCAAAATTTTTCACAAATCTTCTATAATTAGAACAAAAACCAAGAAAAGATCTCAACTCATGAATGTCCTTTGGTCTAAGCCATGATTCAATGGTCTCTATCTTTTTAGGATCAACACAAATTCCTTCTATGACTAAGGTATTCAATTTCTTTTTGAAAGAATTCACTTTTGTATGGGTTAACATAGCATTGATTTTCTTTCAAAAGATTGAATACTATCTCAAGATGTTTCACATGGTCATCCTCGTCTTTGCTAAAAACAAAGATGTCATCAAAGAAAAAACTATAAAATTTTGGTGCTTCAAGAATATAAGGTTCATTGTGTGATTAAATGTAGTCAGAGCATTAGTAAGTCTGAAAGGCATTACTCAAAACTCATAAAATGACTGGTTTACATGCAAAAAGTAGTCTTCTTTAGCCATTATAACAAAATGATAGCTTGACTTAAGATCAATCTTGGAAAATACTTTGGCTCCTCTCAACTTGTCTAGGAGATCATCCACATGTAGGATAGGATGTCTATTCTGACAATATTCTTATTTAAAGCTCAGTAGTTAATACATATGTGAAACGTTTCATTCTTCTTTTTGACGAAAAGAATAGGTGCTTCGTATGGTGAACTACGATGCCTGATAGTTTCCTGTCAAGTATGTAAGATTTCTCCTCAGCCTGAATAATGAATAGGCTCTACTTCAATCCCTTGTAATCATTCCCTATTTCTAAATACAAGAAAATATTGTTTTTGCCTAGAGATATGAAAAATTCTAGAGAGTGGTAATTCAATATTGAGATATTTTTTAAATAAAAAAACTCTCCTTATATCAAAAATATGTTTCCCTAAAACATAAAATCATAATAAATTCTCCCAGGTGCATTAGGAATCAATTAAAAACGATTTAAAAGACCTTAGCCTAAGGGTCAAGATTTTCTGAAATTTTTGGATTATGGTCCAATTGAGATTCCTATGGGCCAATAAGATTAATCCAAGTGTTGAGATGAGATAAATCCAATGAATAAAAGAAAATACCCAAAAATGAGTAAATCTCCACATAAGATGAAGAGTTGACTAAGTACAAGATTTACTAGTTAAAAACTATGAGATATTACTAAAAAATTAAGATATTTTAGAGTAATCATACAATTTTGACACCTTGGTAAGGAAAGGGGGAGACTTCAAGGAGGCGCCTATTTCACACATGTGAATGAGTTTTAAATTTAAAAATATTAAGATATTTTTATCTCTCCTCTCTCCTGGATCAAATTGGATCAAAAAGAGAGTTAAACTGGTCCAAATCTTGTCCAGGAAAATCCTAAAACTTAGTTGGACTCAATTAGTGGCCTCCCTCACCTATAATTAGACCCTCATTTTTTGTATTCTCATTTGTGAACTAGACCATGCCAATATTACATTAGAATAAGCATATTTTCTATTATCCCCTAAGAATCCTCTACAATTTGGAGAGATTGGAGTTTCTCTCTCGCTTCAACCTTCCTTGGACCTTTCCTCTCAACATAGTAACCAATTTATTGGTTGGGGGCCTCTTCTGAGAATAGAGAAGCAAGCAAAACAAGAGGTAAGATGTGACTTTATGGTTTTTTCTTTAATCTTCTAAATGTTTCTCACTTCTCAACCCCTCTCAAGCTTGAGAAGTATTTAAATGAATGGTTTTCCAATGCAAATGAAGCTCTCCAAAGAATTCTAATGATTAATCACAAAAAGTTTACATTTATGCTTAATTTAGGATGTTTTTTAAGTATATCTCTCTCTCCCCCAAAGAATGGTCATTCCTATGACCAATTCTCTATTCAAATGATACTTAATTTAGGATGTTTTTTAAGTATATCTCTCTCTCCCCCAAATAATGGTCATTCCTATGACCAATTCTCTATTCAAATGATGCTTAATTTAGGATGTTTTTTAAGTATATCTCTCTCTCTCCCAAATAATGGTCATTCCTATGACCAATTCTCTATTCAAATGATGCTTCTCATGGAGCAATTCTTAATTCTAGAATCAAACTCTATGCTAGTCAAGCTAGAGGCTAAAGAAATGGCTTTTGAATGCTTTTATGTTACATAAATTATGATAAAATTATGATTTAGATCCATAAATTGGATTTAGATCTATTGATAGTTAATCTATCATAAGTGTATTACTAAGTCTTATGCTTTTCAAAATTTTTAAAAATTATCAATGTAATAGCAGCAGAGCGGAGCTATGGTAAAATTTTTAGAAATTAACACATAAATCATTTTTATGCATAATGTGAAAAGAGGACTTTCTACCATATTCTAGGATTAGTCATCCTATGTTAAATGAATAATTCTCATCATATCCATGGAAAATTAATTTTTAATGTTTATGCATAAATAGTTAATCAGAGAAAAAGAGAAATTTTTAGTAATTTCATTTTTATGATAAAAGAGGAATTCCCATGATAATGAAGATCCATGTACTCTAATGGATATTTTATTTAAAATTAAAGAATAATTTTAGATAAATTATTTTATGCATGAATAAATTTAAATGATAAAAGAGGAATTCCCATCATATTTGTAATTCAATCATTTAAATGGAAAAAGTGGAATTCTTATCATACTAGGATTAATGGATATTTTTATTCAATTTTAAGAGAAATTTTGGTTAAATTATTTTTATGCATGAATAAATTTAAATGATGAAAGAGGGATTCCCATCATATTTGGAATTCAATCATTTAAATGAGAAAAGTGGAATTCTTAGTATAATGGAATTAATGGATATTTTTATTTAATTTTAAGAGAAGTTTTAGTTAAATTTATTTTTATGCATGAATAAATTTAAATCATGAAAGAGGGATTCCCATCATATTTGGAATTCAATCATTTAAATGAGAAAAGTGGAATTCTTAGTATAATGGAATTAATGGATATTTTTATTTAATTTTAAGAGAAATTTTAGTTAAATTTATTTTTATGAATAAGAAAAATTTAAATGATAAAAGAGGAATTCTCATCATATTTGGAATTCAATCATTTAAATGGTAAAAGTAGAATTCTTGGTATATTTGGTATATTTGGTATATTTGTAATATTGAATATATTTATTTAATTAAAAGAGGAATTTTAGATAGATTTATTTTATGACAAAAGAGGAATTCCCATGACATTTGGATTGCACTCATTAAATGAGAAAAAGAGGGATTTCAAGCTTATTAAAAAAATAGATATTGGTATTTAGTTAAAAGAAAAGTTTTATGATATTTAAGTAAAGAAAGAATTGAAATTAATTTTTAGTGTCAAAAGATGAAATTTCACTATAATTCTACCCAGGGAATTAAGGTTGAGAAATTAAGTGGTAGAAAGAATATCTTTAGATATTTTAATTGGTTAAATCACTAAATTGGTATTTAACCAAAAATAGATGTTTATCTAAAGTAAATCCTTGTTAGGACTAAACCGAATGATTTTGGTTAGAATACGAATGGGACAGACAGTAAACCTACTTGTCCATCTCTCTTGATTTGAATCAAGCAAAAACGTCGTGACCAATTCCAGTTCCTAAATACAAAGAATAGATTATCGTTGAACTAAACTAGTTTTCCTTTGACTGAAATCACCAAGAATCTAGTTGGACAGTTAGACAAATGATGGGTAGATTACCCTGATGAGAGATCAAGGATTCTCATTATGAAATTGGAAATTAAGGAAAAAGGGCTTTTGTAGAACCAATCTCAAACTGGGAATTTTACTTGCATAGAACCTCTATTTTCATTTAAAGGACTGTGTAAGATTCCTCCCCAGCCTCTTAGGATGTCCAGTATCTTCCCCTGTAGTCAAATCCCTCTTCAGAAATATAAAAGATCTTGTTTCTACCAGTTTTGGCCTAGAGAGAGAAAATCTTCTAGAGAGTGATAATTCAGTTTTTAAATATTTTTGGATAGAAAAATATCTCTTCTTATTAAAATAAGTTCCCCCAAAACAGAAGTTAAAAAAGATTTTCAGAAGGTGCATTAGAAATCAAGTATAATCTGTTCAAGAGGCCTTATCCTGAGGGTCAAGATTTTTTCAAAATTTTAAATTAAGGTTCCTATGGGCCAATAAGATTCATCCAAATGTGTGGAGGAGATAAATGGAAGAAATAAAGAAAATCCCCCCAAAAATGAGTAAATACTCACATAAGATGAAGAGTTGACTAAGGACAAGGTTATTAGTTAAAAAAGAGAGATATTTAGAAGAAATGATGCATTTTTGACACCTCAGTATGGGGGAATTCCCCTCATGAAGGAGGTGCCTATTTCACATGTGGGGGAGAGTTTTAAACTCCCAAATAATGAGATATTTTTATCTCTCCTCTCTCCTGTTTCAACTAGATCCAAAAAGTAAGCTAAACTGACCTAAAAATGGTCAAAATTGACCAAACTGATCTGGAAAATTCTAGAATCAGTTTGCTTGGTTAGAGGCTCACTTTTTCCTATAAATAGAAGCCTCCTCCTTTGTTGAAGCTTAATAGTATTTTTTGCACTGTTACCCTGCTTCTCCCAAGAGCCAAAAACTGTGAATTTACTCATAATTCATTAGTTTTTGACCTTCCCTCTTCTAAAGATTGGTGGCCACTCTTGTTTCAAACAAGAGTAGATCCCTCAAACCATCAAGCCAAAGAAAAGCTCTCAAATTCTCCTTGTAAGTTGGAGATTCTTCTCTTTTCTATTTCATTTTAAGGTTTTTATGATTTTTATCTTCTCTAAAATGGTTATGATGTTATGCCTCATTGAAAAAAGGCATTCCCCTCTCTTCTTTAGTAAATCTAACCATTCTTTATCCTAGATGAATGATTAATGGATAAAATCAAGTTTTTCATAATGTTTCGCTTTGATAAGTAGAAAATGTTTACATTAGAATGATTTGAATACTCTTGGTGAACTTCCAATTAATTTTAGAGAATTAAAAATTGAAAAATGGTCAGCCATACAAAGGAGGTTATGGCAAAATTTTCTAAAATTGTGAAAAATAAGTTTTATTTTTTTATTCAAAAAAGAGTAATTCCCATCGTATATGTATTCTTAAAGTGTTAATTTTCATCCTGGGTAGTATAAGAAAATGCATACTAAAAATATTTTATTAAAAAAAGTGTTACTTTCTTTAGAATCAAATTCCATGCATAGAAGGAAGTATATTGAAATTGTTATCTTGATTATAAAAGTGTTTTTTTTCATCATAAATGATTTGTATGCATAAAAGATATTTTTTTATATTAAAAGTGTGATTTTCATCATAAATGATTTTTATGCATAAATAGATGCATAAAAGAAATTCTTTTATATTAAAAGAGTGATTTTCATCATAAATGATTTGTATGCATAAAAGATATTTTTTTATTAAAAGTGTGATTTTTATCATAAATGATTTTATGCATAAATAGATGCATAAAAGAAATTCTTTTATATTAAAAGAGTGATTTTCATCATAAATGATTTGTATGCATAAACATATGCATAAAAGATAATTTTTTATATTAAAAGTGTGATTTTCATCATAAATGATTTTTATGCATAAATAGATGCATAAAAGAAATTCTTTTATATTAAAAGAGTGATTTTCATCATAAATGATTTGTATGCATAAACATATTCATAAAAGATATTTTTTTATATTAAAAGTATGATTTTCATCATAAATGGAATTTATGCATAAATTAGATGCATAAGAGAAATTATTTTATTCTAAAAGTGTAATTCCTACTAAATTGGATTTATGCGTGGAAAGATGCATAAAGAATTTATTTTAATCCAAAAGTGTTATTCTCATCAATTTTGATTTTATGCATAAATAAATGCATAAAGAATTTTATTTTTAATTCAAAATAGTTATTTTCATCAATTTTGATTTTATGCATAAATAGATGCATAAAGAATTTTATTTTTAATTCAAAAGAGTTATTTTCATCAATTTTGATTTTATGCATAAATAGATGCATAAAGAATTTATTTTTATTCCAAAAGAGTTATTCTTATCAATTTTGATTTTATGCATAGAAAGATGCATAAAGAATTTTGTTTTTAATTCAAAAGAGTTATTTTCATCAATTTTGATTTTATGCATAGAAAGATGCATAAAGAATTTTATTTTTAATTCAAAAGAGTTATTCTTATCAATATTGATTTTATGCATAGAAAGATGCATAAAAGATTTATTTTTATTTTGAAAATATTATTTTTATTGAAATTAAATTTATGCATAGTTAGATGCATAAAAGATTTATTTTTATTTTGAAAGTGTTATTCTCATTAAAATGGAATTTATGCATAGTAAAATGCATAAAAGATTTATTTTTATTTTGAAAGTGTTATTCTCATTAAAATGGAATTTATGCATAGTAAAATGCATAAAAGGTTTATTTTTAATTCGAAAGTGTTATTCTCCTTAAAATTGAACTTAGATGCATAAAAGGATTTTTATAAAAGTGTTATTCCTACTAAAGTTGTCTTTATGCCTAGATGCGTAAAGAATCTTTATATCAGAAAAAATAGAATTCTCCTACATTCTATAAATAGATGTGATAAGATGTGATAGGAATCATATAGATGTAAATGGATGTATAGATGTACATGTGGAATGTGGATATGGATGTATGGTTGTGAATGTGGATGTGGATGTGGATATATGAATGTAGATGTGGATGTGGATGTATGAATGTGAATGTGGATATGGATGTATGAATGTGGAATGTGGAAATGGATGTATGGATGTGAATGTGGATGTGGATGTGGATGTATGAATGTAGATGTGGATGTGGATGTATGAATGTGAATGTGGATATGGATGTATGAATGTGGAATGTGGGTATGGTTGTGGATATGGATGTATGGATGTGAATGTGGATGTGGATGTGGATGTGGATGTATGAATGTAGATGTGGATGTGGATGTATGAATGTGAATGTGGATATGGATGTATGAATGTGGAATGTGGAAATGAATGTATGGATGTGAATGTGGATGTGGATGTGGATGTGGATGTGGATGTATGAATGTGAATGTGGATATGGATGTATGAATGCGGAATGTGGGTATGGATGTCGATGTGGATGTATGGATGTGGATGTGGATGTGGATGTATGGATGTATGTATGTGGATGTGGATGTGGATGTATGGATGTGTATGGATGTATGGATGTGGATGTATGGATGTATGTATGTGGATGTGTATGAATGAGGATGTGAAAATGGATGTATGAATGTGAATGTGGATGTGGATGTATGAATGTGGAATGTGGATATGGATATATGAATGTGGAATGTGGACAGATGTGAATGTGAATGTGGATGTATGGATGTGGGTATGGATGTGGATGTATAGATGTAGATATGGAATGTGGATGTGGATGTGGAAATGGATGTATGCATGTGGATGTGGATGTGGAAATGGATGTATGGATGTGGATGAGGATGAGGATATGGATGTATGAATGTGGATGTGGATGTATGGATGTGGATATGGATGTGTATGTATAAATGCGGATGTGGAATTGGATGTATGATGTGGATGTACGAATGTGGATGTGTATGTAGAATAATGAATGCGAATGTGTATGTGAAATGATGTGTCGTCGATATGAGTGAATGGATGAGATGTGATGACATGTGAATTGGGATGTGAATATATGATATGTGATGTGAATGAATCTGAGGTGATGAGATGGAAATGATGTGATTGGATGAGAATGAGTACACATATGAATGGAATGTGGAATAAGTAATGTGGACTGATGAGGGATAATGTGGAAAGACGAGAGTTCAATATAGAAACTGTATTTGTGACTTGTTTGTAAATGACTGTTTTATGTCAAGAATGCTGGGGAAGCATTTTGACCGTCTTGTGATTAAGGTCGTGGAGACCTAACTGATAAAGTTGCAACTGCTGACGGAGAGTCAATGGAGGACATCTCGCGTAGCAAGGTCTCGGCCGAGGTCTTGACCAACCTTGGACTGGAATGAAGGGATGTAATGCATGAAAAATATGAGTAATCACCATGTAAACATGATGCCTAAGTGTGTTTAGTCTCTCACCAAGAGAATGGAAATAGCCTTCCACAAGATAAGAGAGAAGCCATGAGCTCCAAGAAACATAAGTTTCCATTTCTAAAAATGATCATCAAAAAGTTACAACCATGGTCCAAGTCCCCTCTTTTATACATGGACTTGTCCCATTATTAACCCTATTGAATAAAGTTCCTACTTTATTACAAACCATCCCTTCCCAAAGATTTTGTCCTCAAAATCAATAACATGTACAATCTCAAAGTATGAGACTCTAATGTAATCAATGGGAAGTGGTTAAGAGTTCTCAAGTACATCCAAAGCACATATACAATGAAAATCCGGATGTATACAAGTCCACAAAGCTTCAAGCCCAAAGTGTATGAGTGGGACTGTTATGACAGCCCTTCTAGTCGATGAAGACCCTTGAAAATCCTTCATTTAGACTCCATATATTGGGCTGAAAATGATATGTACACTCAGCCATATGTAGCCCACATCATAATCTTTTATTAGGATACGCCATGAAGCTTGTTGGAGTAGAAAAATAGGCCCAATAGTAGACCTTCCCAAAGCTGTCCAGAAATTACAGCATGTATACTTCTCCTCATATTACCCAATTTGCTCAAGTAAACCATACCACTTGGTCACGGAAAGTCATCCACAAGTAAGCCATGTTGTTGGACATACTCCAATGATTGCCAAGTAGCCTCATCCATGGGTAATTGCTTCCATTTGACAAGGTATTCATCAATATTCCGATTCCTCAACTCTCTTGTCCTCTTGCCAATAACCCTCTCCGGCTCATAAATGATCTCACCTTCTTCATTCATGGGTGGAAGCTCTTCCATCTCTTGAGGCAAAGATCCCATAAACCTCTTAAGGTTAGATACATGAAACACATTATGGATCCTTGTCGACGAAGGCAAATCCAACTTGTAGGCCAAATCACCAACCCTCTTGATAATCAAGTATGGTCCATAATACCTATGAGCCAATTTTGAGTTGGTTACACCTTTGAGAGTGTTATGCCGACTCTTGGGAAGCTTCAATTGATGGTCCCCACCAACCTTAGTGTGCTTGGGTTCTTGCAACCCGCCAACAACTCTTGTGAGATAGAGCATATGCAAGCTGAAATTTCTGTATTGGTAGGCATGTCTCCGTCCACAAGGCTTTCCTTTGGTAGGCATGTCTCCGTCCACAAGGCTTTCCTTAACTCCACCTCCCGGATCAAACGGAAACTCACCATCCTCCGTGATGAAAGAATGGTCTTCAAGTGACTCCTCATGTGCTTCTTCATTGCAATCCCCCATTCCTCAATGTCATGAGAGTCATCCTTGTTCTCTTCCTCATCCATGAGGATCATAGTGGCCACAATCTTCTTTGATTTGCACACATGCCCGGGTGACCACCTCTCTTTGCACTTGAAACATAGCCCTTTGCTTCTCAACTCCTCAATCTTTGGATCATCCATTCTTTGAGTCTTCTTGAAGGGTTGAAAGGGCTTCTTCTTCATGAAGTCACTACTCTTTTTGGCATCAAATTGATGTATCCCATTCTTTGGCTGTCCACCCCCAAATGATGTAGGAGTTCTTGGATTAGAGGATGGTAATGTAGAGGTAGGACCTTTCCCAAAATTGTAAGAAGTAGTGGTTGGTTTGAGTGTGTCTTTGGTGAAGGTCATGGGCTGAGACCTCTTGTACTTTGGCTCATAGAGTTCGGCTAACCTCATAGCTTCTTTGAGAGAGCTAGGCCTTTGAGCCGACACATCCGCCTTGATGAAGTGTTCAAGCCCATGCACAAACTTTTTCATCTTCATGTCTTCACTCAAGCCTTCCACGTACATTGAAAGCTTCAAAAATCTCTTGATGTAATCTCTCACCATCATCCCCTTTTGACAAAGCTCATACCATTCTTCATGGTATCGGTCAAGCACTAAGGGTGAAATGAAGGCCAAGTTCATCTCCCGCTTCAATCCTTCCCAAGTTGATGGCGTGTTCCCTTGTTTGACCAAGTGCCTCCACCATTGATGAGCATAATCTTCAAGATGTAAGGAGGAAAATTGTACCATATCACGCTCACTTTTTGGGTAAAGTTGGAAATAGGTGTCAAGCTTGGTAGCCCACTCCTCCAACTCTTGCGGAGATGACCCGTCACCTTTGAACTTTGATAGTGAGATTTTGTCTTTGACATCCTTGGAAGATATGTGGGATGGGTTATCATGTTGGGTAGAGGGCTTGAATCTTTGCATCTTCGAGTATGACTCCATAAATTGTGCAAAGTCTTTGTAATCCCTCTTGATGATATTCGACAATTCCATCCACTTCTCGTGAGCATTTCTTTGTCTTTGGGCAAAGGACATTTGATTCCAATCGAGTGCAATCTCCTCATCATTCACAAACACCTCATCCTCTTCCCTTGAATGCATTGCCCTAGAAAAGGTAGGACCCTTTGATGCATTGAGGTGAGACAAACCCGAATGAAAAGGAGGAAACATGTCCTTGACAAGAGGTCTCCGTGCATCCGCCATGAATCCCCGAGTGGATGCTCCCAATGGATCCTCTTGTACGGCCTTCATGGAATCCTCATTCAAGATGCCCTTGCCTTTTCTTTGCTCATAGTCACCATAATTCCCATGCTTTTCTTGTGCTTGAGACTTCCCAAACTTGTCCTCCATCACACCAATCCGTGAAGATAATGTTTTAAAATGAGAATCAAGCTTGGAGTCTAAGGTCTCCAACCGTTGTACAAGCATTTGCATGAGGGTGTCATGGTTAACCGCCGCTTGTGTCCCTTGAGAAATTTGATTATGTACATTGCCCCCATTGTCTTCATTGATGAATGCATCCCTTGCATCCATATTACCTTCCATGTCCTCATCACCAATGATAATTTCTTGCACAATATCCCCACCCTTGCGTGGTCTTCCCTTCGGCATAGTGAAGAAATGCAAGATGTTGGTAGAATGCCCAAATGATGTCGGAATTGGACAAAAGAAGGTTCTATGGGTAGATAATGGTGTCTACTATCCTCCCAAATGAACACAGTAAGAACTAGGTGTGGGCAAGTACTCTCTATTTTAGGGTTTGTGCGGGACAGCTGAAAGTAGTAATTTGGTTCTAAAATGCAAAATATATGTCGGAATTAGGATTTTGACGGCTCTATAGAAAGCTAACGGAAGATAGAACCTACCCCTAAAAGCATTTTGATTCAGTCAAAGTGGAAGTATATTCTGTTTGACTTTGACCAGAAAGTCAACATGACTACTTTGACCAAGATTGTGATATCCGATTAAGGGGTTCTATGGCTCATTTGAAAACTCTCAAGGAGTAGAATAGAGTCGTGTAATCACTCGGACCTAATCCCAAAAACCCTAGGACTGAATTAGGGTTTTGTAAAATCCCAAAAATTCCCAAAATTCGGTCCCCAAGCTCAATCCGGCTACAAATGATTGGTGTTTCTCCCCTTGGTAGTTGTGAATAACTCTTCAAGTGTATCCATGGGGTAAATCTCCAATCAATAAGCTTGTTTGGCTCCCTTGTTGGAAAAATTCCGCCATAGTCTCCTTTGTAATTGGAACCAAATCTCAAATGAAAATGCAACTTCTCAAATCACAATGCAATACTCTTTGTATCCCACAATGTCATGAAAGATCATATGCACTCTTTGTCCATCAAAGCATTTGCAATATCCACACAATATGACGAAAAAAGGGGCCCCATTGCCCAAATGCATCCACAAAGTCGATGGTGAGGATTGTTGAGGACGCGCATTGAAGCTTGCCGATCTCCCGGCCAAGCTCTTCTCACCCCTTCACCAAGTTTTCCTCCAAGGTGAAGGTTGAGGCCATGTCTTCACACCGGTGTACCTAATCCCCCTTTGTACCGCTTTTCCAAGGCAATCACGGCACAAAGAGTTCAAGCCATTCTCCCCTTGGCCTCTCCAACCAATGCCAAGGTACCCTCACACATTGCTAGATTCTATAGAAACTTGAAGTGGTAGCAATGGTGAGTGTAGGTACAAAATGATGTGGATAATATCAAATGATAGAACAAGTTTGTTGGCTTACAAGTATTGAGCATGACTCATGCCCTTTTACAATTTAGAACTCACCAATAAAGCATGGACTCATGCCTCAATCCATCATCCAAAAGCTCCAACACAAACCAACAATTCACAATGCCCTCACCATGGCATTTGCATAAGCAATTGTTAACCACAATCAAGGCATTTGCAATTGTATTCCAACAATTACTTTCACATCATATTGACAAATGCATGCTTCCAAATGCTCTCTCTTATGCCCATGTGTAAAACATAGCATTGGCATGGCTATGTATAGCATCCATAGTGTCCATATGGCATCAAGATGAGCATGAGGGACTCCAAAAACATTGCATAAGCTTGCTATTCCATCAATGGCATGCCAATTGAGACATAATGAAGAAAATCCCCCAAAATGTGATCTATGAATTGGCCAAGCTCATGTGGAATCAATTCCTTTCACCATTGCCATCAATAATGCATGGAGAAGCAATATTGGCATGTGAATGGTCAAGATTTAATGGTTAATTTCTGAAAATTAGGGGAATTTGAATGTGTCCAACCCTAATCCATTCCCAAGCTCCACCAAATGCTTCAAACTTGCAAGAAATTGATCAAACCACTCACCAATGTCATCCGGAAAGCTTCAATGGTAGAAAATGTTGAAGAAGCCTCTTGTTGAAGAAAAACGTAGCTCTCTTTGCTCTGAAATTTGCAGCCAAATAGCACCTCCCATGTGCTTGAATAAGGCTTGAAAATATGCTCCAAACAAGGGCTAAGAACCCTATTGCATAGCTTTCAACTCTTGAGGTAGTAGAGCTAGGCTTCACCTAGCTCTCCCTCACCATTTCAACGCCGTTTTGAGGCGGCAGCCTGCTGCAGCCCGCCATTTGCGCTTCCTTGCCTCCCTTCATGAGATGATAATGCTAATAATGATGCCTATGAAGATGTACAAGCTTAGCAATTGAGAGATATGGTTCATGGAAGGTAGGTTAAGCTCAACTTTCAGCCATGGAGAAATGAACAAAAGCTCCCAAATCTTGAGAAAAAAATTAGCAAGAAGAGGCTCAAATGAAAGATCTCAGAAAGCTCTACAAAAACCCTAAGGTTTGGCATCAAAACGGGTAAAGGAAGAGCATCCCATGGCTATGGAAAGCTTGAGGAAGAAGAAGATGATTACTAATCATGATTAGTAAAAAAGTTAATTGCAATTAGTCACTTGCCCTAAGTTTTGGCCCGACTGCCCCAAATTTTTGGTCCAGAGGCCCAAAATTTGGTCCAAAAATGGCAAAATTGGCCAAAATCACTCAAAATTCAAGCAATTTCCATGAAATGCTCACCATATCCATGAGATTAAGCAAGATTAGAGAAGATTTTTCAAGAATCACTCAAGGATTACAAGAAAATGAAAAAAATTAAAAGAAACTCAAATTTTCAAGCAAATTTTCCCAACAACCCATGCATGCCCATGATCAAAATCAAGAGCTCTGATACCAATTGAAATGAAGGGATGTAATGCATGAAAAATATGAGTAATCACCATGTAAACATGATGCCTAAGTGTGTTTAGTCTCTCACCAAGAGAATGGAAATAGCCTTCAACAAGCCAAGAGAGAAGCCATGAGCTCCAAGAAACATAAGTTTCCATTTCTAAAAATGATCATCAAAAAGTTACAACCATGGTCCAAGTCCCCTCTTTTATACATGGACTTGTCCAATTATTAACCCTATTGAATAAAGTTCCTACTTTATTACAGTTCGATTTAAATGGTGAGCTTCTGGTACGGTGGATGAGGGACCAAGGAAGCGGCCTATGAGTGAAGTGCTAAGTGACCTGCGAAGGATCCTAGAGGGTGCTGACCATATGGTGCTCAGGCTCTGGGTCACCGAAGATACCCACACGTGCGTCGTGGAAGATATTGGAATAAGGAGTAAGAGTTGTTTTCTGAAGCCGAGTATGGATCTGGTTGATTGACCTTGCTGGTCCTCAACTGATGAGTCCATAGCTCTCTTATATGGATCTGTTGGTTGATCAGGATTCTATCTTGATTTTTATAAGTGATTATCTGCCGGGTACTATGAGCTAGGAACTATCGAAAAGGCCCCTGAGTGAACAGGTGGTGAGCATTCTGGTTGCCAATGATGCCATAGATACTCTGATGAAGGAATGATTGGAAATTAAGATTCAATCGGATACTTGGAAGTTTATGATCAATAACACTATGATTTCATTAACTGATTGAATTAAATACATTTGAATCTAGGAAAAAGGCAATTTCATATTGGGTGTGTAAGTGGTGTGACGGGAGTTAAATTTGCTTGAAAATCTGGCTAGGGGGCCTGGGAACTCTTTTCCCTGGTACCCGGGACAAAACCTAACCAAATTCCTAATTGGATCCCATCACTACAGTGGTTGGTGGGCGGTTGGCTAACCCATGGGACTAGGCTAGACTGATGGATCCGTAAATCGAGACTCAATTTCTGTTTAGTTCGATAGATGAAGTAAATCCCAGACAAAAATTGTTCTATGGAAAAGAATCAACGGCTGTGCCTCTCAATGAGGAAAAAAGCGTTGGTCTCTAAGATCCAAGTACAGTCCTTTCCCTTGATCTGACTATGGGACTTACGGGTTCGGTCAGATGAGCTCAGTTAGTTAAGGCTTTTGACTACGTTAGGGAAAAGTTATCCTGGTGGAATCGCCCATGCTTTCCGGGCAAAGGAAGTTTTTTCGGGTTCGGTTTTGGAAAAACCGATGGATTAGTCTCTTGTTCGGATATCCGTGTGGGCGAGGCCCCAAGTGTGGGACCCTACCCCGCGCAAGAAGTGCTACTTCCGCTGCTAGCACCCCTGAAATTGTTGCGTGGTGGGGACAGGGATCTTACAGACTGTTTTACGCCAGAATGTTTGAGGAAGCATTTGGCATGTGTTTTACTAAGAGGAGGTTCGTTTGCAACAGCTGGCGGGGAGTCATCGAGGGACATCACTCGGCGGCAAAACCTGCCGAGGTCTTGACCAGCCTCGGTACAGTTAAAATGGTATGCTTTCGGTACGATAAGCATCTCATCTCTTCCGCTATAACTTGAACGAGCCGAGCCAGACTCGCAGGCTATTTCGAGGATCTATATTTTCCTGACCTAGCGGAGAGACGGCAGCACAAGTGGTTTGCAGGGTAGTATGTCAACGCCTCTTGTGACTAGCGTGCGATGCTGAGGCAGAATCTCTCATTAACCAATGATTCTGATGAAGCTGAAAGTGATACATGGTGTTATTTTATATCACTCAAGGCCTCAAAATTTTAGACTTTCCTACCAAATCTACAGACTCCTTAGTCGCTTTATTCCTAAGGAGAAGATAGTAGCTCCCTTGGCAGTAAGGGAACATTTGTATTAGGGCATGTCTATAGCCCAGTACCGTCGTCTTATGTGTCTCCCGAGGATATTTTGACTTGTGGAGCCGAGCCGCTCTATGTACATATTGCAACCTTTCTATAAATAAAGAAATGTTTTGTGGAAAAATTCCCTATTGTATAAGTGATTGTTTATGGACGAACTGATAAAGCAAAATCTGTTACCGGACATATGTCATAATCTCCAATAAGATCATTTATCTTGTTTAAGAAATTATTTTTTGAACCTCCTAAATCTTAGAATCTCGTGGACGATATCAAAATAAAAATCTAATAATATATCATTTTTGGTAGAATCATGAGGCGAGGAAACCGTGGCCGTCAGCCAGACCCTCTCTCTGAAGAAGAAGAGCTTGACCCCGACATTCGCAAGGCTCTTCATAGAACTCAGCCACTAGGACCCTTCAAAGGAGAAGGGGAGAACTTGGGCGAGGCTGTGGAGAAATGGGTGGAAGCTATGGAAGAGTATTTTGATGTCACAGGCTATAATGAGCGGAGCAAAATGGCTCTTGCGCCAGGCTGAAAATTGTGAAAACAGCCAAGGTGGCATGGAGGAACCATTGTGATACCAACCATCTGGACAGGAATACCCAATCCTAGAACAATCTTAAAGCCTATTTAAGGAAGAGGTTTTGTCCCCCTGGGTAGAAACCAAAATGAATGAATTTTTAAAGCTAAACCAAGGGAGCAAAACCATCGAAGAATATCACCAGGCATTTGCTCTTCTACTCGAGTATTCACCACCTCTAGACGAAAAGCAACTTATGGCTAGGTTCATTCAGGGAATGAACGAACCCTTAGACACTGTGGTCAAGAATGCCAAGCTAGTGTCCATGGCAGAAGTTGTCAGAATGGCAAAGGACTTCGCCAAAACCTTCATTGTCGTGAAAGTCCTGCCAAAGCAGCACCCTCATCCTTCAAAAGATTTTAAACATCGGGAAGTTCTTCCAACCTTCTGCCTCACCAAGGTCCCAACCAGAATCTGGAGACAGGAAGCTTCAGGAATGAAGGAAGACCTTTCCCTCGAAGTACTTTCTCAGGGACTCCGGCTCTCTCAAGAATGCAAAGGGAAGAGCTTCAAAATGAGAACAGGTGCTTCGGATGTCAGGGGTTTGGGCACCAGCTCAAGGTTGCCCATCTCCTTCTATGGACCAAGGAAGCCAGGGTCCCAGAATTCAGAGACAGACTCCTTCGTATCAGTCTAATCAGGGTCCCCCGTGCCAAAATCAGGGCAACCCCAGAAGAGTGCCAACTCAGGCAGCCTCCATGCAAAGTAGTCTCCGAACTCTCTCCCAGAATTGGAATAACCAAAGAGAGAGATCTTGAGACAGACCATATTTAGTTTAGCCTAGATGGGAACGTAACAGAGTGCCAGTTCAGAGTCCTACCCTTAGGAGTTTATGATGGAATCCTTGGAATGGATTGGCTCCGTAAGAATCAAGCTGACATTCATTGTCACAAAGGAACCATCTCTTTCCTTGACCTTACGGGAATAAAGTTCAAGGAACTAGAACTTTTGGATCCCCAATGCTGCAATTAGTCAAGGTTTCTAAATTACTAAAAGGGCTCAAAAAGAGGCAAGCTATTTATGTCGTTAAGATGAATCCGGTATACATAAAATGCAAGGCTAAAGAACCAGAGTGATAAAGTGAGTATGCAGATGTGTTTTCTAAAGAACTGACTGAGATGCCTCCGTCTCGCGAAGTAGATCATGAGATCAAGTTAACCCCCGGAGCTCAGTGAGTGGCTCAGCGTGCATACAAAATGCCAGTCCCTGAAGCCATAGAACTTAAGGAATAGTTAAGACAACTGTTAGAGTAGAGATTCATCTCAGACCTAGTGTCTCACATTGGGGTGCGCCCGTTCTCTTTCAAAAGAAGAAAGATGGAACGTTAAGACTCTGTATTGACTACAGAGGATTGAATCAATTAACAATTAAGAATAAGTATCTTATTCCTAGGATTGATGAACTTCTGGATCGGTTGAGTGGGACCCAAATGTTCACAAAGATAGATCTCAAATCCGAGTACTACCAGATCAAAATCAAGGAGCAAGACATCCCAAAGACAGCATTCAATACTTGCTATGGGCATTATGAGTTCACAGTCATGCCGTTTGGATTGACTAATGCCCCAGCAACATTTAATCGTCTTATGCAAGATATTCTCAGAGAATACTTGGATGATTTTATTCTTTTCTTCTTTGACGATATCTTGGTATACTCAAAGAATGCTATAGATCATGAAGATCATGTGCGCAAGGTCCTGAAAATCCCAAGGAAACACCAACTCTTTGCAAAAAAGAGCAAGTGTTCTTTCTCTGTTGACCAGGTGGAATACTTGGGATTCATAGTGTCAAAGGATGGGATTTCTCCTGACCCCCCAAAGATCCAAGCAGTCATAGAATGGCCAGTGTAAGATCCCACACCCCACTGTGCAACGAATTTGGGGGTGCGAGCAGTGGAAGTAGCACTTCTTGTGGGGCAGGGTCCCACACTCAGGGCCTCGCCCACAGATATCCAGACAATCCATCGGTTTTTCCAAAACCGAACTTGGAAAAACTTCCCTTGCCCAGAAAGCACGAGCGATTCCTCTAGGATAACTTTTCTCTAACGTAGTCAAAAGCCTTAACAAACTGAACTCATCTGACCAAACCTGTAAGTCCTATAGTTAGATCAGGGAAAAAAGACTGTACTTGGATCATAGAGACCAACACTTTTTTCCTCATTGAGAGGCACAACCGTTGATTCTTTTCCATAGAACAATTTTTATCCAGGATTTACCTCATCTATCGTACTATACACCTTGATTTACGGATCCATCAGTCCACCCCATCCACCATTCCCATGGGTTAGCCAACCGCCCAACCACTGTAGTGATGGGATCCAATTAGGAATTTGGTTAGGTTTTGTCCCGAGTACTAGGGAAAAGAGTTCCCAGGCCCCCTAACTGGATATTCATGCAAACATAAAACTAGTCACACCACTTACACACCTGATATGAACTTGCCTTTTTCACAGATTCAACAATCTTTAAAACAATCATTTAATGAAACCATAGTGTTACTGATCATAATCCTCTAATTATCCAATTGAATCCTAATTTCCAATCCCTTCCTTCATCGGTGTACCTATGGCATCATTGGCAACCAGAACGCTCACCACCTGTTCACTCAGGGGCCTTTTCAATAGTTCCTAGCTCATAGTACCCGACAATATAATCACATAAAAATATCTAGATGGAATCTCCATTGAAGATCAGCAAGATCAACCAACAGATCCATATAAAAGAGCCATGGACTCATCCATTGAGGACCAGCAAGGTCAATCAACCAGATCCATGCCCGAATTCAGAAAACAACTCTTACTCCTTGTTCCAATATCTTCCCCGACGTACTCGTGGTGGGTATCTTCGACGAACCAGAGCCCGAGCACCGTATGGTCAGCACCCTCTAGGATCTTTCGCAGGTCACCTAGCGCTTCACTCATAGGCCGCTTCCTTGGTCCCTCATCCACTGTACCGGAAGCTCACCATTTAATCAAACCGAGGCTGGTCAAGACCTCGGCCGACCTTGCTACGCGAGACGTCCTCTGATGACTCTTTGTCACAGCAGTTGCAACTTTAACAGATAGGTCTCCACGACCTCATTCACAAGACGGTCAAAATGCTTCTCCAGCATTCTTGACATAAAACAGTCATTTAAAAACAGATTTCACAAACAAATACAGTTCTAATAATATTTCCATCTTTTCTCATGACTCCGCATCCTTTCACATTAGACCCCATCTTTTTTTCATCTTACCATAATTTTATTTTCATCATCGATCCCTATCACATCACATCATTCCTACATCAAATCACATCCAATCGCATCATCCACACATTAATCTACATCATCCATACATCAATCCACATCATCCACACGTCAATCCTCATCATTCAAACATCCATGCACATCAATCCACATTATCCACACATCAATCCACCTCATCCATACATCCATCCACATCATCCATATCAATCCGCATCATTCACTCATCATACACACACCAATCCACATCATCCACATCAATCCACATTATCCACACATCCATCCATATCTTCCATACATCCATCCACATCAATCCACATGTCAATCCACATCATCCAAACATCCATGCACATCAATCCACATTATCCACACATCAATCCACCTCATTTCATAAGTATTCCCATTCTCATCTAATCACATCTTTTTCTATCTCATCACTTATTTCCTCATTTATCCTCATCAGATCTCACCCACTTACATCTACCCATATATCTCATCACTTCACATACATTAACATCTATCCAGTTTACATCGCATCATATCACATTCATTTCACATCACATCTCATTCATTCACATCCTGATTCACATGCTAACACATTCATTCATGTCCCTTATCGTTCATTCACATCCCGATTCACATCACATCACATCCATTCATATCCCTTATCATTCATTCACATCCTATATCATTCGTGAACTCACATCACATCACATCCATTCACATCCCTTATCATTCATTCACATCCTATATCATTCATTCATATCCCGATTCATATGTCATCACATTCATTCACGTCCCGATTCATATGTCATCACATTCATTCACATCCTATATCATTCATTCACATCCCTTATCATTTATATCTATCTAATTTACATTACATCTCATTGCTTCAATTCTCGTTCATATCCATCACATTTACATCCACATATATTCTCCCACATACATCCACATCCATACTTATCACATACACATCCACATCTATCCTTTCACATACATCCACATCCATACTTATCACATACACATCCACATCTATCCTTTCACATACATCCACATCCATATTTATCACATACACATCCACATCTATCCTTTCACATACACTCATCCACATCCATTCTTTAACATACATCCACTCTATTCTTCACATACATCCACATCCATACTTATCACATACACATCCACATCTATCCTTTCACATACATCCACATCCATATTTATCACATACACGTCCACATCTATCCTTTCACATACATCCACATCCATATTTATCACATACACATCCACATCTATCATTTCACATACACACATCCACATCCATTCTTTAACATACATCTACTTATATTCTTCACATACATCCACTTCTATTCTTCACATACATCTATCCATCCATTCATTCTCGTCTATCTGATTCGCATCCCATCTCATCACATCTATTTACGTCTCATTCTCATCACATCTATCCAGTAATTCTCATCTATCTGATTTGCATCCCATCTCATCACATCTATTTACCTCTCATCTATTCATCCATTAATTCTCATCTATCTGATTTGCATCCCATCTCATCACATCTATTTACCTCTCATTCTCATCACATCTATCCATCCATTCATTCTCATCTATCTGATTCGCATCCCATCTCATCACATCTGTTTACCTCTCATTCTCATTACTTCAATTTTCATCACATCTATTCTCTATTCATTCTCATCTATCTGATTCACATCCATTCTTAGAATGCAAGAGAATCCTTATTTTTTTTATATAAAGATTCTTTACACATCTATTTATGCATAATTTCAATTTTAAGGAGATTAACACTTTCGAAATAAAAATAAATCTTTTATGCATCTTTCTATGCATAAATTCAATTTTAATGACAATAACTCTTTTGAACTAAAAATAAATTTCTTTATGCATCATTCTATGCATAAAATCAAAATTGATGAGAGTAACTCTTTTGAAATAAAAATAAATTCTGTATGCACCTATTATGCATAAAATCAAAATTGATGAGAATAACTCTTTTGGAATTAAAAAAAAATTCTTTATGCATCTTCCTATGTATAAAATGAAAATTGATGAGAATAACTCTTTTGAAATAAAAATAAATTTCTTTATGCATCTTCCTATGCATAAAATGAAAATTGATGAGAATAACTCTTTTGAAATAAAAATAAATTTCTTTATGCATCTTCCTATGCATAAAATGAAAATTACACTTTTAGAATACACAATTGGTGGGGACATTCTCATCACATCTATTTACCTCTCATTCTCATCACATCTATCCATCCATTCATTCTCATCTATCTGATTTGCATCCCATCTCATTACATCTATTTACCTCTCATTCTCATCACATCTATTCTCATCACATCTATCCATCCATTCATTCTCATCTATCTGATTTGCATCCCATCTCATCACATCTATTTACCTCACATTCTCATCACATCTATCCATCCATTCATTCTCATCTATCTGATTTGCATCCCATCTCATCACATCTATCCATCCATTCATTCTCATCTATCTGATTCTCATCACATCTATCCATCCATTCATTCTCATCTATCTGATTCGCATCCCATCTCATCACATCTATTTACCTCTCATTCTCATTACTTCAATTTTCATCACATCTATTCTCTATTCATTCTCATCTATCTGATTCACATCCATTCTTAGAATGCAAGAGAATCCTTATTTTTTTATATAAAGATTCTTTACACATCTATTTATGTATAATTTCAATTTTAATGACAATAACTCTTTTGAACTAAAAATAAATTTCTTTATGCATCATTCTATGCATAAAATCAAAATTGATGAGAATAACTCTTTTGAAATAAAAATAAATTCTTTATGCACCTATTTATGCATAAAATCAAAATTGATGAGAATAACTCTTTTGGAATTTAAAAAAAAGCATCTTCCTATGCATAAAATGAAAATTAATGAGAATAACTCTTTTGAAATAAAAATAAATTTCTTTATGCATCTTCCTATGCATAAAATGAAAATTGATGAGAATAACTCTTTTGAAATAAAAATAAATTTCTTTATGCATCTTCCTTTGATGAGAATAACTCTTTTGAAATAAAAATAAATTTCTTTATGCATCTTCCTATGCATAAAATGAAAATTACATTTTTAGAATACATAATTGGTGGGGATTACTCTTTTTGGATAATAAAAGATAAAACTTATTTCACCAATTTTTAGAAAATTTTACCATAACCTCCTTTGTATGGCTGACCATTTTTTAATTTTTCCTAACTTAAAATTACTTAAAAATTATCCCCAATTGGTTTTAAGCACTCCAAACTAATCAAACTTCACTTTTAAAAGAGAAACAATATGAAAAGTTTAATTCCAACAATTAGATTACTTAACTAGGATAAAGAAGGGCTGAATTTAAGAATGAGAGAGGGGGAAAGCCTTTCCAAGGCATAGCATCTGTTTATCATTTTAAGATAACAAACAATTTAGAAAACCATTAAAAGAATAAGAAAAAGTAAGATTTCTTACTTACATGACATTCTGGGAGCTTTCCTTTGGCTTGATGGTTTGAGGGATCTACTCTTGTTTGCAACAAGAGTGGCCACCAATTCTTTAGAAGAGGGAATGGTCAAAAAACTAGTGAATTATTAAGAAATTCACAGTTCTTGGCTCTTGGGAGGAGTAGAGTAACAGTGCATAAAACACTATTAAGCTTCAACAAAGGGGGAGGCTTCTATTTAAGGGAAAAAGTGAGCTTCTAAACCAAGAAAACTGATTCTAGAATTTTCCAGATCAGTTTGGTCAATTTTTGACCATTTTTAGGTCAATTTAGCTTACTTTTTGGAACTAGACTTGAATTAGGAGAGAGGAGAGATGAAATGTCTCAATTTTTATAATTTTAAACTCCACCATGTTGGAATTAGGGTTGCAGGAAAGCACACAAAGCTTGGAGAAGAAGAAGCAAGAATGCACACAACACAAAGTGTATTAGATTGTGTCAATGTACAAAAGATAAGTTAGCCCTAGAATGATGGGCGTATATACAAGCCGGGGGAAAAAACCTCCTAAAGAGGGAAAAAGTGCCCCGGCGGTCCTAAGTGTGTTCACACACATCACTGCCTATGTATATGGCAACAAATCCCCCTGGGAGTGATGGTGTGAACGAGAGCTGGCACTCATGTATAGGGGAGTGCCATGCCCGAAGTAGATCAATCCACAAAGGGGGAGCAAGCCCAAAGCTTTGCGGAAAGCTTTGAACTTCTCACAAGGAAGCGCCTTTGTGAAAAGATCGGCGAGGTTGTCCTGTGTTGGCACATAGGCCAAGCTGATCTCTCCTGCTGAGAGTCTCTCCCTGACATAGTGATAATGCACCTCAATGTGCTTTGTGCGAGCATGAAAACGTAGGTTTCTCACAACTGCCAATGCGCTCTGACTGTCAGTGTAGATAGAGGTGGCAGACTCCTGTCCAACACCCAAATCAGCCATAAGCCATCTGAGCCACACCACTCAACCGTAGCTGTGAAAGCTGCCCTGTACTCAGCTTCACAACTAGAAGTGGCCACAGTAGGTTGCTTCTTGCTCAACCAATATATGCATGAGCTACCGAGCATGAAACAAAAACCACTTGTGGACACTCTTGTGTCATAGCAACCAGCCCAATTTGAGTCCGAAAAAGCATGTAAATCTGGCGGTAAAGATCCCCCCTTGGGATAAAACAACCCAAGATGTATGTTGCCACTCAAGTAGCGAAAGATGCGTTTAACTGCCTTCCAATGCTGAGACCCTGGGCTATGCATAAACCTGCTCACCTGTGAGACTGCAAACTGAATGTCCGGCCTCGTAATGCATATATAAATGAGGCAACCAACAGCTGTCTGATAGAGTGTGACATCAAAGTGATCTCCAGCATCATGAAGACTCAACTTTAAACTTGTCTCCATTGGAGTAGCAATAGGCTTGCAGTCTTCAAGGCCAAATCTCCGCAACAATGTCTCAATATACTTTGTCTAACACAAAGCAATACCTCCATCACACTGCTTAAATTGTATCCCCAAATAATGATGCAAATGCCCCAAATCTGACATTTCAAAAGAGGCATTCAAATCAGCCTTAAAATCAGCAATATGACTCTCATTTGGTCCTGTGAGCAGCATGTCATCGACATAGAGAGCAATGATTAGATGTACATCATCCACACGTTTAACATACAAAGTGCTTTCTGTTGGACTATTCTGAAAACCATGTGCAGTCAAATATGCATGTATCTTTTCATACCAAGCTCGTGGAGCTTGCTTTAAACCATATAAAGCCTTTTCAACCTGCACACTTTGTTTTCCTGCCCTCTTTGAACAAAACCACGAGGCTGCGATACATACACCTCCTCATGCAAATCTCCATTCAAGAACGCAGTCTTTATGTCCAGCTGATACGTTCCAACCATTATGAGCTGCCAATGCACAAATGCTATGAATGGTAGTCATACGACAAGTGGGAGAAAAGGTCTCATCAAAATCAATGCCCTTTTCTTGAGCATAACCCTTTGCAACAAGTCTAACCTTATAGCGATCAACACTGCCATCTGGCTTTCGTTTCAATTTAAAAACCCACTTACATCCAATGGCCTTCTTACCAATAGGCAAATCACACAAAGACCATGTACCATTCTTCATTATAGCATCATATTCACTTTGCATTGCAGCCAACCAATTTTCTGATTTTTGTGCCTCATCAAATGAAAGAGGTTCTTCCTCTTCACACATACTAGACACAGCCAAAGCATAACAATCTGATGCATAAGAGGCATGTTGAAAACCTGAACGAGTACGACTAGACATAGGTGCATCAATTTTACTATCACGCAAGGTTTGCACCAGCCATTTAGGCATACCTCTAGCCTGCTCATTTTCAGCCCTATCCTCATAGATTACATCCTATAAATCTGCATCAGAAATAGGCTGATCTATGATGTCGTTTGAAATTTGCATAGGCTGAATATTTGCCTCATTAGGACTTACATTTGAATTCCCACCTGTAAACAGAGGCAACAGCGTATCAAATACATCTCGTGAGCTTACACCTGTCTCTTTGGTACATGATAACAAAGGCTACACAGCATCTTCCACAAAAACAACATCTCGACTAATCAAGATACGCTTTGACTGCGGATGATACAATCTGTAACCCTTGCTCTCAGCACTGTAACCAACAAAAATGCATTTGACAGCCTTATCATCCAATTTTCTGCGTTGTTGCACAGGCACTAAAGCATAGGCCAAGCAACCAAAGACACGCAAGTGACCAATAGAAGGCTTCCTGCCATGCCAAGCTTCATATGGAGTAATAGACTGCAAGGCCTTAGTGGGACACCTGTTGAGTACATATGCAGCACACATGACAACCTCAAGCCAAAACGCATGTGGGAAAGCTTGGCTCTTGACCATACATCGTGCCATCTCCATAAGTGACCTGTTTTTCCTCTCAGCAACACCATTTTGCTGAGGGGTATATGGCACTATACATTGGTGTTTTATCCCACGACTAGCCAGAAATGCATCAAACTCTTTAGACATGTACTCCCCCCCTCGGAGGGTGTCCACATTACAATTGGATACATTTTCAACCATAAGCAAAAACTGTTTGAAGCACAAAAACACTTCGACTTTGCCTTCAGTGGATATACCCATGCATGCCTTGAGTAATCATCAATGAAAGTCACGAAGTACAAGTGTTTACCAAATGACGGAGTTTGCATAGGCCCACATACATCACTATGTACAAGTTGCAATTTGCGATTGGCCCACACATAACCATCTTTTGGAAACACAGAACGCTGCATTTGGCCCAAAATATAGCCCTTCACAAACATGTTTCAATGGTGCCTCAAGAGGGGGCAATGAAGCAACCATATCAAATTTCTGCAAACGCAGCAAACTAGCAAAGTTCAGATGACCGAAACGAGCATGCCATAGTTTTGCATCTGAAACTGCCTTTTCATCAGAGACTGCATTTGCTGAATCTTCCACACACTTGTCATAAGAATTGAGCCTATAGAGCCCACGAAACAAGGTGCCAGATACAATAATCGTATCACCAGAAGTCAAATCATGAACAGTATATCTGTCATCCACAAATTTGACTACAAGTCCAAGTCTAGCAAGCGCAGAGACAGACAATAGATTCTTCTTTATCCCTAGCACATACAAAGCATCTGAAAGTGTGAAAGCGCTGCCATTTGCAACAATAAGCATAATTTTACCAATGCCCTTCACTAGGTAAGAAGCATTATTGGCACATGTGACAGTATTGCCATTAGGGACAGCCTCAAGAGAAGTGAACATATCACAATGCGAGGTAATGTGCTTTGTAGCACCACTGTCAAAATACCAAACATGAGAGTCAACAGAAACTGCCAAACATGCATCATGTATAGATGGGTCATACTGGCAATACACACTAAACACCCATTCTGTATCCTGCACAACATTTGCAGAATCTGCATTTGTAGAAGCATCCGCTATTGTGGCTGCATTTGACTCTTTCTTCTTTGCCTCTTTAGCCTTTAGCTTAGGGCAATTCTTAATGACATGATCATTTGCCTTACAATAGTTGCACCTGGTCTTTTTCTTGCCTTTATCAAGAGCCTTCTCAGACTTATTGTTGCGACCTGTGGAAGGAGAAGAAGTTGCAGACCTACTAGTAGGAGAAGAAACAGTGGAAGGGGCTGCCTTACCACTTCTTCTCTGCTGTGCTGCTGGGCAGCAATAAATGCTTGATCAACTGCATGCTGCCTGGCCCTGTTTTGCCTGGACTGCGCTTCTTGCAAGAGCTTGTTGACTAAAGTATCATACTTGACAGCATCAGGTCTGTCCTCACTAAGAAGTCTCCACGTGGAAGCAAAAGTCTGATATGTCTCAGGTAAAGCATCAAGAACAGTCTGCACAAGAGAATGATCAGGAATAATCTCACCTGCAGAAATCAACTGTTCTTTGAGATCTTTAATCTCAGCAGGTAAGCGATTTTTGCCTCGTTACGACCTGCATACAAACCAGCTAGAATATCCCAAGCCTGTTTTGCTGTTTTAGCTGAACGAATATGTGGGGTGATGTTACGTTTGACAAAAAGTGCAATCAAGGCATGAGCCTGCGCATCTTTACCATCCCAACGAGCTTGTTCAGCAGTGGGTAAAACAGTAGCAACAGTAGAGCTGCTAGAACCTGCAACATCCTCAACAGATCCTACATCCACAGAACCTGGACGTACATCCATACCCTGCACAATGTTCCACACTCCTTTTGCAACCAAAACATGCTGCATCATGTATGCCCAAAGTGGGTAGTTGTTGTCTCCATCCAGTTTGTCTTCAGCAGGAGACAACATGCAAAATACATCATTGCTGTTATCAGCCATGGCCACTGACTGAAACTGATGCAAAAGCTACCTGTAATGAAGCAAAGACTGAACCGAGAACAACTCGTGCTATGTAGCACGGTCCACAATAGAGTACTGTTATGCAAAAAACTACACTGTCAAAATTTCTGCAGAAAATGACGAAAAACACCTGTGCAGAACTTGAAATGCAAAAACGGAGTCCGAAACGACCTCAGATGCGATTTCTGAGAACGTAAAGCCCTCTGGGCTAATTTTCATAGTATAGGGACCTGCAAGCTCACCTCAATCGGAGAACGTGAGTCGGAGGGTGCTGACGGTGTAGCCCTGGAAGCCGATGCCTGCTCTGATACCAATTGTTGGAATTAGGGTTGCAGGAAAGCACACAAAGCTTGGAGAAGAAGAAGCAAGAATGCACACAACACAAAGTGTATTAGATTGTGTCAATGTACAAAAGATAAGTTAGCCCTAGAATGATGGGCGTATATACAAGCCGGGGGAAAAAACCTCCTAAAGAGGGAAAAAGTGCCTCGGCGGTCCTAAGTGTGTTCACACACATCACTGCCTATGTATATGGCAACACACCACACATGTGAAGTAGGTGCCTCCTTCATGAGGGGGGAATTCCCATTGTGAGGTGTCAAAAATTCATTTTTTTAGTAATTTCTTTGGTCCTTAGTCCACTCTTCATCTTATGTGAGTATTTACTCATTTTTGGGGGGATTTTCTTTATTTCTTCTATTTATCTTCTCCACACATTTGGATGAATCTGATTGGCCCCTCAAAACCTTAATTTAAAATTTTTCGAAAATCTGGACCCCTAGGATAAGGCCTCTTGAATATATTATAATTGATTTCTAATGCACCTTCTGAAAATCTTTTTGAACTTCTGTTTTGGGAGAATTTATTTTAATAAGAAGAGATATTTTTCCATCCAAAAATATCCAAAATCTGAATAATCTCTCTCTAGAACATTTTCTCTCCCTAAGCCAGAATAGGTAGAAACAAGATCTTTTATATTTCTGAAGAGGGATTTGATTACAGGGGAAGATACTAGACATCCTGAGAGGCTCGGGAAGAATCTCACAGCCGGAACCCAAGACAGTATAGGAAGTCAGAGGATTCCTAGGATTAACCAAATGGTATAAGATCTTTATACCTAGGTATGCTCAGATAGCATCCCTCTTAACTAACCTTTTCAGTGGACTGCAATGTGTCAGAGTACCTTTAATAAACTGAAGACAGCCTTAGTAACCAACCCTATACTTAAATTGCCAGATTTTACCAAACCCTTTGAGGTAGTTATTGATGCCAGTGGGTTTGCCTTCTTAGACAGTGCTCTTATGTAGGAAGGTCATGCAGTGGCCTATGAATCCAGAAAACTTAGAACACATGAGAGAAATTATGTCGTCTATGACTTGGAGTTACTCTCAATAGTTTATGCTCTGAAGTTGTGGAGACCATCTTTTGGGACAGAGATTCACCTTGATGAGACAGATCATCAAAGTCTGAAGTGGATCTTCACCCAAAGGGATCTCAACATGCTTCAAAGGAGATGGATGCAGAGCCTGCAAGAATTTGATTTTGAAATTAAGTATCGAACGGGGAAACAAAATGTGGTGGTAGATGTGCTCAGCAGAAAAGCCTCCTTGCTTGCAATTACAGTGGTGTCAAATCCATTGATAAGAGAAACAAAGGAGAAAATCATGAAGGACAAATTCTTTGCCCTATTGCTACCCTTTTGATGCAGGAAAGCAAGACTCCTTAAGAAATGAGTCGAGTTCTTGGTGGGCACAAATCGGATGAAGGATGCATGTATTATAATAATCGGCTATGTATCCCCAATGATGAGGGAATAAAGGGAAGAATTCTGAGAGAAGCCCACGATAGCCTGATAGCCGAACATCCAGGGTTTATAAAAACCTATATGTCTGTGCTTCTCCTAGTGAGGACTCAAAAAGGATGTACTTGATCATGTGCGGAAATGCTTAATGTGTCAGAGAGTCAAGGCAGAGAGAGTCAAGATGCCAGGGAAACTGCAGCCTCTAGACATTCCTTAGATGAAGTAGGAATGTATCAGTATGGACTTTGTCACTGGATTACCTTCAGTACAATCAGGTTACAACTCCATTTTTGTGGTAGTTGACAGGCTAACCAAAGTTGCCCATCTGATTCTAGTGAAAGAAACATACACTACAGTGGATGTTGCCAAAGTTTTCCTTAAAGAGATCTTTAGATTACATGGCTTACCCAAGAGGATAGTAAGTGACAAAGATCCCAAATTCACATCGAAATTCTGGACTGCATTCTTCGAAGCAGTAGGAACTTTCTTGGATCTCAGTACAACCTATCACCCCGAAACAGATGGCCAGACTGAAAGAGTGAACCAAGTAATAGAAGATATCCTTCAGTCATGCTGCAACAGCAGCAGGGAACCCAAGAAGTGGTTAAGTCATTTGCATCTGGTCGAATTTGCATCTGGTCGAATTTGTATCTGGTCGAATTTGCTTACAACGTTTCTTATCATCGAAGCATTGGGATGAGTCCTTTCAAAGCTTTGTATGGGCAAGATTGCCTTACACCGTTGACTTGGTCTGACCCATTGATCAGAGTCAAAATGTCCAGACAAATGCTTCATGACATGGACCAGCAAATGTAATCAATCCGTAAAGATATAAAGGAAGCCCAAGGTAAGCAAAAGTAGTATGCAGATAAAAAGAGATCTGAGAGAGAGTTTGAAGAATCAAATATGGTCTTCATTCGAGTATGACCAAAAAGAAGTTCCTTATCCTTAGGAAAGTACAAGAAGCTCTCTCCCAAATATTGTGGGCCATATGCTATTATAAAGAAAGTGGGCGATCTAGCCTATAAACTTCTTTTGCCTCCCCATCTTAAGTTACATGATGTATTCCATGTCAGTTTGCTTAAGAAATATGTACCCAGTACGAGTCACGTGCTTGATGATGAACAATTGATTTCTTTGACTTAAGGCCAGATGGTACTCCAACCTGAAGAAATCCTTGACGTTCGAGAGAAGATTCTCAGGAGTAGAGTCCTCAGTAAAGTAGAAGTTCTTCCCTCTAGAAGACGCCACCTGGGAGAAAGAAGAAGAGTTAGCGAAAGATTACCCCCACTTTGTGAGATGAGGACATCTCGCATTTTTCAAGTGGGAGAGGCTGTAAGATTCCTCCTCAGCCTGAAAAATGAATAGGCTCTACTTCAATCCCCTATAATCATTTCGTGTTTCTAAATACAAGAAAATATTAATTTTCGTTATTTTTGCCTAGAGATATGAAAAATTCTAGAGAGTGGTAATTCAATATTAAGATATTTTTGGATAAAAAAAATTCTCCTAATATCAAAAATATGTTTCCCTGAAACATAAAATCAAAATAAAATTTCCAAGATGCATTAGGAATCAATTAAAAATGATTTAAAAGACCTTAGCCTAAGGGTCAAGATTTTTTGAAATTTTTGGATTATGGTCCAATTAAGATTTCTATGGGCCAATAAGATTAATCCAAGTGTTGAGATGAAATAAATCCCATGAATAAAAGAAAATGCCCACATAAGATGAAGAGTTGACTGAGTACAAGATTTATTAGTTTAAAACTATGAGATATTACTAAAAAATTAAGATATTTTGGAGTAATCATACAATTTTGATACCTTGGTAAGGAAAGGGGGAGACTTCAAGGAGGCGCCTATTTCACACATGTGAATGAGTTTTAAATTCAAAAATATTAAGATAGTTTTATCTCTCCTCTCTCCTGGATCAAACTGGATCAAAAAAGTGAGTTAAACTGGTCCAAATCTTGTCCAGATTCAGTCAAACTGAAGATGGAAAATTCTAAAACTTAGTCGGACTCAATTAGTGGCCTCCCTCACCTATAATTAAACCCTCATTCTTTTGTATTCTCATCTGTAAACTAGACCATGCCAATATTACATTAGAATAAGCATATTTTCTATTATCCCCTAAAAATCCTCTACAATTTGGAGAGATTGGAGTTTCTCTCTCTCTTCAACCTTCAAGGGACCTTTCCTCTCAACATACTAACCAATTGATTGGTTGGGGGCCTTTTCTGAGAATAGAGAAGCAAGCAAAACAAGAGGTAAGATGTGACTTTATGGTTTTTTCTTTAATCTTCTAAATGTTTTTCACTTCTCAACCCCTCTCAAGCTTGAGAAGTATTTAAATGAATGGTTTTTCAATGCAAATGAAGCTCTCCAAAGAATTCTAATGATTAATCACAAAAAGTTTACATTTATGCTTAATTTAGGATGTTTTTTAAGTATATCTCTCTCTCTCTCCCCCAAAGAATGGTCATTCCTATGACCAATTCTCTATTCAACTGATACTTCTCATGGAGCAATTCTTAATTCTAGAATCAAACTCTATGCTAGTCAAGCTAGAGGCTAAAGAAATGGCTTTTTAATGCTTTTATGTTACATAAATTATGATAAAATTATGATTTAGATCCATAAATTAGATTTAGATCTATTGATAGTTAATCTATCATAAGTGTATTACTAAGTCTTATGCTTTTCAAAAATTTTGAAAATTATTAGTGTAATAGCAGCAGCGGAGCTATGGCAAAATTTTTAGAAATCAACACATAAATCATTTTTATGCATAATGTGAAAAGAGGACTTTCTACCATATTCTAGGATTAGTCATCCTATGTTAAATGAATAATTCTCATCATATCCATGAAATATTAATTTTTAATGTTTATGCATAAATAGTTAATTAGAGAAAAAGAGAAATTTTTAGTAATTTTATTTTTATGATAAAAGAGGAATTCCCATGATAATGAAGATCCATGTATTCTAATGGAGAAAGAGAAAATTTAGAATATTAAAATAATGGATATTTTATTTAAAATTAAAGAATAATTTTAGATAAATTATTTTATGCATGAATAAATTTAAATGATAAAAGAGGAATTCCCATCATATTTGTAATTCAATCATTTAAATGGAAAAAGTGGAATTCTTGTCATACTAGGATTAATGGATCTTTTTATTCAATTTTAAGAGAAATTTTGGTTAAATTATTTTTATGCATGAATAAATTTAAATGATGAAAGAGGAATTCCCATCATATTTGGAATTGAATCATTTAAATGAGAAAAGTGGAATTCTTAGTATAATGGAATTAATGGATATTTTTATTTAATTTTAAGAGAAATTTTAGTTAAATTTATTTTTATGCATTAAAAAAATTTAAATGATAAAAGAGGAATTCTCATCATATTTGGAATTCAATCATTTAAATGGTAAAATAAGAATTATCATCATATTTGAAATTCAATCATTTAAATGGTAAAAGTAGAATTCTTGGTATATTTAGAATATTGAATATTTTTATTTAATTTAAAGAGAAATTTCCATGACATTTGGATTGCACTCATTAAATGAGAAAAAGAGGGATTTCAAGCTTATAAAAAAATTTGATATTGGTATTTAGTAAAAAGAAAATTTTTATGATATTTAAGTAAAGAAAGAATTGAAATTAATTTTTGGTGTCAAAAGATAAAATTTCACTATAATTCTACCCAGGGAATTAAGGTTGAGAAATTAAGTGGTAGAAAGAATATCTTTAGATATTTTAATTGGTTAAATCACTAAATTGGTATTTAACCAAAATAGATGTTTATCTGAAGTAAATTCTTGTTAGGACTAAACCGAATGATTTTGGTTAGACTATGAGAGGGACGGACAGTAAACCTACTTGTCCATCTTTCAATCTGAATCAAGCAAAAATGTGGTGATCAATTCTAGTTCCTACATACAAAGAATAGACTACTGTTGAACTAAACTAGTTTTCCTTTGACTGAAATCACCAAGAATCTAGTTGGACAATTAGACAAATGATGGATAGATTACCCTGATGAGAGATCAAGGATTCTCATTATGAAATTGGGAATTAAGGAAAAAGGGATTTTGTGGAACCAATCTCAAACTGGGAATTTTACTTGCATAGAACCTCTGTTTTCATTTAAAGGACTGTTTTATGCCAGAATGCTGGAGGAAGTATTTGGCATGTGTTTTACTAAGAGGAGGTTCATTGCAACAGGTTCATTGCAACAGGTTCAAGTATTTACTAAGAGGAGGTTCATTGCAACAGGCTGGTCGAGGGACGTCACTTGAGGCAAAGCTTGGTCTTGACCAGCCTCTCGGTACGGTTAAAATGGTGCACTTCTGGTACGAGGCGAGGACCGATGAAGCGGTCCCTAAGTGAAGTGCTAGGACACCTAAGGAGGATCCTAGAGGTTTCTGACTAGGTGATGCAAGGGCTCGCGGTTGCTAGGACACCCATGCGTGTGTCGAGGAAGATTTGGATAGACTAAAAAGAAAGATTTTTGTGAATCAAATTTTGATATTGGATCTCATTGGTTGGCCAGCTGGTCTTCAATGGAGAGTCCAGAGGACACATTTTGTAATACAATGGACTTAGAATGTTGGATGATGATGATCAGTAATATTTTGATTGTCATTGAAAGGGCCTAGGAACTCTTTTCCTCGGTACCCGGGCAAAACACAACCAAATATTTATAAAGGAATCCCACCCATGGGCCGGATGGGGTAGGCTCGATCGGAGGATTCCTGCGATACCATTAAGATAGGATTAGTTGCGTTAGTTAGATTAAGTCCTGAGAAGACCCTTGTTCTGTGGGAGGGAATCAGCAGGCTGCGCCTCGTTAAAGGAGGAAAAAAGCGGTGATTCTATGGACCAAGTGCAAGTCTCTTCTTTGATCTGACCATGTGACTTCAGGTTCGATCGGATCAGTTTAACTAGTTAAGACTTTGACTCGTTAGATTAATTTCCCCATTAGAAGATTTTTCCATGGTGGAATTGCCCGTGCCTTTCGGGCGAGCGAAGTTTTTCTGGGCTCGGTTTCGGAAGAACCACCAGGCTAGTCTCTTGTCCGGACATCCGTGGATCCCTGCCCCCGTGGGAGGCTGAGGCTACTTCCACCACCAGCGCCCTCAAAGGGGGCACCGTGGAGGGGGTGCGGGGTCTCACAAAGTAGGTCCTCAATTCGAGATTGGATTTCTTTGCTCTAGAAAATTTACTCTATAAGGAGATCTACAAGGTAGAAACTACCAGGGATAATGTCTATCCTATGGTCTTCTGATCTAGAATTAGGTAATCCAAGAAGTAACTTATTCATAAGACAATGTGAAAGATGGTTGGTGCGAGGTGTCCTTGGAAATACGTTTAGAGATAGAAACCTCATTAACCATGGCTAGATCATACCAGTGCACAACTAATTAAAGCAGATATCATACTAGTGCACACAATTGATTAAACACATTAATCCTAGTAGATGAAATAAAAGGCGCATCCAAAATAAAATATTATGAAATAAAATAATGGGTATTCCCATTATTTTATTCCCATTAAGGTTATGAATAACATAAATGGTCAAATAAATACAAGAGATAGAGCCCACATGTTTTGAGTAGGCACTTAGATATAAGCATTGTGAAGGTATCATGGATGAAGAGATGGTTAGATTGGATGCAAAATGTGACATGGGAATTGGGGCCTTTACCTAAGGAGAAGAAGCTAGAAATTAGATACAAGTGGGTCTATAAAGTAAAGCAGAATTTAGATGGGTCTATGAGGAAAAGGTACAAGGCAAGACTAGTAGATATGCACAGACCTATGAGATTAATTATGAGGAGACTTTTATTTTGGTTGCTAGGATGGCAATTATGAAAGTAGTCACATTGCTATAGCTACACGAAATGGTCTTTACGTCAGATAGATATAAAGAATACATTTCTACATGGTGATTTACAAGAGGAGCTCTACATGGTGCAGCCACCCGGATAGGAGGACCATGCATACCTAGAGTTTGTTTACATGTTGCCTTGTATGGCTTGAAACATGCACCTAGTGCATGGTCAGACAAGATAGGAGAGTATATGTCACTATTGGATTTCATATATCCACATTAGTTTTTTCACTTTATGTGAAAAAGATAGACATGGGCATTGTTCTAGTAGTCATCTATGTTGATGACTTGATTGTCACAGGGGACACTGACATTTGCATTCTTTATGAGGCGAAGATACTCCTTAGGAAGTTTAAAATAAAGGATTTAGGTGAGTTGTGATACTTCTTGGGTGGTATAGAGGTGATTAGATCACATGATGGGATTTGGCTATTACAGAGGCAATATGGTTTGGACATGCTTTGTGGGATGACAAGTTGCAAGCCAATCTCATGCTCATTAGAGCAAAACATGAAATTGATTGTAGCTAATACATGTGATCTTTTAGAGGACCCTACTATATACATGTATATTTTTAGGGAGTTTGATTTGCACATGACTCTATCACCAAACTAGATTTGAGATATGATGTTAGGTTGTTGAATTAGTTTATGCATGCCCCAAGGAAACCACACTTGGATGTGGCTAGGAGGATACTCACGTATATAAGGTCCACAGTACACTATAGATTTTTCTATGGAGGCTAGAGTATAGGTACATGTATATAAGGTCCACAGTACACTATAGAGTTTTCTATGGAGGCTAGAGTATAGGTACATGTATATAAAGCCCACATTACACTTGTAACATGCCCATCTTCATTAATAAAAAATGTCCATGTAATAGATGAATTTATGAGTTTTATGGTGTAAAAATCAGTGATTTTATTAAACGAGCCATTTCTACTTAGAATATTCAAATTTCGAGTCCAAATTCAGAATTTGCGCGTGAATTTGCCCTTATATAGGATTTTACAGCATCCAAAACAGACACCAGATCAAGCTTATACGTGAATTTTGGTTATTTTTTGTTAAAAATGATGACCTTTAAACCTTAATAAATGCACAACCGGGTGTCCGATTGACGCAAACGGTTTGCACCCTAACGACTAGGGGAACATCCTGGACATTTTCACTGAAAATAAAATTTCACCCCCCCCGGGCGGTTCGGCACACAAATTGAGATTAGCGTCCCAAATTTGGGGACCCCACCCCAAAAAGGATTGTACACACTCGCCAGGGCGCCCGTACAATGGCCACGTAAGGACCAAAGGCCGATCGTCCATTGTATGGTTCACACGCACTGCCACGTGGACATCCATGACCAAAAGGGTACATGCGTACCACTCCTTTGCTTGTGCACCGCCACCGTATCTTTCCTCAGGTCCATGCAGACCACTGATCGACACACTTTGACGGTACACCGTCCTTTCAAACATACTTTGCTCAATGCTCACACCTATATCCCATAGCTATATAAACCCTCGGGGTACTCCATGGCTAGCACGCATTCTGCTTAAGGCCGTGCCGCCAGCCCGTACCATCCTTCTGCGCCTCCGTATTGTACCTACTACAACCGCCCCTTGCAGCCTTCCTCTCAACCCCCCCTAATCTCCCAACTCTCAGATAAGCCCCTTTCCACCCACCCTTGAGAGGAGAGAGTGTCCTTAGCTCTTCTGTCCCCCCCCCATTTGTGTGGACTTTAGCAAGAGGTTTTCTACCTTAGAGAAGGTTCGCACGCTGCAGTTTTTGGCCCATAGAGTGAGCAAACGATGTCGAAATCGAGATCCAACTAACTGAAGCATTACGACCATAGCATCGAGCACTACAAGGCGACGTTCAGGATGGCCCCATCCCAAAAATGCCAAAATATTGCCTCGAGAGGAGCACACAACAATGAAATTGGAGATGATGCTCCTTATGCGGTTCCAACCCTCCCTCGTTTTGTAAGCTCCAAAAGGAAATGGTGGCCAAGTTAGCTTGGTTATCTTTTAAAAAGAGTTTTTCTTTAATATTAATGTCAATAAATGAAGAAAGAAGATGTGTATCTTTTCCTTGAAAAAAAAATATATGAAGCTACTATTTGAAGTGATGCTGTATTCAATGGTTTGTATTGAAATTGTTATCTTTAAGAGAAAGAGTGCAAGTTTTTCCTGGCTTTGATGCTAACTCCTTTCCGTTCTTGTGTAGTCGGGTGGCATCGTTATCAAAGCCCGGGATTGGCCCAAGGTATCCCTCATACCATTAGGAGAATAAGGTTCGCTGATTGAGGTGAGAGATTGTGATGGTCCCGTAGGGTTTTGCCCAGCATGTAGAGGCTGGAAGGCCGAATTCTAGATCGACAGTATAAAGGAAATTTAAAGAAGAGAGCCAGTTTGGCTTGTATGGAGTTGATTCATGTAACTTTTTTTATAAATCCTGTCTTTGGCATTATTGTACTGTGAAAAAAGGCTGTTATAAAACGAACCTTGTGAAAAGGGTCTTAATTAAGGAACATGTTTATTTATGTCAAATAGTGTGGTAGGATTAATTAGAAAACAAATTGACACGTGAGTAGGGTGGAAAGTGGGAGGATGGAATGCCCCGACGGCACCATCCTACTACTACGGACGAGTGGACCCGATTAGTCAGGTAGCTTTCCAACAAATTAAGTGAAAGCCCTATGCTAGATAAATAGGTTCTCGAGCAATTCTATTCTAGAAGTCTAGGCCAGCGGTGGCTGTGCCTTGCATGGATGAAGAAAAAAGCGTTGTCTCTAGGAATCAAGACTAGTAGTTGCCCAAATTATGATCAATTACCCTATCTGTGATTTGATTTTTAGAAGACCACGCTGCCCCTGCGGGATAGGACTAGGTCTTACCTATGAGTCGTATCCTTGAATCTCTGCATGGTCAAGGTATCGATGAGTAGGAAATTTTCTCCAAGTTAAGACTTAGTGGACTATCTTAAGTGTTTTCCCTATTTTGGAAGGAGGGAACCTTACAATTGGTATAAAAGCCGATCTTAGCTCCTAGGACTTGCCATTTAAGGACTGTTTTGCAATGTATGTTTTACGTAACATAATGCTAATTAATAAAAACACCTTACTAAAAACAAGTTGAATTGATGTTTGAATGATTGTAGAAAGAGGAACATGCCTACTCGAAGTTTCTAGTTTTCCAATGCATCTTTGAGACTGCTAGTCACTCCTCAAATTGCGAGTTTCGTGACACCATGGTTCACATACTAGAGAAGATGTCCCTTCCCCATTTCTCTCGTATTATTGAAAGAGGATGGGGTAGAGATTTCTGGAGTCACGGGCCGAGATATTTCTTCATCGGAGCGGATCAAATTGGGAACCTTACCCCACTGACCTAAAGTAGATTAGTTGAATTAAAAAGTTGAAGATGGTCCGTTTATTTTGGTTCGTCGTCTTGGTACTCCCAAGCTCGACACCTCTGTGACTATAGATGGGATTCGCATACCTTAGGATCGCTAGGTGTATGACCGAGTGATGTAGATCTTACCTGCCGACAGAGTAGCTGTGTTGGGATCTACCCCAATCCAGAGTCTACCATCCTTAACATTAGTTTTTTGAGTCTTAGAAACTAGAGCGGAACCCCCATACTTCACCTATGTGGACCGCTCTACCCTTATGTCATATTCGAGCTTAGGAATTTCCCTTCATGATAAATAAGACTAATTATTAGTCTCATATCTTTGTAATAAAACTTGTCCTTGTAAATATTTGGAAATAAAATGATTTCAATGTTTTACTCTTTAAAAAAAAAGCTTAAGCGTTGTGCAAAGTATGAATCTTGTAATCTTAAAAAATTTTACAATGATGGCCAGGACGATCAGCCTCCGCTTCCCAATGCGCTTTACACCGATATCCAAGAGAAGAAGCTCCTGCTCAAGCAAATGCAACCTCCCTCCTTTAAAGGAGAAGGTTCAAAGATTGAGAAGGAAGCTGAAGTCTGGATTGAAGCGATGGATGATTATTTCTCTATACTGCCAGTATTGGAGCAAATCAGTCTATACTTGAACGGTTTCACCTCACCGGAGATGCTAAACTCTGGTGGAAATAGTGGTGCCGTGATAAGGAAGTCACCGAGCATTCTCAAACGTGGGAAGACATCAAGCAAGCCGTGAAGGAAAGATGCCTTCCCCCATCCCATGAATCCATAAAGATGAATGAGTTTTTTAGTCTCAGGCAGTGCAGCTTAACTCTTGAGGACTACTATTCCAAATTTATCACTCTTCGGAACTACGCCCCAGCTATGACTACTTCCTAGCAAAAGTGGTGCGTTTCTACCGAGGATTAAATGTACCCTTAGATTCCTACCTTGAAGAAATGAGACCAAGCATGTTACAGGATGCTCTCATAAAACGAGCAAAGCTCCTTGTGAAAGAAATGAGGACTGACAAAGCTAAGCCTCAAAAGAGATCTTACCGTGAGGCAAATCCTAAAGATCAGCCCTATAAGAAACCCCAATAGAATTTCCCCTACTACAACAGAGGGCAGCAAAGCAACTCTTTTGTCCCCCGCTCGTATGCTGCTTCTTCCAGCGAAGTCCCTCTGTGTTTTGAATGCAATGAGACAGGACCAACTGTCCCAAGCTGGCAACATCATTTCCCCAAGGTGGCAGAGGAAATCAAGGCTGTGGAACCCCTATCCACCAAGGTGTAAGAGGAGGTAGACATGGCAAAGGCCATGAAGGAGCAGTTGCTAGAGCTGAACAGACCTTGGAAATGGCTGAAGAAGAGCATGCCACTGTCCATGTGGTGGTAGAACACCAAGGTCCAAATCAACAATTTGGTGTAATCCAAATCCCAGCCACTCATCACGGTAATCCATTCCAGCTTTTGATTGATTGTGGCAGTACCCATTCATTTCTTTCTCCTAGGTGTTTGCAAAAATTAAACTTGGGTCAAAAAATAGCTAGAAGAATGATTGTAGAGTTAGCGAGTGGGAAAGAAGTAGTATCTCGCCACTCTGTAGGAAACCTTGATTTTGAGCTGGGTAATGAGCAAACTCATGGCCACTTTAGAGTCTTGCCATTAGGAATTTATGATGGAATCCTTGGGATGGACTGGTTAATTGCAAACAAAGCTAGCATTCACTGTAACTAGGGGAGTATCACTTTTGAAAATGAGCATGGTCAAGTAGTATCCGTTTAAGGGAAAACAGGTAAACCTAAATCTAGGGTAGTCAAGGCAAAACATCTTCTCAAGGGAGCACGTAAGGATCAGCAAGTTTTCTTAGTCAAGCTCAACAAAGCCATTGAACTTATAGAGCAACTTTCCCAACTCATTGAGCAAGGATTTGTACGCCCCAATAGCTCTCCTTGGGGGGAACCTGTTCTTTTCCAAAAGGACGGGACTCTCCACCTCTGTATAGATTATCAAGGGCTAAATCAAGTCACTGTCAAGAATAAGTATCATATCCCTCGCATTGATGAGCTTTTTGACAAGATTCATGGGGCCAAAGTTTTCTCATAAATAGATTTGAGGTCTGGTTACTATCAGATCAGAGTCAAGGAAGCAGATATACCCAAGATAGAATTTAATACCCATTATGGTCACTATGAGTTTATTGTAATGTCATTCGGGTTAACCAATGCTCCTGCAACCTTCAATCGCTTAATGCAAGATATATTCCGTCCTTACTTGGATGAATTTGTGCTTGATTTTTTTATGACATCTTAGTCTACTCCAAGTCAATGGAAGAGCATGAGGAGCATATGCGTAGGGTTCTGCAATTGCTGCGCAGACATAAACTCTATGCCAAGAAGAGCAAATGTACCTTCTTTACTCATCAAATTGAGTATCTTGGGTTCATCATCTCCGAAGATGGCATCTCAGTGGACCCCACCAAGGTGAAAGATATACTGGAGTGGCCACCCCCTAAATCAATTCGTGAAGTTCGTGGGTTTTTGGGAATCACATGATGGTATAGGATTTTTATCAAATATTATGCCTTGGTAGCTGCACCTTTGATGGATCTTCTTAAGAAGGATTGCAAAATAGTGTGGCTGCCAATCCATCAAAACAGTTTTGATCAGCTCAAGGCCATTATTACTTCTACCCCAGTCATGAAACTTCCTGATTTCACCAAGGAATTTGAAGTGGTTTACTGATGCCAGTAGTCTAGCACTTGGTGGTATCTTAGGCCAAGAAGGAAGACCAGTTGCTTATGTTAGAATTTCGTAGTGCTCATGCTAGATCAACTATGTGGAGGAGAGAGACTCACAAAATACAAGAAAATATCTTGCTTATTAAGTTGCTCAAAATAAGACTAGGCTTCTTGCTCCATACAAAATGCCTTCTAGCTCCACCTTTAAATAGATGAGCTAGTGGACCTTAAGTCCCTTCACACACACACCCTTCTCCTCCCCTTTTATATAACCTTAGTCTCTTAATACACCCCCTCAATACCAACTATGAAAAAAATTGGAATAGGTGGTATTGGACATAGGATGCCTTTATAACATTAGGCGTACAAGTTTAGGAATATAGGAGTGAGATCTTGGGATTCTTACCACACGAGCTCCATCGAGCTTATCAAGCTCATCCCATTTCTCCTTTGTAGTCGGAAGCTAGTCCACATGGTGGATGAGAGCCTCATCAAGATGAAGCATGATGATGGCTTGTGCCCTCTCATCATCTTCAATATCTTCAGCCTTAGTTCGATCAATAACCTTAGTGCCGGAGATGAATGGCCAAAAGCCTTTGGACATCATCTTATACTTGACAAGGACTTGCCAAGTGTTGAAGCCCTTTCTTGAGAACTTCTTAATTTGGGTGTTGTCCTTTGACATTGGGTATTGAAGGAGATTACTAGAGAGTAATGGGCTGATTTATGAAGAGGAAAAAACCATAAATTTTTGATATTTTGGCTTAAGTAGAAAGAGAAAGGCTTATGAGAGTGCAACAACCCTTAATCAAGCCAAGGATGTTGCATAAAAAGAAGATTAAGATGGTTAAGCTTATGGTTTAACCCTTAGGATTTGTACCCAATCACTAATTCTGATGGGGAGAGCTTCATTAGTGTCAATGAGCACTTTATTTGGTGATTAAGATCACCATTAGTGTTTAAAAAATACGATTAGTGCTTAAGAGCACATTTCTAGCATCTAATGACACTTGCATTGGTGATTAGATTCATCATTAGTGTTTAAGAACACTCTTAGTGTTTAAAAACACTTTGAAATGACTCCCCTTTGCTAGATTAGAAGCCTCATTAGTGTTAATCAACACTATTAGTGCTTATAAGCACACTTTGAAAAGCTTTGTGCACTTGGAGATGATGTTGATGATGGAACTTGATGAGAATGAGGCTCATGAATACCTCATGGTGTATGGCCACAGCTTCAAACTCAAAAATAGGATCAGCAACAAGCCCTCACAAGAGCACTTAGGTGATTAGAGCAAAGAGGAGAGGATTAGAGCAAGAAAAACTTGATTTTGAAGCTTTAATGGTGAGCTTCAATGGCTACCAAAAGAGCAGCCTAGTCTTTTGACTGTAGCAAATGTGTCGAGCGACCATTAGGGGTAAAATTCAAGCTGTAGACTCTTGAGGCTATGGGCTTCAAAAGCCCTAAGACCACGCGACCTGTAATCAGCTGTAGACGTCGAATGGCTGTACGACATCGACGGTAGCATGGAAACTGCATTGGCCTGCATAGACGACAATGCTGCGGCGGCGGAAAGAGGTGCAACCCGTCAATTGATGGTACAGCCCTGAGCACCTAGACATCTCCTTCAAGTTCTTAGTTGAGAGATCCCCAAGATCTTGCCTCTACAAGTAGCTAGAGGGCCTCCACTGGTAGGAGGTTCAGCTCCACAAAGGAAAAGATAAGAAAATTGACCTATTCTACACCACAAAAGTGACCTACTCTTGCCAAGCTCTAGATACCATGTTAGAATTTCGTGGTGCTCATGCTAGATTAACTGTGGAGGAGAGACACTCACAAAATACGAGAAAATATCTTGCTTATTAAGTTGCTCAAAATACAACTAGGCTTCTTGCTCCATACAAAATGCCTTCTAGCTCCACCTTTAAATAGATGAGCTAGTGGACCTTAAGTCCCTTCACACACACCCTTCTCCTCCCCTTTTACATAACCTTAGTCTCTTAATAGCTTATACTTCCCACAAGCTGAAGTAATATAACAGTTGTTTATTGCCTCAAATTATGGAGACATTATCTCTTGGGGGCGAATTCTAGCTTGTAACTGACCACAAAAGTCTGAAGTGGATCTTCACCCAGCCTAACCTCAACATGAGGCAAAGGAGATGGATTGAAATTCTACAAGAATATGACTTCGACATCAAATTTCACCCTGGGAAAGATAATGTGGTAGCAGATGCACTCAGCCCCACAAATCTTTCTTAAGTGCAATTTCAATGCCAAATGATCCCATACTGGTCAAGGTGAAAGAAGTCTCATCTCATGATCCAGATTATCAGAGGACAGTGAAGTTAGTAGAAGAAGGGGGAAATTAAAAGAAAGAGAAGAATCTAATCAAGGGATACTCCACTCATGAAGGAAGCCTCTACTTCAATCATAGGCTATGTATCCCTAAGGATCCTGCTTTAAAGAAACTAATCCTCCATGAAGCTCATGATAGTCCCGCTGTGCAGGACACCCACACTATGCAAAAACATTAAATGCCATAAGAAGGAGCTTTCATTGGGCAGGCTTGAAAAATGATGTCCTTCGGTACTTGAAGCAATGTCTCTCATGCCAAAGGATCAAAGCTGAAAGGGTCAAGATGCCTGGGAAACTTCAACCCTCCCCAAATGAAGTGGGAGTGCATTAGTATGGATTTGGCCACAAGTCTCCCCACTGTACAAGGAGGATTTGACTCCATTCTGGTAGTAGTGGACTTACTTACCAAAGTAGCTCACCTTATACCAGCAAAGAAGACCTTCAAAGTTTTTGATGTTGCTCGAATATTCATCAAGGAAGTCTTCAAACTTCATGGTCTCCCAAAGAGGATAGTAAGTGACCGGGATTCTGACTTCACTTCAAAGTTCTAGCAGTCCTTATTTCAAGCCTTGGGCACTCAACTTTGCTTTAGCACAGCTTATTATCCAGAGACTGATGGCCAGATTGAGAGATTCAATCAAGTAATTGAAGACATTCTCAGAGCATATTGTGCACGAGAACCAAGAAGATGGATTCAATACCTTCCTCTGGTAGAATTTACCTACAATACATCTTATCATCAGAGCATAGGAATGTCACCATTCAGATAAGCCCACCAACCCACCCTTGTGAGGAGAGAGTGTCCTTAGCTCTTCTCCCCCCCCCCGTGAGAGACTTCTAGCAGCAGCCCTCACCCCCCCTCAGCAAAACGTTTTTGCCTTTTCCTTAAGGATATCTTACAAATCCCCCCCATTTGCGTGGACTTTAGCAAGAGGTTTTCTACCTTAGAGAAGGTTTGTACGCTACAGTTTTTGGCCCATAGAGTGAGCAAACGATCTCGAAATCGAGATCCGACTGAAGCATTACGACCATAGCATCGAGCACTACAAGGTGATGTTTAGGATGGCCCCATCCTAAAAACATCAAAATATTACCTTGGGAGGAGCATACAACAATAAAATTGGAGAAGATGCTCCTAATGCGGCTCCAACCCTCCCGTTGCAAGCTCCACAAGGAAATGGTGGCCAGGTTAGCTTGGTTATCTTTTAAAAAGAGTTTTTCTTTAATATTAATGTTAATAAATGAAGAAAGAAGATGTGTATCTTTTCCTTTGAAAAAAAATATATGAAGCTACTATTTGAAGTGATGCTATTAAATGGTTTGTATTGAAATTGTTGTCTTTAAGAGAACAAGTGCAGGTTTTTTCTAGATTCGACCATAACTTCGTTCCGTGCTTGTGTAGCCGGGTTTTGTTGTTAGCAAAGCCCGGGATTTCGGCCCAAGGTATCCCTCATACCATTGGGAGAATAAGGTTCACCGATTGAGGCGAGAGATTGTGATGTTGTCTAGTTCTGAGGACCCAGGTTAGTGTGATGAATAAGCCCATCCTAGTGCGTAGACATCCCTCTAAGGGGCGAGAGGATTGAGCGACGGAGCCTGAGAGGGCGACAGCCGGCTTGAGTCCTCGTCGCTAGTGGCCGAACGAGGTGTATGGTCCCGTAGGGTTTTGCCCAGCATGTAGAGGCTGGAAGGCCGAATTCTAGATCATCGGCAATATAAAGGAAAAGAATAAGAGAGCCGGTTTGGCTTATATGGAATTGATTCATGTATAAACGTTTTTTATAAATCTTGTCTTTAGCATTATTGTACTGTGGAAAAAGGCTGTTTTAATGAACCTTGTGAAAAGGGCCTTAATTAAGGAACATGTTTATTTATGTCAAAGAGTGTGGTAGGATTAATTATAAAACAAATTGATACGTGAGTAGGGTGGAAAGTGGGAGGATGGAATGCCCCAAGACAGCGGCTGTGCCTTGTATGGATAAGGAAAAAAGCATTGTCTCTAGGAATCAAGACTAGTGTAGTTGCCCAAATTATGATCAATTACCCTATGGATGATTTGATTTTTAGAAGACCACGCTCCCCCTGTGGGATAGGACTAGGTCTTACCTATGAATCCTATCCTTGAATCTTTGCATGGTCAAGGTGTCGATGAGTAGGAAATTTTCTCCAAGTTCATGCTTTCTTTTGGGAGTGCTGCTACTATTAGCTAGAGTAATAAGAAGAAAATTACAATGGCTAAGTATAGGAATAATGCTATGGTAGCATTATCGGGTAAGCCCATGGGTAGGGTTTTTTTCATTTACAACATACGCAACATACAGTTGGCTAGTAACCTAGTGTATTATGCTAGGACAAAGCACATAAAGGCACATTTGACACTTTGTGAGTGAAACGGTTATAGCACATGTTGTGGATTTGGTGTATGTTAGCATAGAGAGGATCAAGAAGTTAACATCTTCACAACAGCATTAGGTACAAAGAAGCTCTATAGGTTCACATGATGTGGAGTTGGTGCATGTTACCACAGAGAGGATCAAGAAGTTAACATCTTCACAAAGGCATTAGGTACAAAGAAGCTCTATAGGTTCAAAAGATTACTTGTGGAGTGCAAGGTATGAAGTTAATCTTGAGGGGGAGTGTTGAGAAATCGAACTCAACTAGTTGGAATATGGGTGACACACCAGGATGACACTTACGCACCATTGGCATGGTTGACATTATGGGTGATATTCCTCCTTGATAGTTTACAGGCTATGTGACAACTATTTTGGTTTTTTAAAGTTATGACATAGTTATAGCACCCGCTCATGTAGTCAAGTATACAGTATGGATCAACCTTGTATGATATAGTAATTGATTACTTTCCTTTATAGTATGTACTCTTATCTTTATGTTATGGTTGTAGAGAAGAGAAGAGAATAGAAGAAAATTCAGCCATTCATCTCTCTTATGTGCGTGTCTACTCTTGTGTGTGTTTATTTGCTTGCAAGAAGCTTAAGCTCACCCTCTCCCTCACATTCTTCTCATTTCCTTCTTGATAAGGAAGCACTATGTTGAGTGCAAGTGGTTGTTTAATGATAGGACTAAAGGCTTAGTGGGTTTCAGAATATATGATTTGGTGCGGTATAGTCGACTGGCAGGATTGTCATTTCTTAAAAATTAGCCCAATTTGCATCAAAAACAAAGAGTGTGCCTTGGGTGATTCAATCTCTAGCACTCCTTGAAGTAATTTCTAAGATGGATCCAAACACATTAAACTACCCAAGTTACAAAAAAATAAATGTTATTGTTTTTTGAACTTTTTAAGGCTTGCATCACCACATCATCTACTAGTCTCACACCTTGTGGCTCAAATCTAGTAGACTCCTACTTGGTGGATCATATCACATCTAGTTGGGTTCTTATCATGCCTAGCTAATTCATGTCATGTTAAAATGTGACTTGCCAGGTTCATGTGGGTTTAGTGAGCTGGAGCTAGCACACGTTTGACTAGTTGGACTTGCAGTCTATTTGGTGATATAAGCTAATGCAGGTTATGTCACATCTCATGAGTCATGTCTTATAGGCTCACATCACATCTTTCACTTAGTCTCACACACATCTAGTGAGCTTGGATCATGTGGTTTGGTAAACTCACATTTTGGTATAAAATAAACTCACATTTTGGTATGAAATTGGCTTGGGCGAGTTTGGTTAGCTTCATATCTAAGTTACATCACAAGCTATAAATTTATTCATCAAGCAGACCTTTGTGCATCATGGTTTACCCTTAGGTCATTTGTGTATGTGATCATGATTCAAAGTTTTATGGTCATTTTTTTGGAATAATCTTTAAGAACTTAGGCACTAAGTTAGACTTACAACGGCATTCCATCTAGAGTTAAATGGACAAACATAAGTTATTAATAGTACAATTATGGGCTTACTTAGAGCCTATGTAGTATGCCAACATAAACTTTGGGATATATACATTCACCTCTCTAATTTTCTTGTAAATAATACACTTCACTCAGCCACTCGTAGATAGCCCTACTATTAGTAGTGTACCATTTGAGATTATCTATAGAGAGGACTTCCTTATTCTTGTAGCCATTTATATGGTAGTGATGTGTGGATGTAGGCTAATGATGGGCTAGGGCAAGGTTTTTCCCCCTGAGTGTGTGTACACGTTCTTATGAGTGTGTGTAAGTGACTTTATCATATCACTTCACTTCTCTAATTTTCTTGTAAATAATACACTTCACTCAGCCACTCGTAGATAGCCCTACTATTAGTAGTGTACCATTTGAGATTATCTATAGAGAGGACTTCCTTATTCTTGTAGCCATTTATATGGTAGTGATGTGTGGATGTAGGCTAATGATGGGCTAGGGCAAGGTTTTTTCCCCTGAGTGTGTGTACACGTTCTTATGAGTGTGTGTAAGTGACTTTATCATATCACTTCACTTCTCTAATTTTCTTGTAAATAGTACACTTCAATCAGCCACTCGTAGATAGCCCTACTATTAGTAGTGTACCATTTGAGATTATCTATAGAGAGGACTTCCTTATTCTTGTAGCCATTTATATGGTAGTGATGTGTGGATGTAGGCTAATGATGGGCTAGGGCAAGTTTTTTTCCCCTGAGTGTGTGTACACGCTCTTATGAGTGTGTGTAAGTGACTTTATTATATCACTTCACTTGTACTTTACTCATTCTCATCAATCTACTTTGGGTGTTGTGTTTGTCTCTATCTCTCCTTGCTTGCTACATTTGTTTGTATGTTGCTACCTTCATCTCACCCACTTGTCATCTTCTCCTCAAGATTCTCCTTTGATTGTCTCACATTAAGCTGTCCTCTTAGGTGGAGAAGGCATACCCTATAGTGTGTTGGTAACTACATTAACAGAGTTTTTACGCATTTTGGGGCTCTTTCACATGCTATAAGGTTTCTGCAAATATTTTAGGGGAGTATCAATTTGAATAATCTTTATTCAATTCAAGGTTTTTTACATTGCAGTAGCACGCAGACATGGCCATCTTGTCATTGACATTGCATCTTCAAGCTCATAATATCAATAATGTCAAGCATATTATCAACATTATCATCAATTTTTACATTCCCTTTAATGCTCTACACTCTATACTCTACCATTACCAATAACATTTCTACACCCTTACCATTTTTCATACATTTCAAGCTCATCATATCATTATCATCAATTTTTACATTCCCTTTAACGCTCTACACTCTATACTCTACCATTCCCAATAACATTTCTACACCCTTACCATTTTTCATACATTTCAAGCTCATCATATCAATAGTTCAAGAACATTATCATCAATTTTTGCATTCCCTCTGACATTTCTACACTTTATACCATTCCCACTAACATTTCTACACTCTACACTCTATCATTCCCACTAACATTTCTACGCACTACACTCTACCATTTTGCATACACTTTATAGGTTTCCTTTTTCATCAATTGGTTGCATTCAACGAGCATCAATAGTACTTGTAGGTAGTTGGGATAGTTTTAATTTTTTTATGTGAGAGATTAGTTATTTATAGGTTGAAATAGTAGGCGATGATGGATTTACTTTCTACTAGGGATAAAAGCTTGAGTAGACCAACTACTTTTTGTGGTCATATATGATACATCACGTATTTATTACCAAAGGGCTTTGGAATGTTATCATTATCATTGAGGCATGCCGTATCTCGCTAGTACAAGATAGTATAAGTACTTTGTATGGTGCACTAGTTAGATGTAGCTCTGGCATCTACCTTCGTACCTCCCATAGTGGGAAGAAACAACATATATGGGATGGTAGGGATACATAAGAACATGCATTAGTGGCACTTTTCGTGAAAAAAGAGAACTATTTCTCATATTCTCTCATGTAAACTACTAAGTAGGATTAAGATATGCTTGATACACTTTACTAGGTGTTTAACGAGGCATGAGTGGCCTATTTACTCAAGTAGTCAGAGTCCAAGCATGTGAAGAAGGAAGATTTAATGGATGAGTTTCTCACAAGGATCAAAGATCTTAGGGAAGCAGCTTGCATGTATAAATGAGGCATATCCAGATAACTCATCAAGATCTAATATTCTCATAGCTTTACCAAATTCATACTAGGTTTTTCATCCACACTTTGGCTCTCATGTGATGAAGGGTAACCCCAATGCCCTTACATTTGACGAGTTGGTTGTAGTGATCTTGGAAGTGGAATCTCAATAAAACCAAATTAGTATGTATTGGAGATTAGGTATTCATTACCAGTCTCAAGAGGTAAATGCAAAGCTTTTTCTTAAGGGCGGCTATAAGCCAAAGGGAGAATCAGCCTAGTCATCTAGAAAGGATGCCAAGAAGGGGGTGATATTGAAAACCATGCCATTATATCATGTGACTTACAATTATAATATTAAGGGGATTATAATTGCTAATGATATAACATAAAGTTGCGAAGCTCATGATTATGCATGTCATTGAAACTTTTGAATGAGAAGGACTTGTTACGATCGTCTTGCTATGATCACATCAACAAACCAAGTTTTGTCTAAATGATAAAAATTAAATGTGAAGAACATGAACCAGCTTGGGAGGTTCACCTAAAAATATGTAAGTATAGCACATGAGTTCAAATGAAGGGGTTTAAGTCATGTGAGAAAAATAAGATACCCCAAACTTTAAAATAACCATCCAACTATAGCCATTTATATCATTTATTCATCATTAAATAAATCCACACAAAGCACTAGTGTCAAGCCTTTATTGTCACCCATGTTGCCTTGGTTTTCTTGAATCTTGAGAAAAGAGGCCTGGGAACATCTCACTTGTTATGTATCGTACTTTGGTCTTTCTCATCTTTGCTATCTAGTTGATATTGGTTAACACCTTTCTCCTTATTGTACAGTCAAATACGTATGAAAAGTAAAGTTATGGATTTATAAATACCTCTTGTGTATAAAAGCACATCAAAGTATTTAGGAATCACCCAAACTTATATTCCATGTGTCTATGGCATCATGGCATCTCAAGAATTAACCAAACTATTAGGCCATGTATCTTGACAAGTGGAGAGTGAGAGAAATAAAGAAAGACAGATTTTATTAACATCTTCTAAAGGCCTATGAGTCAAAACCTATATACATCATCATCATGTCTCAACTGACATCAAATGGATACAAAAGAAAAAAAAAGTACAAAGTACTCTATAATGTGGAGATAAATCTCATACAAGGCTCTAGTTAACTACTATGGTTGGGTGGGAGGGAGGGGGGGTAAATACATCCAATAAAGCATCTAGCTCCAACCAATGCCAATGATTGGGTGTAGGATGTCATACATCGGGTTAGGGGAAAGATATCTCCCAATCTATGCTAGATCAATCTGGGGTCTGTCCTCTCTGCTATGTTTCCACAAGATCTCATCAATCTGTGTCTGGTGGAGACCTAGGGGGTGAGGGCCATGTGGGGGTAGGGACATCTCCTAGATTGTAGCTCTCTCGCTTGAGCTGATGTCACTCCTCTAGTAGTAGATGTAGAGATAGTGCGTCTCCGAGAGAGTGACCCAGGTTTGGACTGAAGGAGCTGTGGAGGATGTCCCACCACTGAGTGGCTGGAAGAATGTAGTGATCCATGTCTGAGATGTGGTATCCCTCTACTATGGGAGCTACTATAATAGTCACTCTCTATGATGTCATAACTCCATAAAAAATCCCCCCAAGCATCTTTGATCACATGAAATTGCATAACTATGTTGAGTGGACCAAATCCCTCCCTGAAGAGATAATGGTATCTCCCCCGAATCTCATAGTATACTGGGCAATGGCAAACATAATTCTCCTATGTCTCCACCTCTATGTAGCACAATCTGTAGATATGTGTCTCCCTCTCGGGGCTCCTGTAGCTCTCCATGCCTCTATCTCTAGAATGTGTGAAGATACCCAAAGCTACCCAATAGTAGTGTGTATGGCATGAGACATATATTCATCCATGTAACCCGATCTCTGCACAAACCCATCCTCTATGAGCTATAAGAAATGATCGTGGTAGTGCAGCCTATTCATCACAGGAAAGGCTGTGGAGGATCAATCCATGTATGACATGTGTATAGCTAGATCAAATCCTAACGTATCAATCGGTTCCTGTCCACATGGGAGAGTCTCATGGTCGGATGGTCCTCATCATACTGAAACAAAGGGAGCCTATCCATACTCATCCCATGTAGTGAAAACCACTATAAAATATTTGCATACCATGACTATCGCCCTGATGCTGCTACTCGCTCTGATGACTCTAGGGCCTGTCTCGGTAATCTATTTGGGGGCATGTGCCTAACCTGCTGAATAAATGTCACTGTCTGAAAGAGTGCCTCCAGTAGCATGGGCGAAGACGCAAACTCTGCCAAAACTATCTCATGTGGCATAGAGGTTTTACTACGAATCATCCGTGAGAACATATGTATCTGCGAGCACTCTAAACCTCGTCATCCGCTTGCTCATAGTTTTGGAGACCAAATGGGGAATCCATACATCAAGGTTTGTGTGACCATGGTATCAAAAAGCCATCCCTTTGTACGGGGTTCCTGAAAATGCACCCTGTGACATTGCCTCTCAAGTAAAGCTAAAGCTACATACCCTATCCTGAACTGCCTATCTCATGGAGAACCCATACATCAAGGTTTGTGTGACCATGGTATCAAAAAGTCATCCCTTTGTATGGGGTTCCTGAAAATGCACCCGGTGACATTGCCTCTCAAGTAAAGCTAAAGCTACATACCCTATCCTGAACTGCCTATCTCATGGAGAACCTCCTGCCAGGCCAGCTGTACATGAAAAATGCTCACCTCTAAGGCCTATGTGGTCCTACGTGCACGTCTATGATGGAGTCGGCATATAGCACTCTCCATATCTGTTGTAAAGAAAGTAGGGGCACGTCTATGATGGAGTCGGCATATAGCACTCTCCATATCTGTTGTAAAGAAAGTAGAGTGATTGCACCGAGGCTCTGAAGGATAGGGTATAGGGGCTGATCTGGCACACCATATAGTAACTGAGCATACGTATGCCAGAAATCGTTTCTCAAAAATAAGTGATACATGTCCCAGTGTTTGGTTTCCTCGAACATGCGTTTCTTATGGCGGTGAGTTAAAGATTGGTTAAGTCTCTGTGCCTTTGTAGCCCGAGATTTCACCTCTCTCTACCTCCCATTTGAGACATGAATGAGTAGCCCAACACTCGCCATTGTACCAACTATTTTGGGGCATCTTTCTAGTGTTACTCTTGGCGGTACTCCTACAAGAATGTGGGAAGCTCAATAGGGCTGATGTATGTAATAATCTATAAGTTGTGTAGTAAGAGTGTCAAGAAGTGAGTGTGGGTCGTGATGTATTAGTAGTAGGTAAAGTGGTAGAACTAGAAGGATGTGTAGTAAGAGTGTCAAGAGGTGAGTGTGGGTCGTGATGTATTAGTAGTAGGTAAAGTGGTAGAACTAGAAGGATGTGCTTGTTGTAAAGATAGTAGTAGGTGTGTATGATCCACCCCAATAGGACAAGTAGGGATGGAAAAGGAGTCCACGAGACTCATGGTCTTTATGGGACCAAGAATAAGTGTAGCCTGGCCACCTCTCAAGCCCATTATAAATAATGAGCCGATGATGCACACCAAACACCAATAGCTGTCTCCCATGTTTTTTTATCTCCCCTTGATCCTTCGAAGATCTCTGTATCCCAAGGTCCTCCTCATCCAGCCCCCTCAAATGTAGATCCTTCATGTCATACACCTCACACTATCTACTTTGGGTCCTAGCATTAAAGTCTCCCACTAGCAAAATATCTCCCCTCCTCCTATACTCCGTGATCCCCTCTGACAATGCTATGAATATCTCCCCCTCCTCTGCTATAGCATCCTCATGCTCCTTTGCATCATCCATTTGATCTCTACAACGCTTACCTTGAGCAAAAAGTGAGCCATCTGGTGAGAAATAGCACACAAGAATATATACTGCCCTTGTATCCGTGAGCTGCACTCTAACCCACATGAACCTAGCCTCCTTATCTCGGCTCATCACCGTAACATGTGGCCGGAGCTCCTCCCTCAAAAGTACAGCCACTCTCCTCAATCCTCGAACACCTCCTACCCATCTAGTCTGTCTTCTAAAGAAGGCAGACTCCCATGTATAGCCTGTCACCCTCGACAAACTCTTCTCTTGACTCTGGTGTGTCTTTGTGAGAAAAATGATGTCCCGATCTCAGAGCACCTCCTCAAAACGCCCTGGATCTGACCACGATGACCCATTGCAGTTCCAGAATGCCATCTATACCTTTATCTCATAGGCTGCGAGCAACCAACTATACACTAGAGAGAGAGAGAGAGAGAGAGAGAGAGAGAGAGAGAGAGAGAGAGAGAGAGAATCTAGAGAGGGAAGCAGAGCTCTGTTTTAGAAGAAAGTCTTTTGGTGCCGCACCATAGGATTTTTGATTTATTGTAAAAGTAAAAGATTATCCTACCACTTTTTGAGTGCTTTTATTGTAAACAATAACTATACTTACACAAAGTAACTTGCAATATCAATAACTTCAAAAGATTATCCTACCACTTTTTGAGTGCTTATGCCCACTCCGAATTCCCAAAGTATTTGTGTTTTCTTCCTTTTCATATTCTCACCACCACTAGATGCTAACCCACTTGTGGAAATATCATTAGGAGAAATATGGACTCTCCATTTTGCCCCTTAAGAAGTGAATAAAAAAAGATTGGCGTGACTAATGAGAGAGCTAGGATTCTAGATCCATGTAACATGGATCTTTTTGTCATATCTTTACCCAAATCTCTTAAGACAATAAAATAATAGAGCCCATATCTTAAAAAAATAGAGAAATGTCAAATTTTATGTCATAAACTATTCTTTCATGTCAGATGTACCTTGTGGGTCAGCACATGGAAGTTTGAAAATCGAATTTTATTTTTTTTTCATTTTTTATGATTAACTTTTTACTTTCCCTCCTTTTGCATTTCACTACCTTTTCATTATCCCCCCTTTTTGGCGAAATTCAATTTCACCATATCTTTTGCAACTCTGGTTCTTTCTTCATGAAAATTTACAAGTATGTTGTTCTCCACCATAGCTCTCCTAAAATTTCATCTCATTTGGATAAAACGTCTGTGAGTTATACCCGTTTTCTCACATGAACTTTCTCTTCTTTACACCACCACAGATAGCTATCTTGATGTGAAGTGGCATCAAATTCTTGTGAGTAATTATCATATATTTAGGGTTTTTCTATGTTTTGTCTTTATATGAGTAATGATCATAGGTTTAGGATTTGTTTATGTTTTTTCTTGATGTGTTGCTGGTTATTTTCACGTTTATTTTCACGGGAGCAAGGTGAGCAACAAGGTTATGTAAATCAAAGCAGTAAGTTGCTGTTTATTTCTTATTGTTTTAATCTTTATTTGTTGCTTACAATCTTCTTTACATAGTAATGATTTGAAGTGGCATAAAATACCACAGTAATGACATAGGTTTATGATTTGTTTATGTTTTGTCTCGATGTGTTGATGTTTATTTTCACAAGAGCAACAAGGTTGTGAGCAGTAAGTTGCTATTTATTTCTTGTTGTTTTAATCTTTATTTGTTGATTACAATCTTCTCTACACAGTAATGATTTCAAGTGGCATAAAATACAATCTTCTCTGCACAGTAATGATTTCAAGTGGCATAAAATACAACAATAATGATCATAGGTTTAGGGTTTGTCTATGTTCTGCCTTGATGTGAGTAATGATCATAGGTTTAGGGTTTGTTAATGTTTTGTCTTGATGTGTTTATGTTTATTTTCATAGAAGCAACAAGGTTGTGTAAATCAAAGCAGTAAGTTGCTATTTATTTCTTGTTGTTTTAATCTTTAATTGTTACTTACAATCTAACATATATATTTATTAATCATGCAGTCTAGCTTTATTAATTTAGATGTCTTCAAGGAGGAGGAATATCAGTAATATTAACAGAGTGGAGGTGTTTAACAAGAGATATGATAAAGGTAACTGGATCCCTGATCAGGTACAATAAGTTAAATTGGATTTTAATGCGACCAAAGTACTCGTGGCAATTTTAAGGTCAAGCTCAAAGATGTCACAGACCCCAACAAAAGCAATGGAAAGGTAGAATCATAGAGTTCAGGAGACGCACAAATGGTATGAGTACAATAACAGAGGCTTTCATTTAACATGTTTATATGCATAAAGAGATTTTATTGCATCATGAACTTCAGTGAAAAACACAAGCCTAACAGTAAGTTTATATCTCTAGAGACATAAGCCTAATAATAAGACATCCACAGGCTCTAGAGATGTGCATCTAAGCTGGTTTGTACCATTTGGTTTGTTTGCACATTTGTTTGGATCCTGTGAAGTAGTCAAGAAAACTAAGATTACTTATCAATGCAAGTGCCCATCTGAGGATTGGATGACTCAGTTAATTGGGTGAGTAATCAGCTTTTGAGACAAAAAACCAAACATGCGTTCACGGATTGCAAGAAATAAAATGACATTAAATAATGGGAAAGTGCGTTTCACTAGCGATGATATTATTGAGTACAGAATTATTGTGTCAGATGTTACCTTTAGGTAACATCTGACACAGAATTGCTGTGTCAGATGTTACCTTTAGGTAAGATTGCACTTCTATTGATTGTTAATGGTTTTCATTCATAAGTACTTCATTGCAAGACACTAATTGTTGATTGTTGAATGTTGAATGTTGAATGTTGATTTTATGTTTTCATGTTAATTGTTGTTTGTTTTTTATGACTGGTACTTCATTGTAAGACAAACTTTGTTCATTCGCTTCAAGTATAGGAGGTGGCGACTTCTATGAGGGGAGTGGATCAGCTTGGACCAAGACATGCGAGATGGCAGGCATTTAACACTCATTGATGTGGTTATTCTTTGGGAGGGTCGTGACCCTTTTAGCATTAATGTAGAGAGTCATTGGTCCCTTAGTTTTCTGAGATAAGAAATCCAACTTATGTCCAATAATCCCCCTTGTAATTTCTATTTTAAGTTAGATGGTAGGAAGGTTGAGAGTCGATGTGAACATTGCAAAACATGCAAGGAGTGTATTGCTCCACACATCCTTGAGATTGTGGAGTTAATGTAATTCTTATTCTTCCAAGTGAATACAAGAAGTTGTTTCTCTAAAAGTATTGTAAATTTAATTTTTCTTCATTTTCATAAAGTGTTGTGGTTTTTTAAGTCTACTGTGTTTCAAACCCTTTAATATATAAGAAAATAATGATAAGTATAAGTAAGTACAATCGTAAATATAAATATAAATAAATAATAATATAATTAATTATACTAGAAATATAAATATATTTTTATGATTTGTTATATTTTAATGAAGTGTCATTAATTTTTAAGTCTATAGATATAAGTTTAAAAATGAATATAACTTTAAGTATATATTTAAGTTCAAATAATAATATAAGTAACTATGTAAATAATATAATATAATAATAATAATAATAATAATATAATGTAACGTGAAATAGAAGTATGATTTATTATTTATTATATTTTAATGAAGTGTCCGTTATTTACTAGAGTATAAACATAAGGTATAAAAATAAAAATAAGTTTATAGATATTTGTAAGTAATATAATAAACACAAGTATAAATTTATTAAAATTATTATAAATTTAAGTGTAAGTATAAATATGAGTATAAGTTATAGATCAAACTCATTTATACTATCTATTCTCTAGCTCTCCCTTTGTGTGTTAGCTCTCCCCACTACCCATCATGGTCATCTCCCCTTCTTTCGCCGCGTGGATTCACCTTGGGGACTAGATCTACCCTAGGTTTTGCAGCAAGAGTTTAGCCCTCGAGGCTGTCATCTCCACCTTAGACCCAAACTCCACCTTACTATAGCTGCATTTTGCGATGCAAACGACGATTTCACCTACTCTATCCCAAATTCCACCTTGAGTTGGATTCCTTTGGAGTTCCTCTTCAACATGAAGAGTGGATCCAACCACAAGAAGGCGGTGAATAGGGCTCTAGCTCATGTCGAACAAGATTTCCACACTACCACTGTCCCCCAACCTCCTATGAAGAGCACATCCCACTCGATCTCATTGAGTGAGATATTGCTTTTGCCATTTACATCTTGAACTCTGATGTTCAAGAGCCAGAGGATGATGACATCTTGGATTTCCCTCTAGTGGAATACATAGACACAGAGCCAGAGGAGACCACTCTAGACCCCGTCTCGTTGACGCCGCATAGAGCTCTCACATGGTGCTTGCATCCATCTGGCTTGATAAAACCCAAAGTCACGACCCACCACTAGCTTCATTGAGTGCCATCACCATCGAAGGAGTGGAGTACCTCCTCATGCAGGATGTGTTGGAGCTCTTGGACTTGAGGGAGGAGGAACTATATAGTATACTTGTGCGAGATGCTAGTGATGATTTCTTGGACTTTGATTACCAAGAAGGCCCACCACAGGTTGATGAGGTAGGGCAATATGATGAAAGTAGTGTAGATGATATCTATGCTCTCATTGCCGTCTCCAGAAAGCAGATTGAGGATGCAGCTCCTCAATATGAGATCTTAGATGAAGAGTTCGAGCACTTGCAGAATGAACTCTTTGGACCTCGACCATAGCATGCGACACCTGTGTCCAGCTGGACGATAGCAGACCCATTCCAGGAGCAGATCTGGAGGCACCCTTGTAGAAGGAGCTTGATGAAGTAGAAAAGGTATCTCCTTTTACTATTTGCTCCCTAGATTTGATATTTAGGGCCTTTAGGGTATGTAGGCCCCACATGTATGATCCTATGCCCACCATCAGAGGCTGGGAAGTGCACTATCTAAAGGCTTGCATGGGAAGCCCTGAATCTACAAAATCAGGGCTTCCCACGTGAGCCTTTAGACAGTGCACTTCCCAGCTTCTGATGGGCATGGGATCGTACATGTGGAGTCTACATGCCCTAGAGGCCCTAAATATCAAATTTAGGGCCATTCTAAAAAAAATAACATCCTTTCCCATGCATTACATGATCGATGTTGACATCAATTTTATTGGTTTACAGGAAATTGTGTATCTTGATGAATTTGCATCGAGGCATAGTGGAAGATCTGGGGGCCAAGGAAGGGTTCAAGGCTCTACACTCAGGAGTACATTGGCAAACTTACCAATGATGTGATAGTCTTCCACAAGACTTGCTCTCCGGGGTATGCGGAGAACTTTTTGAAGATTAAAGCACTTTGCTACATTCAAACTTATTCCGACTAAATCAATCTACTTCGACGTTCAAAGTTACTTTACTTGTTCTCGACTCAAAGGTCAGGGCCTTTACATTCTGTGGTGACTCGTGGCATTGTTGCGAGAGGATACAGGATCCCACTGTCATCAAGATAGAGCTTGAAGGGTTCCATGTTTTGATTCCAGCCATCAAGGTGGCTTTAGAGTCTGGAGAGCCTAGTAGTAAGAAGCCTAGGATATAGCTATGATGATTATGTAACTTTGATGACTATGTTTTGAGATGACTATGTAATTTTTTATGCTATGAATATAAATTTAGGTTGCAGAGTTTTTTGTTTAATATGTGTCTTGTTATGTATTTTATTAGTTGACTTAAGTAAATAAATTCAAATTACACACGTAACTCAAATAAAAATTGTATCCATTCGAAGATGCATATAAATCAACAAATTATATAAACTCAAATTAAAAGAGACTTATTTGCAACACAAGATAAGAGAGAAAAAATTTAAAGATACACATCGAGCTTCACAGAGCTTTTGAGAATCACATTCATGCGAGATATACAAAAATAAAACTAAAGATCCTTGCCCGAAAGGATCTCTCCAGTGTCGCATGCGTCGTACCAACTACATGTCCTTTTCATTGATGGTGTCCCTCTTTGCATGGACAGCTACAAACACCGTGTCACCAAAAATGTCCACTAGGTATGCCTCCGCAGCCTCCTGGAGTGCCTCCAAAGCTTTACCTATCCACCATAGGTAGTGGACTTGATGCTACGCAAACCTAGAACCTCCTATCATGATGGTCTTGCAGATCCTTCATGATCTCTCATACCACACATTGGAAGAAGAGCTTCGGTATGAGCAAGTTCACCGTCTTTTGGAATTTCCTAATCTCACAAAGAGCCACAGTGCCAGGCCTCCACCTATGCTTGCGATGTTACTGCCGTGGTGGTTGGACGAGGGGTACTCCACGTCCCACCTTGGGGGGCCAGACTCTCCTAGCAGTTTGCTTGGTGCAAGCCATGCTCTTGGAGGTGAGAGAGAGAAATGAAAGATGAGAAATAAGGTGGAATGAGGCTTACTTCCATACTTATAGATGAAAATTTATATATTTTCTAAATTAGCTCAATACATAAATTTAATACTTTTTAATTTTTAAAAATAGTTTTCCTTATCAGAATGAGCACTAATTTTATGTGTATATATAAGTATCATGGAACACCTCCTAGATAAAATATCAACCCCATCAGAGGTCTATAGGGCCCTTGTCCGAAGGCTCGCATTCGTGTATAGACGGTCTGCTATTAAAAAAACAAGGCCTCTACACGTGTTATGTGCACATTATATGTGTATATGCTAGGAGGCTAACCCACATTAGGCTTGTCAGCATGGGAGCATGGGAACAAGGTCTAGTGGAGCATGGGAACAAGGTCTAGTGGAGCATGGGTTAGGACTAACCTTAAGGGTTGAGTTAGGGTCAGGCATCCAAGGGTCACACCTGGGAAATGGAGAGTCAAGAGTCACTTGAGGACCCTCCTATATAATAGGGACATGGGGCACACTCAAGAGAGGCTAGGTTATGTTATGTTCTCTTGTGTAGAGGATTGTATCTACTCTCATGCCATTTCACACTACAGCTACATGCTGCTAGATTGGAGTCATACCTCTTGGTGGTATGGGACATCAAGGTTAAGGTATGAGGTACTTCATTGTAATTCATGTGTGCATTCCTTGGGCTCGGGTGTGGATGGGTAGATGAGTTTATGCTTGGTTTTGCTTAAATAACACCGCATTCATATACTCCGAATTGATGAGCTGGCCACCAATTTTAATGCTTCTTTTGGCATGATTAATGACCATTAGATGGCATGCATTGATTTTTATAATTAACTATGGTTTTCATGGATTCGAGGTGCTTCTATGCTTTTATCCATGGTTTTATGAGGATCTTTTGATCTTTTGGATAATATCATGTGCTTTGAAGGTAGGGTTTGCTAGTTTTTTGCACGTAATTTTGGAGTATGTTCTTTATACTCTTGTACATATTCCAACTTAGATACATAGTTGCTTATGTATCTAGGTGAGTTATTTTTCTACCCCAACTTTATTGTGTTTATTGGATAGTTATCATTAGAAAGGTGCCAATAATTTAAATTATTTTCTAATGATGTACTTGAAAAGAGTTATTCTTTGATGTCATCTCAGGTATATAGAGACAGGTTTTAGTATGTGAAAGTCTGGGATAAGGCCATTTCATTCCCTTTATGCAAGATTTTATTCATATTTCCTAGACAACATACTAGGGAGTTTCAAATTGGTAAGGAATGTATGGGTGGTATCATGGTGATACCACAAGATATAGAAAAGGGCATTGCATTCCCAAACCTTGAGCAATGACATGCCCATGTACAGTCATAAAGGGTTACAAAAGGATGGGGAGGACAGTAGAGAGAACACTCAATTCTATTGCATGAATGAAAATGAATCTTATTGAACATAAGGAATTTGCTTTTATATTTCATAAGCCTTTTCTCACATTAGATCGCCTAAGAGTAAGTGACCCAAGGAATTTGTTGGTTTTAGCTTTTTTGCATAGGCTTAGTATTATTTCTCAGTTTCCTTATAATAGAAGCTTCATGCCTAAGATGTATAGACATTGTTCATATGGTTTACAACATGGTAGAGATGCTTCTAAAATATAACGACTGAAGACATTGCAGAGATACATTTGTCTAAACATGTGTAATACTTTTTACTTTACAAATTATTGTTTATCATTTTTATTGTTACGGTTTGTAAACAAGATAAAATTCATGGACGAGGTCTCTCATGTATGTTTAACAACGTGCACAATTAAATACACATGAAAAATAAAACTTATGTATTTATAAATACCTCTCATGAATGCAAGCACACCACTAATGCCTTAAGAATTAGCAAGCTGCACATCGATGGCACTCAAGAATTAGCAAGTTGCACATCATGGCACTCAAGAATCAACCAAACTAATAGGCCATGCATATCGATGGAACACCAAGTGGAGAGTGAAAGAGCACCCAACTGTAAGGGGAGGGATTTGAGAGACAAGTTGCAATAATAACAGGTGGTGCCTTTGTGTTGCTATATAGGCAGTGAGTCAAGTTGGAATCCAACCAACAAAAGACTATGAACATAAAAGTTCCCAAATCAAGTTTTTGGAAGTTGGAATCCCTTGGTAACATTTGAACATGGTCAAAATCTTTTGGTTGGACCATTAATCATCTCAATGTATATGAGAGAGGAATTGCTAATATTTTATTACCTATCTCTTTAGTTTGTGTGTGTGTGTGTGTGAGAGAGAGAGAGAGAGAGAGAGAAAGAGAGAGAGAGAGAGACCCCTGTTAGAATACAACTCTTTGGTAGGATTCTGATTTATGCAAAAACAAAAGGGGGTCCTACATACAGGCGACCACTTTTCGGTATTTTTAATGGTAACTTGCAATCACATTCAATAGATATATTGGTCACTAAATTGGCCCTCTGCAACGTCTGGTTGGTACCACCACAAGCTGCAACCATCTCTTCCGTAGTCCAAGGCTTGTGAATCGATGGTGGTCACTGTTTGTGTGGGTGGTACCTTGTGCCGTGCGATTGTAAACCAGGTGAATCAAAAATAGCGACCGAATACTCTTGGTTTGGACTCGCGTGAACAGGCGCTTAGAACAGAGCAGATATTAAATGAGGGCAGCGTAGAGATGGATACTTATCATAATGGCCAAGATTTAAAGGATCTGCTGCAGGAGTGGTTGGGAGACTCTTAAAAAAGATAGGACGCCATCGTAAAGCGCGTCGGAGAACCTAAAGGAGGAAGTATAGAGTTAGGTCACTGACGGCGCAGCGTAAACGTGCGGGCGTGCTGAATCACTGCTGATGAAAAAAAAATAAGGGTTCAAAATTCGAATTCCCGGTGGCAAAATCGTGGAGGGCGAAAATAAAAAATCTGCAGATTTTTGCATGGGGTAAGATTCTACGTAGAGCCGCGGCCAGCCTGTCCTCGTCGCGCAGTGCTGAGTCCGGCTTCCTGACTCTGTTTGCGTGACACGGTGAGGGGCCTGGCCCTGGCCGGCCGGCAGGCAACGTTTGCAGATCCACGGCAGAAGCTGAAGGTGCTTTCGCCCACCATTTTACGTTGCTTTTACCGTTTTTACGTTGATCCGACTGCAATCTAGAGTTGAATTTCATGTGCGTTTTGATCATTTGATGTGGTCAGTGGTCATGCAGGAACTGGATTTCGAAGTTATGGAACTTATGGTATGCTACTATGCTGCGGGCCTGCGGCCTGCCCTCAACCAAGCAAGCCTTTACTGCGCAAATGAATGGGGCTGGCAAGAGCCCAGCGGTCCGCCTTCAATGCCTTGCCAGTTCAATGCTTGCTCACCCCACCACCGGTCCCTTTTCCCACGCCTCTCCCACTGAAGATGTCGCTGAAGAAGCTTTTAAGATTTGCCTACAACAGTCTACCACCTGCCTCTCTCTCTCTCTCTCTCTTCCTCACCCTCCTGTTTCACTACCCTCACCTTCTGTTGAGGTCTTTCCCCTTGTGCATGGCTGCCTTCGTCGTAGCTGGCTGGAAAGACATGCCCGAACCCAGCAAGAAACGAGGTTGGGACGACGATAGCCAGCGTATGCTTGAGCTCATGCTTGGCCAAGTCGATCGTAGCAGCTCCAGCAGCTCCATTGAGACGCTCGACTTATTGGGTGGATCCTCCTCCGATTGCTGCAAGTCCCTTGAACCTCACGAGCTCGACCTCGAAGCCCCGCTTCCTGTAGGCTGGGAGAAGTGCCTCGACCTCAAGGTGGGTGGTGTGTTCTATAAGGTCTCCGCGTTTGTGTTTGTGTTATGTCTGTCTCTCTTACATTACGGCAATATGCTGATCAACGTCTCCATAACTATAAAGCCTTCGATCTGCAGACGGGCAAGATATATTACCTCAATCGCAATAACGGACGCAGCTCTTCTTCCGACCCTAGACGGCAGCCACGCTTTCCACCAGCCGACCTCAACTCGTCTCTTAATGTCCCGGAGATTAACGTCCGTCCTTATTTGCGCCCAGACGAGAGGCGATCTTCAGCAAAGAGCGGCATTCTCTCACTGAGCGACGCCAGTACACTCAGCAGCCTGGGCCTGCACTCGACAGTCGACTTGAACTCGCCGCCGCAACAGGACCCAGCCTCGCTCGTCGATGTCGATCCTGAATACGTCAAACTTCCTGTTAGTCTCGGTGGATTGCGTGGTCACTCTGTTAGCAAAGTAGAGAAAGCCATAGCTCTGGATACTCCAGAGATGATGACCGTGGGGTGTGTCAAATGCCTCATGTTTGTGATGTTGTCGAGAAGAGATCCCCGATGCCCCAACTGTGGGAGCTGTGTCGCCCTCGATTTCTTGCAACCGGTGGCCAAAAGGGCAAAGTGGACGTAATATCTAGCACTGCAAGAGTCGCCGGCAGATCCATGATCATTGCAAGCTTGTGATTTCAGTAAGAGCTATTCTTCTTGCGGAGCATATCACTACGTCTGCAAATAGGGGACGGCATGGTCGACGTAGTGTTGATCCTTCACGTTGTACTCACGTTTTCTCACCTGAGAGACAATGCCCCTCCTCGGTACGCTCATTTAGTAAATGACGTTTCTAAGGCCGTGATTTTGTCCGAGTTGTATTTCCCTAACTTATCCTTTGTTTAATAGAGTGATATACACTGAACAGCAGCTAATCAATCATCTTCTACGAAATGCTTTTTAATGCTACAATCTGATAGCATTTCTCACCCCCTCGCCCCCGCGTCCCTCCCCTCTCTCTCCTCCATGCTCACGCACAGAGATTTCATTTCACTTAGAAGGTCGGAATGAGAATAGCTCTACCATAATTAGCTTCGCCACCCTCGTCTATTTTATAGAGCTTATTCCGCACTTCTAGAGACTTTTTCTTCGTTTGACACAGTTAACACTCCCAGCCCACGTCCCACTCTCTTTGCAGCAGTGTTTGGGAAATACATTTTATGAGACGGCATTTCTCTATAAATTCTGCAAAATATAAATTTTGAAGAAGATTGTACTCCTCTCACAAACTTGAGTAAGCTCAGCATAAATTTGAACAAGTTCTAGGTTAAGTAGAATCTATCTTTTTCCAAACCTTGCTTTGAAGTGTTTGCTTCATAATTTCTTGAAGGAATTCTATTTAAGACCTTTTACACACCGTGGTCTTGGGAAAATAAATCCCAGCCATCAAATCAACAAGCTTTGTTTTTAAAGAATGTACCCTAACATTAGGGAGCATTTGAGCATAAAAAGGGTCTTGTAAGAATCCTTAATTTTAAGAAACTAAGACTTATTTTTTTGAGGTTTAAGGAGATAGTCATAATGAAGTCTACTTTTGGTCCTAAAAATAACGTATCATACACTTTCATTGAGTTTTTGAAGTTTTCATAAATTCTAAATCAATAGTTATTAAAAGATAAGAAAAACTTACGTTTTTTTATTTTTTAACTTTTAAATGCTTAAAACATAAAAAGTTTAATTTAAAAATCATTTTCATTGATTACTATCACATCTCCTTTTTATCCGACTTAACAACTAAAAGATTCTCTCTCTCTCTCTCTCTCTCTCTCTCTCTCATTCTTTCTCTCCCAAGCCTTTCTCTCATTGGAGTAGGTTTCTTTTTCAAGCTTCTCTTCGGGATCCAAGCTACTTACCATATTCCATTATGTCTACTATGGTACTCAGAAATAACAAACACCTCAAATTTATCACGAGTGAGGAAGGTAGACTTGCATATTTACATCTTGAATGAATATGCACCTATCAAAAAAGAACGTCTAAACGTACAAGAGAAGCAAAAAAGAAGATAGTAGGGTCATTGTAATGTGGATCTTTTGGGTTGATGGGTATTTATATCTTAATGATTTTTCTTCAAATTTCTCTCCATCTTTCATAGACCTATCCTCATTCATTTTATGGGCTCCTTGGATATTGCAAACGCTTAAGTATATGTGATGCATGGAAGGTTCAATTTCTAAACTCACAAATTCATAGCTTGCAAGTCACTTTGAGTAATGTGTAACAAGCTCTTAAAATTGTATAAAAAATAATATTTTACAACTACAGAGAGGACAAAGAGAAAGATGACCAAATCTTGAAGTTACAGGATATAATCTTGCGTATGAAGAGCACATCCATGGGGGGGTTCAGAGAGCGAAAGAGGACAATGAACAACATTCAGACACTTACAATTGGTGGTGGTGCTCTCAAGCGAAGAATTCATGTAGCAAGGTTTGTTTTCTATTCATTTTTTTGGTTATAAGTTATTCTTATTAGAGTGTATCTATTGTTTGATTTTTTTCATTAACTGTTAATTCATTATATAATATTACTGCTATAAGTAATCTTTGTTAGTTCATTACAAGACCTTTCTTAAAGATGCGTGTGGTGATAATGATCTTCATCAAGATACTGGAGATATGTTACATAGTTGCGTGAGAAAACATGGCATTCTTTCCATAGTTCAAGATCCACGCTACAAGAAGGTATGACAGATACTTGCAAATGAGATAGTGAAAGATATAACTAATATTTTAGGCATTTGAGGAAGTTCAAAACGCATGCGATGAAGTGGGCATAAGCACAAAAGGATATTAGGCTCTCCATCAATTATTGCAAGATACACTTCGCAAATACGGCATCACACGAAATATTTTTTCAATCCCAAGAAAATTAAGATTAGTGTGAGATCCCCCTCTAGGGACGCCGACGGCGGAAGCAGCGTTGGTCTCCTGCATGGGGCGGGGATCCACACTCGGGGCCTCGCCCACGGATGTCCGGATGAGAGACTAGCCCGGGCGATTCTCGAAACCGAGCTCGAAAAAAACTCTCCTCGCCCGAAAGGCACGAGCGATTCTACCATGGAAAAATCTTAACGAGGGAATTACTCTAATAAGTCAAAGTCTTAACTAATTAAACTGATCTGACCGAACTTGAAGTCACATGGTCAGATCAAGAAGAGACTTGCACTTGGTCCATGGAATCACCGCTTTTTTCCTCCTTTAACGAGGCATAGCGAGACTGATCTCCTCCCACAGAACAAGGTCTTCTCAAGACTTAATCTAACTAACGTAACTAATTGCATCTTAATTATTTCGCAGGAATCCTCTGATCCAGCTTAACCCCAACCGACCCATGGGTTAGCCAACCACCCGACCATTGTATTGGTGGGATTCCTTTATAAAGATTTGGTTGTGTTTTGTCTAGGTACTAAGGAAAAGAGTTCCCAGGCCTCCTAGCCGACGTTTCATGCAAAAATTAAGGTAGGCATACAATGTATACATCCAATATGAATTTGCCATTTATAACAGATTCGGCTGGCTTTAAAACAATCCTTCAATAGAAATCATAATATTACTGACTATCATTCTCCAAAATTTTGAGTCCATTGTATTACAAAATGTGTGCTCTAGACTCTCTGTTGAAGACCAGCTGGCCAACCAACGAGATCCAGTATCAAAATTTGATTCACAAAAATCTTTCCTTTTAGTCTATCCGAATCTTCCTCGACGCACGCATGGGTATCCTAACAACCGCGAGCTCGTGCATTGCCTGGTCAGAACTCTCTAGGATCCTCCTTAGATGTCCTAGCACTTCACTCAGGGACCGCTTCGTCGGTCCTCGCCCATTGTATCGAAAGTGCACCATTTTAACTGTACCGAGACTGGTCAAGAACTCGGTAGGCTTTGCCGCCGCGAGCGACGTCCCTCGACGACTCCTCGCCAGCTGTTGCAACGAACCTCCTCTTAGTAAAACACATGCTAAATGCTTCCTCCAGCATTCTGGTATAAAACAGTCCTTTAATGAAAACAGAGGTTCCATGCAAGTAAAATTTCTAGTTTGAGATTGGTTCCACAAAAACTATTTTTTTCTTAATTTTTCAATTTCATAATGAGAATCCTTGATCTCTCATCAGCGTAATCTACCCATCATTTGACTGATTGTCCAACTAGGTTCTTGGTGATTTCGGTCAAAGGAAAACTAGTTTAATTCAACAGTGGTCTATTCTTTGTATTTAGGAATTGGAATTGGTCACGAAGTTTTTACTTGATTCAGATTGAGAGATGGACAAGTGGTTTACTGTCCGTCCCTCTCGTAGTCTAATCATTCGGTTTAGTTTTAACAAGGATTTTCTTCAGATAAACATCTATTCTTGGGTAAATACCAATTTAGTGATTTAGCCACATAAAATATCTAAAGATATTCTTTCTACCATTTAATTTTCCAACCTTAATTTCCTAGGTAGAATTATGGTGAAAATTCATCTTTTGACACCTAAAATTAATTCAAATCTTTCTTTTCTTAAATATCATAAAAAATTTCTTTTAACCAAATACCAATATCTATTTTTTGAACAAGCTTGAAATTTCTCTTTTTCTCATTTAATGAGTGCAATCCAAATGTCATGAGAATTCTTCTTTTATCATAACTTATCTAAAATTTTTTTTAATTAAATAAAACTATTCAATATTTCAATATACTAAGAATTCTTCTTTTTTCATTTAAATAATTGAATTCCAAATATGATGGGAATTCCTCTTTCATCATTTAAATCCATTCATGCATAAACTAATTTTAACTAAAATTTCTCTTAAAAATTACATAAAAATATCCATTAATCTTAATATGATAAGAATTTCACTTTTTTCATTTAAATGATTGAATTTTAAATATGATGGGAGTTTCTCTTTTATCATTTAAATTTTTCTTATGCATAAAAATAAATTTAACTAAAATTTCTCTTAAAATTGAATAAAAATATTAATTAATCTTAATATGACAAGAATTTCACTTTTTTGATTTAAATGATTGAATTCCAAATATGATGGAAATTTCTCTTTTATCATTTAAATTTTTTTTATGCATAAAAATAATTTATCTAAATTTTTTCTTTAATTTTAAATAAAATATCCATTATTTTAGTATTCCAAATTTTCTCTTTCTCCATTGGAATACATAGATCTCCATTATCATGGGAATTTCTCTTTTATTATAAAAATAAATTTACTAAAATTTTTTCTTTTTCTCTAATTAATTATTTATGCATAAATATTAAAAATTAATTTTTCATGGATATGATGAGAATTATTCATTTAACATAGGATGACTAATCTTAGAATATGGTAGGAAGTCCTCTTTTCACATTATGCATAAAAATGATTTATGTGTTAATTTTTAAAAATTTTACCATAGCTCTGTGCTTGCTATTACTGATAATTTTTAATAATTAACACCATATTAGTGAATTTGGAAATTTTTCAATTTTCATTTTTGAATACTTAAAAAAGGGGACATGGATAACATATGACCTATCATTGGAAAGCGCTTGAAAAATGGAATCTAAAGAGCTATAAAGCACTCATTTTGGATTAGTGGTGTTCAAGTTATGGTTAATCCAAACTTTTGACCACGTGTCCCAAACTTGTGGAAAATTCCCAATTCCCTAATATGGTGTTAATTTTAAAAAGCATAAGATTTAGTAATACAATATAATAGAATCCGCTGCAAAGCCTAAATTCGCACTGTTTTGGCATAGCTTTCCCAGTCCTCCAGGAGCAATTCTGATGCATTGGATGACAAACAATGTAATTTTACACATGATTAAAGCCGTTTTTATCTTATAAACTATTGTTTCTCACAATTAGTGTACTCAACTTCATTATAAATGCTTTAGAAATGATCCTGAGTGGTTGGGGGAGCAGTGCCAGAATAGTGCGAATTTTGAGCCTGGCATCGTCGTTGCAGAGCAGCCTAAATTCGCACTGTTTTGGCATAGCTTCCCCAGTCCTCCAGGAGTAATTCTGATGCATTGGATGATAAACACTATATTTTTACACATGATTAAAGGTGTTTTTATCTTATAAACTACTGTTTCTCACAATTACTTTGCTCAACTTCATGATAAATGCATTAGAAATGATCCTAGGGAAGAAGTGCCAGAATAGTGCAAATTTTGAACCTACATTGCCGTTGCGCAGAGGCCAAATTCGCACTGTTCTGGCTCAGCTTTCTCAGTCCTCCAAGAGCATTTCTGATGCCTTGGGACAAGCTGGCACATGATAGACACTCCATGTTAAACAAACATGATGACATCGATATATTGTAAGAGAAACTTAAAATTTTAATTATTAGAAGGTTACAAATGAAAGCCAGATAGGCTTGTTACAAAGGGGGGTTTGAAACAAAAGAGTTGCTTCAAAAAAAAGATTATCTAAGATCTCTAGATCGTGTCTCGCTCGTCTCGAATGCGTTGAGCTAGTTGCATGTCCTTGGCAGATATGGTAATCCTCTTTGCATGTCCTTGGCAGATATGGTAATCCTCTTTGCATGTATTGCAAGGAGGTTGGTGTCTTCAAAAAGCCCAACAAGGTAAGCCTCGGAGGCTTCTTGCAATGCTTCAAGGGCGATCCCCTGCACACGGAACTCTGTTCTATATCGTTGGAGAATCTCCTTCACTGTGCGAGTGAAAGGGGCTCTTCTTATCAGCAACTCAGTGTTCCTCTTATGATAAACCTTGATTTCTTGTAGAGCCCTATGCCCTTGGCGCATCCTTCTCTCCTTGGAGCTCTCTGTGTTGTGTTAGTGCTGCATTGGTGAGGTGGGACTTCCTTGGCTTGAAGAGCTTGACCTTTCTACGCTTGCGTGCACTTGCAGGAACCTCCTCTTACTCTCTCTCCCTCATAGTCTGAATCCTCCTCCTCATGTTGTTGTGGTACTTATGTAGTATCAAGTTCCTCCCGGGTAGGTAGGGAACCCTGTCTTGGTAGTAGGGTCTTGCCACCTATGGTGCTGCGCAATGTAGGAATGTTTTCACCAACCCAGTCGAACTGCTCAATCATCGGCCTCTCTGTCTTGATCTCTGGGGTGGCTACATTGTGGGGTCTTCTTCACATGCTTGTTCCCACTAGAAGGGCCTGCATGTGTGTGCGCTGGTGTTGCTGTGGGAGGAGGGCTATGGTGATCCCATTGGGTTTCCTAGAATCCGAGGGGTCACTCTCTTTCGTGGTGTCACCAGTATGTGGTCATTGGGTGCCTTTGCACTGTGTTTTGTGAAGGCATGGTAACACGTGCGGTGTTCTTGGTGCGTGCCATATCCATGTATGACTATGCTAACGTGGTGATATGCTAGTGTCCTTACGTGGGTGTCTACGTAGATCTTGAGCTCAAGCTCTCTAAAAAAGTGAAATGAAAATGAAGTGAGAGAAGGAACTATTAATAGTTTTTTTTAAGGAAAAAAAAACCTAACTAAACTTATTTTCGTAGCCTTACTACATCTAGATTTATGCTGGTGCGTGCATAACCCAACGCCTCCCTTGTCTCCTCATTCGTGCATGCCAAACACCATGCCTATGGGGAGCATTGGTTTGTAACCATTAAAGCCGAGCATGACTTTTTGCAGCCTTGCGTGCCTCTTGTGCAAGCTTAGATTGTTGGGCCTGCTCCCTAACCAATACCCTTCCAAAGGTTGTGCAATAAAGAGGCACTGGAGATACCGGAGATCAATCCGACTGCTGCAGATGTAAAAGAGTTCAAGGATTGGAACAACCAAGGAGCCAGAAAAGTTATGTATTGGCTCTCTATCAGTATACAGGACACCATGATTGGGCACATATAGGATGCCAAGTCCCCCAATGAGGCGTGGGACACCTTGGTAAAACTCTATGAAACGAATACCAAGGCACGAAAGATACAGTTGAAGAATGAACTTTATAGTGTGGAGAAAAAGAGTATGTCTATGAATGACTATGCATTGAAGATCAAGGGTATTGTGGAATCCCTTGCATCTATTGGTGTTTCAGTAGATGATGATGATAAGGTGGAAGTCTGTCTACATGGTAGAAGAGCCTGGGCGAAGACCAACAGTCTTCACAAAACAAAAATAGTTTCAGAGCAACAGGCCTTCTACACAAGTTTAGGAAGAGGATGAGGTAGAGGAGGCCATGGATGCAGCTAAGGAGGTGGCCGAACAGGTAATCAAAATTATGGCCAGCAGTAGCAACAACAATAGTCCCAACAACACGCAAGTGGAAGAGGCCAATTCAGAGGCAGGGGGAGTCAAAGAGGTCGTGGAAATTGGCAAAGGCAGTATAATGATACACGTGGATGCTTTTATTGTGGGGGTAAGCCTGGACATGTGTAGGTAGATTGTTATAAGAAGCAGACTGACAGGCAAAATGGAAAATTGCAGCAAAACAGCAGACTGACAGGCAAAATGGAAAATTGCAGCAAAACAATTATGCATCCTCGAGAAGAAACAATGAGGATAATAAAAGGTTGTTTGTTATGTAGCATGTCGTTAATGTCTGAAAATGTTGAAGCAGCACATAAAGATGATGTATGGTACGTTGATTCAGGTGCTTCAAACCACATGACAAGTCATGGGGAGTGGTTCAAGGAGATAAAAAACCTTGAAAGACCAGGTTTTGTGGAAACAGGGGATGACACTGCTCATCCAATTGCCCATGTTGGAGATGTGCCATTGTCTATGCAGGATGGCAAAGTGAAGTATCTTGCAGATATACTTCATGTTCCGAACATAACAAAGAATCTGGTTTCAGTTGGCCAGATGATTGAGCAGGGTTTGCAGGTTCGGTTTAACCCTGATGGTTGTTATGTTGAAGACTTTAAAGACAAGTGTGCACGTTGGTTGCAAAAGGCAACAGAGTGGGCAGAATGTTTACATTGAATGTAAACATGCCTGAAGTGAGTGCTGCGATGTTTGCAAATGGTTCAGGAATTGTTGCAGACACAGACATTTGGCATAAAAGAATTGGACATGTGAATGTGCAGAGAATGAAGTCTATGCAGACTAAAGGAATTGTGACAGGGCCGCCAAAGTTTAAAGTTGAAGGTATGCAGAAAATATGTGAAGCATGCCAGTTTGGAAAGCAAACAAAGCATGTATTTCCACGTGACAGAATTGTGAGCAGAAATGCACTAGATGTTGTGCATTTAGATGTATGGGGTCCTACGAAGACCATGTCTATGGGAGGCTGCAGGTATTATTATGTGACATTTATTGATGACCACCAAGGAAAGTGTGGGTATACTTCATGAAGGAGAAGAGTGAGGTGTTCACTCATTTTTAGAATTTCAGAGTTATGGTTGAAAAGCAAACAAGGAAACATGTAAAGTGCCTAAGGTCAGATGGAGGGGGAGAGTACTTCTTCAATGAGTTCTTTGAATTTTTGCAGAAGAATGGTATTCAGAGATAGTTTACATGCAGATACACTCCGCAGCAAAATGGAGTTGCTGAGCGAAAAAACAGGCACATTGCTGAGATTACACGAGCATTGATGGGAGAGAAGAATATGCCGCATAGCTATTGGGGGCTGAGGCTATTTCTATATTAGCAGTTTACATCATGAACACGACTCCAACTGCAACCATACATGATGTAACTCCAGAGGAGAGGTTTACTGGTAGAAAACCTGATTTGTCTCATTTGAAAGTCTTTGGATGCATTGCATATGTGCATGTGCTAGATGAGCTGAGAACTAAGTTGGATCCAAAAGCTGAAAAATATGTGTTTATTGGGTATTCCCTTGAGCAAAAGGGATACAGGTGTTATAACCCTACTACACGTGAGTTGAGGGTAAGCAGGGATACAGGTGTTATAACCCTACTACACGTGAGTTGAGGGTAAGCAGGGATGTTGTTTTTTATGAGATGAGCAGCTGGTATGTTGTTTTTTATGAGATGAGCAGCTGGTATGTTATTTTTTATGAGATGAGCAGCTGGTATGCTACTGAAAAAGAAGTTGTTGGGGCTGATGTGAGTGGAAATGTGGTTGCACAGAATGCAAGTCAGCAATCACAGTCTTTGAGTGGACCAGGAGAGTCCTCATCTAGTGGTTCAGTTGATAGACCATGGAGTGGCAGGCTACATCATAATACCAGTCCTGCAAATGTGATTAGTATATCACATAAAGGCAACGAGAAAGTGATTGAGCCCCTTAGTATGCCTGACATTTCTGCAGGGCATTCTCATGTTGATGGAGAGTCTAGTGGCTCAGAGATGAGACTTGATGAGGATCTTGAGATACCAACTATGAGAACACCTAGTGTAAAGAAGACTATGGAAGCCATGAATGCAAAGCTGCGAAGATCTGGGACAGTGAAGAATCCTGTGCAGAGGTTTACCTATGATGGTTATGTGGCACATCTCTAAGCATACATGGCAAAAGTTATAGAGCCCACATGCATTGATGAGGCTGTTGGAAATGTGTGTTGGGAGAAAGCTATGGATGAGGAGATGGATGCACTATATGGAAATGAGACGGGATTTAGTGCAATTGCTTGAAGGCAAGAAAGCCATTGGATGCAAGTGGGTGTACAAAGTAGAATATAACAGTGATGGAAGCATAAGCAGGTACAAGGCTAGATTGGTAGCCAAAGGATATGCGCAGACATATCATTAGGGCCAAAAACGGCTAGAAAAGGGCTATTTGTTAATCTAAGGATTAAGAAATTTTCCAATTGTGAATTGACACGTATACAAAAGTATGGCATTCTTGTCTTCTCTAAATGTCTTCTTAACGGTTCTATTTTAGTGGCGAACGGCTAAAACGGTTTAATTTAGACGTTTACGATGGCTAACATTAAAGTTTGGGTCCAAAATAGTGACATCTTGTTTCATTTTATATTTCAAAAAATCAAGCAGGAAGATACGAAATCTTCTCTTTTCAGGCTCTGAAAACAACGCTATTAATGACAAATCATCAAATTTTTTCAAACGTCTACTTTCCATCTTCCCTCCATTTTGGTATGGCTCATTCCCTTTTCCACCTTCCCTCCATTTTGGCATATGGCTTATTCTCCTTTCTTTGCATTTTCAAAAGACTCACTATTTTTCTCTCATCTGTGAGCTTCTATGGTGTCCTCACGTCGTCTTTCTCATAATATAACTTCTTGTGATTTTCATAACACCAGAGAGGATGGTGTTTGGAAACCCATGTCTTTTTGTGTGAATGATTGGGTAACAATGCTTCCCTCTTGCAAAGGTGCCCACAGGGTGAAAAGAACCAAGCGAAATGAAGTGAAATCCCATTGGAAAGGTCGTGTTCTTGCCTTCAAAGTGACCGACAATGGCTGGCTTGCAAAAGTTCAACATGTCTACATGGCCAAAGACATGGTGTTGAACTTGGATGAACATCCAATTCTCCATTCTTACTGTAATTTAACAAAACTTTATCTATTTTGATACAGCACAATATTTCTCCTTCTGATATATTTGTTGTTTGTTTAATTTCAGTTATCTTTCCATCAACAGCTGTGGAGTGGTAGCCTATTGAGAGCTTAAGTGGCACATTCAAAGCAATTCACAAGGGGATTGCAGATGTAATGTATGCAGACAAACCACCTTCATTTTACAAATCAGTGGATATATTTGTGTATTTTGCAGAATACAGGGTTCCATCAAGAGAAGGTGTTCATGGAGAATTATATGACATGCCTAATCCCACATTAATGTCACTCGAATGAGAAGTTCCTGATCCAAATACCATAACAAGCTTCAAATCCAAAATCAAAGATGATATTCTTAAAGCTATGTCTCCTGGAAGGATTTCAAGAAGGATAAAAATTCAATGGTTCTTGCCTATACATGTCTTTGTGGCATGTTTCAATACAATGGAATTGGAGAGGACAAGAACGATGTGGCTTAATAGAAGACTATCTACGACTGATCTGGACACTGTACTTGGAGAAGGATGGAGTACCAAGGAAACTTTTCATATTGGCGACAATATCAGTTGTAGAGTAAGCCCAAATTCTATGTCTATCTCATACCAACTATGTCGTCAATCCCTAGTTTTGGGCTATGACTATAGGAGATGGAAAAGCAAGCTTGGTAGTTGGGTTCCTTTGGATTCTGAAGAGAATTGTCCAGAGTTTGAATTTAACATCATAGTCCATCCATTCATAGATCCTAGGAACCTTATAGTAACATCAAACTGGAGACTACAACACGTAAGAGAGTCGCTTGAGTTTTTGGACGAAACATCACTTGAATATAGATTCAAAGTAGATGATATTGTTGTCAGTACAAGGATGGAGAGTGTAACCTCATGCGTCACATGTCTTCCCCCAAAAAAAGTTGTATTTGAGCCACTTGCAAGGGCAAGTTTGTAAAGCTAAAAAGGATTTCTCCAATAATGTAATCAATATATTCTGCTAAATTTTGTCTTGACTTCTTCACAAAAATGGTCAACATATTGTTCGCAACACAAAACAAGGTTTAACAGTTGAATATCAAATTGTTGATACTGAATTTAAGTACAGAATATAGTCCCAAAAAGGGTGTGTTCATATGGACAAAATGAACAAAACAAAAGCCAATTTGTGGAATCACTCAACAAAATCAACTTTCTTTTGGCATGGGATGACCCTGGATCTTTAGAGAATCTTTCTCTCTTCTGTTTGCTTCGATCAAATTTGGCTGATTGAGGTTCAAGTTTCGGTGTTTTGAGCTCTTGAGAGGTGTTGGAAAGGAAGACTTTGCAGTGGATTCCTCAACTGGTGGTAAGTTGGGCTCTTCTCTGAGATCTTTAGGTGTTGGCGAGGGAGATTTGGCAGTGGGGTCTGGTTTTGGAGAAGGTTCTTTGGAGGTTGGCTTTGGAGACTTGGCAGTCTTCTTGGGGAACATGAAAAAGAAATTGAATGGAGAGCCAATATTTGCCCTCTTACTTTCTTTGTTGGATGAACGACGCTTCTGAATTTTAAATTTCATTAGTGAGTGAAACGGAACACCTTTAGTAGCACTCTTCTCTTTGACAAGGGTCTTCTCTTTGATTGGGATTTTCTCTTTGACAGGGGTCTTCTCTTTGATAGGAGTCTTCTCTTGAGCTGGTGAAGAGCTCTTCTCTTTAGCAGGAGGGCTAGGGCTCTTCTCTTTAGCAGAAGGGCTAGGGCTCTTCTCTGTAGCCTGAGGGCTCTTCCCTTTAGAATGGGTCTTCTCTTTAGTAGTGCTCTTTTTGTTGAAAATACAAGTGAATAGGGTGTGTGTGGGAACAAGCTCTTGGTTAGAGTCTGTAAAAGAGGAGATGTAATTGTGAAAGAACCTGTGAAAAGGTGAGAAGAATCTACTGGGAGAGAATAATGGGTAGCATGAGGGAATTTAGGAGTGTGGAGATATTCTGGGAGATATTCAGGGAAAAGAGAAGAGGTGGAGAGAATCAGGCAAAAGGTGGAGATATTCTGGGAGTGAATCATGGAGAAATCAATGGGATTTGATGCTTGATGTAAACTCTATAAATTGAGGCATAGCCCTAATGAGAATTTGCTGGTTTTTGTGTATCCATGCCTACATTAATCTATTTGCTAATTATTCACTAATTACGTCTTAATTATTTCTTAATCACTTTGTTAATCATGTTGATTCTAGTGTTTGATCCACCATAGCTCATCATTATGCTCAAATTTCAACATGGTATCAGAGCCATGCCTAGAATCAACCAGATTTATGAGCCCATTAGTGAATTAATTAGGATTAGTAAAATAATTAGCAAAAAATCAAATTTTTAGTAAGCTTTCACTCTTCCCCTTCACCCCCAGCCAGTGGAGGGTCTCTAGCACTTAGCACACTTCAAATTAGGTCATGAGCTTCTAGCTTAAGCTAGCCAACACCTCTGGCTACCAGCCCATCGAAACGGCGCAGCAAACTGCCAAAGGAATTAGGAGAAATCGCGATTTTCGCCAGCGCTTATTTTCTGAGATGTTTGTGACATTGCAACTTCCACAGGTCAAAGCTCTCTAATTCCTCCTAGCCCAAGGGGTAATCAAGCATGCTCTACAAGCTGGTGAAGACAGAAATCAATTTCATCAAGTCTACAGAGAGATCCAAGCTCTTCATCAAATCTGCAGGTGACTTTGGTAAAACAGAGATTAAGCTTTCATTATTTGGTCAAATCTTGTATTTCTTGGCTTAATCCTCTACTAGACTCATTGCTATTGATGCCTTTGAAAGCATTTGAGCTCATTTGAAGTGGAAGGCACCAGATCTGGACTCCCCGCATACTCTGTTTTCTGCACACAAACCAGAGCATTAATTTGCTAATCAGTGATTAATCAGTGCTAATCACTGTACTTTGGTGCAATTGAGGGTTCAAATTAACCATTAGGTATCTGATACAGATCCCTATAACTTCAGATTTCAAATCGGAGTTGGTTTGATACTCCAACCATCCCGTACAAATTGGTTACCCTTAATTTAGTGTAATTTCTGGAAAATTGTGCTGATAAAAATTGTGAAAATCATCATTTTGTATTTAACCCTTGGTTAATGCCTGTAAATCTCACTCAAATTCAAGATTATTCACAGCCAGAGTTGCATTTGGAATGTGCATGAGAATGAATGCTATACGCATTATGTATTGGGCACATTTTATCAGTGTAAAAATGGGAACAGACACTGCCCTTGTCCAGATTAAGGCAAGAGGTAAGACCTCCCGCATAAATTTGGGTTTGCATTGCATAATGATACAAAATAAACATAAAAATCCCAAAGGAACTGTCAGCAAAACATTGAAACATGTTGCTCACATGGAGCAAAATGACCTGACGAACGAGCTCATGGCCCCAGCCATGAAAGAAGAAGAATATCTCTTCCCAAGAAGAGGATCCACACCGAGAAGAAGATCTGAAGGAAGACATGGACACGAGAAGAGAAGCTGCCACAAGAAGAGAAGCTGCCCCGAGAAGACTGAAAGAAGAGACGGACGCGTGGAGAGAAGCTGCCACGACAAGAAGACTGAAGACACGAGAAGATGTGAGGCTCCAAAGAGTGAGGAGCCATGTGAAAATCTCTGAGAGAGAGAGAGAGAGAGCCCACAACCCAATGTAACCTGCCCCAATAAAGTAAAACCACCTCTGAGCCACCGATGATGTAGGCCACGTGGTAGATGTATGTGTGAGCACTTTAGTCAAGGTCGCGGGCACTTATAGTAGCCTTGGACACATAGAGAGAGAGTGTGTCAAGGACTATGGAGTTTAGGGACTTGAGGCACTGGTCGCGGACTGTCAAGTAAGAAAGAAACTTGATACAGGGTCCAGGTGTGCTGAGATAACTTGAGGGGAGGAGTAGACACAAGTCGCGGACTATCAAGTAAGGGGAGGCAAACTTGGTATAGGGTCTAGGTGTGCTAGGATTATTCACTTGAGGGGAGGTGTTGAAAATACAAGTGAATAGGGTGTGTGTGGGAACAAGCTCTTGGTTAGAGTCTGTAAAAGAGGAGATGTAATTGTGAAAGAACCTGTGAAAAGGTGAGAAGAATCTACTGGGAGAGAATAATGGGTAGCATGAGGGAATTTAGGAGTGTGGAGATATTCTGGGAGATATTCAGGGAAAAGAGAAGAGGTGGAGAGAATCAGGCAAAAGGTGGAGATATTCTGGGAGTGAATCATGGAGAAATCAATGGGATTTGATGCTTGATGTAAACTCTATAAATTGAGGCATAGCCCTAATGAGAATTTGCTGGTTTTTGTGTATCCATGCCTACATTAATCTATTTGCTAATTATTCACTAATTACGTCTTAATTATTTCTTAATCACTTTGTTAATCATGTTGATTCTAGTGTTTGATCCACCATAGCTCATCATTATGCTCAAATTTCAACACTTTTTTCCCTTGGAAGATCTGCTCTTAGTAGGGCTCTTCTTTCTTTCCTTCTTCTCTTTGGCAGAGGTCTTTTTCTTTTTGGATGAGCCATCCTTGACATGGCTTTTCTTCTCCTCCTTTTTTCTTTTCTTTAAAGTTGTACCCTTGGCTCCTTTATTAGGTGGAAAGGGGGAATCAGGATCAACTGGATTGATAGATCTTTCCAAAACCATAGACACTGCCTTCTCCCTTACCCAACTTACCTAAGAATCTGGATATTCATGCAACTAAGGCAAAAGAAAATGATAAAATTTCTTAATATGAGAAAGTTACTAAATGTATTGACCCAATCAATCAATGCTATTATTACATGAACTTACAGTAAGTTGTCATTCTAAATCTTGACTCAAGATATCTCCAAGCATTAGCTAGCACCATCCATCCACAAGATGTTGAGTCTTTCTGCAAAGGAACTTCCTGATTGTAGTACTTAAAATCTTCAAGTTTGTAGTCTTCATAGGTGGAACCTAGAAAACTCAAGATAAGTTTGGCAGCACTGCAAGCATAAAATATTGAGGGTCAACCAAACAATTGAAAACTTACAAAATATTGCTCTAGAACATAAACCATGGTAAATTTGATTCTTACATTTTACTTCTCCCATGAATGGATGCTAAAGAATTCATAAAGATTACATCTCTATCCAATAGATTTAAGATAATAAGACTCCAATGGCCTCTGTGATAAGATGAATATTGCAATTAGTTGTGAATATTGTAATGATGGACAAAAGATAATTGAGTGTGAGTCTTACACTTCAACATAAGGGTATACAATGTAATTGCATGTCAGCATATCAAAGTGTTTTATAAAACTTGCAAGATCCCCTTGCCTATTGAAAAGGCACTGTGTAACAAGGGGATCAAGAATGGTCACTTGCATAGCCATTGAGTCAGGAAGATCCCTCATAAGACATCTGGAGACATAAACAAAACTTATCAACAAAATATGGAATCTGAGAAATTCATCAAGAAAGCAAAAGGAAATCCACACAAACCTGAGACAGATAAAGAGGACTGTGTCACATATCTCAATATTGTGATTCACAAGCATACTTGTGTCTTCAGGGGCAATGTCACAATAAACCTTATCCTCTCCATGCATGGAGACATCTACTACCATTTGACCTGTTACATTCTAATAAAGTTCTGAATTGGATGCATGAAGAATTTCAGCTTGTTGAGAAAGAATGGCATCCTCTGTAATCTTCTCCTGCTCTCTCTCTTTCTCCACTTCTTCTTTAATATCCTGAGCTTTTCTTGTACTATAAGTATGCGAAATATCTTCAATAACAACTGATTGTTTGGGTTGTCTTGCTGGAGGAATATTTAGAATTTCAAAAGCCCTCATATCTTGACTTGGAATAGGTTCCAAAGCTTTGTCAAACTTGTATCTAAGTCTGGACACAAGCACAAAATCTTTGCTCATAAGAGTGATCCTATGAGCAAATGCAGCAGCAACATATCCATCATTCATAAAGTCGATTAAAAAATCCTCAGCAGCCTCTTGAAGACACATAAGGGCCTGTGACTTCCATCGGACTCTATCAAGATTTGTGTTTCTCATTTTGCCAATTAACCTTTCTGATATGTCCCTGACAACCTGAATAAATGGCAGTCGAGGGATGAGAAGACTAGTAGATTTCTGTGCCGCTCTGATCTCTCTTAGTGACTTCACCTGATAGTTTAATCTCTTTCTTGCTGTTGCCCTAGCACGAGGCTTTGGAGGAGGCTTTTCTTGTTTTTCATCGACAATTGGCTTTTTGGAAGATCCTAGTTTGTCTTGAGCTTTTTCAATCTCCAAAGGGGCGTAGACTTTCCTTGCAGTCTGTTTTGTCCTTGCCATTGAAGTTAAAGAAAAAAAAGAGACCCGATTTAGGTGATTTGTGTGTTGAGTAAAAAAAACTTACAGTGGCCCAAACTAAGCGATGGGGCGGATCCAAAGTGGTTGGATTAGCTCTATCGCTTGATTCGGGCTATGACAATAGGAGATGGAACTAAGCGATTAAAAGCTTCCAAAAGGATTGGAAATGCTCAATCGCTTGGTTCTGGATATGTCCAAAACAAGGTGAAAATTGAGATCGGCTCTATTGCTTGATTCGGTATGGCCAAGTGATAGGGGAGGATCTGGAACGAAGTGATGAAGAAGGTTCGATTGATATGGATGAGATTTATCACTTGATATGGGTGAGAAGGGTAAAAGGAGATTCCGGGAATTTCGGAGGAGCGATCTCGCTTGATACCGTGTCGATGAAAAATAGAAATATTTTCAAGAAAATTAAATTTTTATACCTCGAATCCGTCGTACATAGGACCGTTGGATTCACGTGTCATGCAATCATTTTTGCCACGTGGCACGAACGGTCACTATTTAAGGTATTTTTGCCACGCTCCACGTGCTCCATCGGATATTCTCAAAAACTCTCTCTCAATTTTTTTCTAAACTTTTGGACCACTTATTTTCGCTTAGTCAGGCTCTGCCATATAGTGACTTCCAAGCTCTATTTTGCAAAACTCTCTCTTTTTTTTTCGAACCTTCAAATTGCCAAAGCCCGCACCAAGCGATAGAAGCATTCCAAAACTTTTGGACCACTTATTTTCGCTTAGTTCGGGCTCTTTCATATAAAGACTTCTAAGCCTTCTTCAGAATTATTCCAGCGTTTTTCTCAAATATCACAATGAGTAAAAGTGTTGAGGGACGACATGAACTTGTTGAAGAAAGCCCAAGTGAAAGACTCTTGAATGCTATTTTGCAAGATGGTCATGACATGAAGGTATACGTAGATGTAGTGGAGATATTCAATCCAAGGTTTGTTCTTTCAGATGTTTTGATGAAGCTTAAGGACATTCTTGAAGAGGAGTACAAACAATTTGAAATGTCAATTGAAGCTCATTGTTTTCATATCGGAGACAATGATTTTTGTCACCTTACCGATTTTACTTAGCTGTCAGTGGAGAAAGCCAAAGTTACAAAGAGGTTCAGTAGATTTTCAAATAGAATCTCTTTCACATGCCCTTCATCCATTTCTTGTCCAATTCATAAAAAGCTTTGTAACCTTGTCCCCAAAGATGTCTCCTTTCTTTTCTTTCTATTTTTGAGAGCAGAAATACAAGATAAAGAGCAAGAATCAGAAATTGATGCAGAGAAGGAGGAAGAAAACTTAAATGTCACCACAGTCTCAAAGCTAGAGAAAAGTGAGATTTTAGAAGAGGAAGAAATTGATGTTCAAGCTGAGGAGAATATCTGAATCCTCTGTTACTGTTCCAAGCCTTCCTTTCTTCTATATCAATGAGAAAGATTTTATTCCTTTGTCCTATCTTCAATGTCTCTTCAATATCAGGGAAGACTACTGTATTGCAGCAATTTCAGAAGCTTGTGAGGTGACCAAAGACTACAGAAGTAGAGTCAAAGGAAGAGTTTTTGGCACTTGATTTGCAAACATCTGACCACTCATTTATCCCTGCTCTTGATGCACTTGCCTTGTGCCTTAAAAGAGTGGATGAGGAGAAACCTTCCCTTAGAGATGAGGATTTTGAGAACAGGCTTATTGTGTTAGGTGTAGAGTCTTTTGGCAGAGATTTCAAGCTTCAGGCAGATTCTGATAAAGTGGAAAGGGTTGGCTCATGCAACTTGATGAAAGACAAAGTAGTAAGTGAGGATGAGTTGCAGAAGGTAGTTTCCTTTTAATCTTTTGCAAAATGTTATTGTGATTGTAATTTTTTTAAAGTGAGGTTTTTGTCTTGCAGATTGAATTGCTTGATAAGGATGATTTTCTAGGAAGAGCTAAAGGTAGCAGAGTGAAAGCTACAGAGACTAGGTCAAGAAGGCCTTCATCTGCTCTCATGCACTACTTACCTACATTGGATAAGGCTGTGTTCTGTGCATTCCATGTCGTGAACTTCTCTGAAGATGCTGAGTTGCCAATATTTGCCTTGAAGGTGTTGTCAAGGTTCATGGGATACACTCCCCTTCAAATAAATGCTAACAAGGTCTTGCTTCTAGAGAGAGCTGCTGCTCTTAGAATCTTTGGATATGCTACAGGTTTCAATGCCTCAAGAGCAGGATACTTTCTTTGCTACTCTAGCTATGCAGCTGCAGCAGCTGAGGAGTCAGATATCAATCTTCTTGGAGGTTATAGAAGGAGAAAATTTTTGAGATACAGAGGTGACATGCCAAATAGTCCCAAGAGAATCAAAAACTAATGTACACACAATATTTTGCAAGGACTGATTATAATTCAGTAAATATTTTGTAAGAGGTACAAATGTGTTAGTAAATCATTAGTCTTTATCTTGAGGTGTTTGTGTAGTTTCAGATTGCTGGTTCTTTGATCTCATCCTTTGTAATTGCCTCCTGTAGAACCAATTGATCTTTAAGTGCATTGCTTCTTCTTTGACCACCTCCTCTTCTGGTACATCTGAAAAAGGAAGTTCTCGCTTGATAGTAAGACTTTTCCATTCCTTGTGTGTTCCGTGTTGCAAGGGGTCCTTCTGTAGCAAAATATGGTCCATGCAAGTAAAGAATATGCTACAAAGACAATTCTTTGTTAGTAAAGAAATTACACTTTAATTTTAACTGTTTTGATAAGTCTGAACACTCACCAAGTAATAAGTTATGTCTTTTTCTCCCCAGGCATCTATGATAGCTTTTATTAAAAACTTTATTACTTTTTTGAAATCATCTGCATAAGTATTTAAACCAACTCGTTGTCTTAGGACTTTGAAAAAATTGTCGAGTTTTTTCCAAACTTCCATACGTTTGTTGACTACATCTGGTCTACTTTTGACATTTGTGGTGATAACACATAGATGTTTCCAGCAATTCCACATTGCATTGACTTGTTTGGTGTCATGGTTGCTCAAAAATCTTCTTGCTTTTGCTCCTCCCATTGAAACATCTTGCAGAACATCACCTGTACCTCTAGAAAGAACAGGATCTTTTTTAAGATGCACTTCGCCACCATGGAAACCCATTTGAGAGAGCAAGGCTTTGCATTTTTCTATGCACTCATCTACAAGTTTAGTCGGCTTAATAGAATATGCATAGTCCAGATGAAGTCAGAGCAATTTGTCCAAGATTCTTATCTCTGCATGCAATGTACATATATGCACATTTTTTAAATGTATTGGTAGAATTGGATCCCAAATTTTAACAGAAGTTGGATAATCAACAACATTCACATTATTTCTGGATGGTGGTTTTCCAATCTCATTTTCTGCAAGCCATTCTCTTGTCCCTGTGCTTGCCATGCAATAAAGACATGGATATTTAGTATTTGCTCCTCCACATACACCAAACATACACTTTAACGCCTTGAGGTCGGCACTCAAATGCCATTCCACAATGAAATCACCTATGTCGTCTACATGAAGGTGTTCACCTGCATTTTGGCTCTGAATAACCGAAGGAATTTCTGTATGTGAAAAGAGCCACTTTAATGTTTCATGACTCTCTACTGGCACATGAGCTGATCCAATCCACCATAGCTCCATTTCTGATTGAGTTTTGTGGTATGGAGAATCAAGCTTACCTTGACTATAGTCCAATGCTTTATTCATTAGGGATATAGATATTCTTTCCATTTTTTGACATTTTTGGATTTGAGCTTCATCTAATTTTATAACAAATACAAGTTTTCCTTCACAATCTATTTCTCGAATGTTGTAATATCTCACCATAAAAGATTGGACTTTTCTAATGTTCATCCAAATATTATTATAAACGTTGTATTCAAAAGACGATTTTTTTTTTGTCCCTCATATGGCATTGTTCCCTCAATATAGAAATACTCTCCAAAATGTTTGGAAATTTCCTCATTTAACAGAGTTCTATATTTTCCAACATTGTGAGGTCTAGGCAACCCAAAAGCTTTGATTTTGTAATACTTAAGGACCCTGAACCAGGTTTTAGAGATGGCTCTGTATCCCTTTCTACTCACTCCCACTGTGTCACAAACTTCTTGCATTTGGGAAGGCTGGACCAATAAGTCCATATCTTTTAGTAGATGTTGAAAGACTAGTTTTTTTTGAGTTTGATTTTCAGGAAGTTTCAAAAGTTTCAAGATATCCGCTCATTCAAAAATCTTACCCTTTCCTGAGCATTAGACATGTCAAATCCTAGAAGGGTAGTAACATGATCTCTTACAAGTTTTAACCTTTTTTTCCTTTGTCCAGATCTCTCTGTCAACAAGTTAACTACATCCTGCATTCATTTTACTCGTGCTCTTAACCCTATTGGAGTTTCTTTTAAGGTTTTTAATTGATCATTTTCTTATTTCGAAGACACTATTTTGTTTTCAAGTTCTATAATTTTTGTTGCATTCAAAGATAAAGTATTTTGAAGATATGTAATATATTCTACATGTGATTGAGATAGTCTTGAACTATAACCAAGTGATTGAGATAGTCTTGAACTATAACCAAGTAAGCCATCCACCCCATCACCAACAAATCTAATCAAATCATGTGGTTTGTGAAAAGAAGGATACCGTCCTATTCTGGGATCCGGTGGATATAGACTTCCATGTGTCCATAGGTCAATATGCTTCTTTCCTTCGTTGCGAAGATGTTGAGCCTCATTCGCACATGAAAGGGGTCTTTGGTAGACACTCCGTGTAGTTGCATACTCTTGGTTGAGCTTGATATTCAAATGAAACTTACGATTAGATGTATCACTCATTACTATAACAGAGCTAAAAATATTAGCAGAGCTATTAGAATATGAGAGACGCAGAAGAATGAGAATGAGATGTAGCTTGTGAAATTCTTAGAGAAGCAGAGGAGTGAAATTTTTTGGAGAATGGATGAGAGCGCGTTCGGAGGGAATGGTCATTCAAAAGTAAGAGAAATAAGTATTTGCCGCGAAGTCACTAAAAGAGGACAAATTTCGAGACGAGCCATTAAAGAGTAGCATGAAAACGATATATTTTTTTAGATTTTAAAATATGTACTTAGATACGTGTTCAATCACATAGATACGCTTTAAATATCCAAAACGGCCAAATTTGGAGCCGTTTTGAGCGTCAACGTTCTACTAATTAGCAAGTTAGCGAATTCCTTACACAGCCCATTTTGAGACGTTTTTGGCCCTAATGGGCATTGATTATGAGGAAACTTTCAGCCCAGTTGCCAAGATGGCAACAGTGAGAGTTGTGATAGGAGTGGCTGTGTCAAAGCAATGGTCATCAGATGGATGTAAAGAATGCATTCTTGCATGGGGATTTGCAAGAAGAGGTGTATATGTTGCAGCCACCTGGTTATGAGGATGTGAGTCACCCCGAGCATGTTTGCAAGTTGAAGAAAGCCTTGTATGGCTTAAAACAAGCACCAAAAGCATGGTCTGACAAGATTTCTGAATATCTTGTCACTATTGGCTTTCATGTAGCCAATGCAGATTTCTAGCTGTATGTGAGACACAATGATAGAGGGGTTGTGCTTGTTGTCATCTATGTAGATGACTTGATCATTACGTGGGACCATGATGCAGAGATCTGTGATGTAAATATCTTGCTTAGACAGAAGTTTGAGATGAAGGATCAGGGGGAGCTCAGATATTTCTTGGGCATTGAGGTGATTAGGTCATCACATGACTACAGAGACAGTATGGCTTGGACATGTTGTCCAAGTATGGTATGACAGGCTGTAAGCCTATCTCAGTGTCGTTGGATCAGAATGGCAAGTTGAGTGCAGATTCAGGAGAGATTTTGGAGGATCCTACTATGTATATGCGCATAGTAGGAAGCTTGATCTACATGACGATCACCAGGCCAGATTTGAGCTATGCTGTTGGGTTGGTGAGTCAGTTTATGCAGGTTCCTCCGAAGCTGCATTTGGATGCATTGAGATGCATACTGAGGTATGTGAGGTCTACTTTGCATTGTGGACTATTTTATGAAACTGGGACAGAGATATGTGTACATGGGTACACAGATGCTGATTGGGCTGGTAGTATCTCAGATAGAAGATCTACTAGTGGCTTCATGTTTTCTTTGGGGAGTGCTGCTGTGACTTGGAGCAGTAAGAAGCAGCCTACGGTTGCTCTATCCAGTATAGAGGCCGAGTACAGAGGTGCTGCTATGGCAGTATGTGAAGTAGCTTGGTTGAGAAAGCTACTTACAGATTTGGGTCTATCAGTGGATAGACAAGTTGTCATTTTCTGTGACAACATTAGTAGTATACAGTTGGCCAAGAACCCAGTTTTTCATGCTCGCACGAAGCATATAGAGGTCCACTACCATTTTGTCAAAGAGAAGGTTTTGGCAGGAGACGTTGACCTTGTTTATGTCAGCACACAGGATCAGGTCGCTGACATCTTCACCAAAGCATTGGGTAGAGAGAAGCTCCGCAGATTCAGGGCTTCGCTTGGTGTACATGAGATGGAGTTGAGCTCGAGGGGGAGTGTTGAGATATCGAGCTCATCTAGTGAGGCGGTGGATATTGATGACCCGCCTAGGGGATAGGCCTCACACTTACACCACTGGCATGGTTGGTGAGATCATGGGTGATATGGAGCCAGTGGGATGACAGGCTGTGTGACAGCCATTCTAGAGACTGGCATAGTTATAGCGCTAGCTCATTTAGTTAGGTTCACACTATAGAGAACCCTAGTATGTATTTGGTTGAGTACCTTTTCATATTGAGTGTACTCTTATCTTTGTATATGGTGTGTTGAGTGTTGTGTGAAGAAGAAGAAGATTTTCAGCCTCTCACCTTGTGTGTTCTCTTTTAGGGTTTTGTGAGTGTGTGTGTGTGCTTGCAAGAGCTCAAGCTCTCTTCTCCCCTGCATCTTTTCAAGATATAGATGGTAGCACACTTCTCTATAAGCATGACTTTATGTATATTATAAGGTATAAATGCATACCTTGTATACCTAGATAGGGCTTTCAGTGTAAGGAGTGGAATCTCTGCATCCCTGGAGTACTTGCTATGATATATAATAAATATATTTTTGTCGATACAAGAGATGTAGTGTACAAGAGGCATCTTGTCCAACTCTTGCATGACCAGCACCACCTCGTCCAAGAAATCCATCGACGTCGTCAAGCTCTATATCTGCATTGACAAAGCACCAAGAGGAGGGAACAAACTAAAGTAAGGAATAATTCAAAGAGACTGAAGCAATAAGAATTAAACCAGACAAACTAAAGTAATAAGAATTAAACCAGACAAACTTAAACAATAATTTACCCTTCTGGTTCTCATCCTCCTCCAACTTGGCTGCATCCCAAAGGTTGATGGAGCCCTCTTCATTTTCTTGGTCAAGTTCGGGAGGAAGTTCTTTGCCAAACTTAGAAATGCCCTTATCCTGCTGAAGGGCTTGAAATTCTTCCTCTGAAGGAAGAGAAGCTTTATTCTCCTTGCACAAGGACATTGCTTCTAGGGCCTCTATGAAGTTTTTTGTCACTTCCATGTCCAATGTGAAAAATTCATCCGTATGCTCATTCTCTACATCAAGAACACCGGACGCAGCTTCACAATCGTATGCTCTTATAGCATTAGGAATTTTTTGGACCCAAAAAGGGCCTTGTAAAGGATTCCTAATTTTAAGGGATTAGAGCTCAAAAAACTGGGCTTAAGAGAGACAAAGGCTATGATGACCCCTATTTTTTGCCTTGCCACATCAGCCATACCCCCCTAGTTTCACTTTTTAAAGGGAATATTCTCATACTCACTCTCTTACTTTTTGATTTTTCTCATACTTTCTCTCTTACTTTTTGAATTTTTTATCTTCACTCTCTACAAATTGAATCTTTCTTGTCAGTTTGAAATCTCCTTCCTCATTAACTCCCACCATATCTCCCTTTCACATCAGTAAAACATTCTCGTATTTAGGTGGGCCCCAAAAAGTGAAAATTTTTTATTTTTTATTTTTTTGCATTTTGAGGTGAAAAAAACACCACACCCAACCAATATATATGATGAAAATACTTTTTTCCCTCCAAAATGCTTGTAATTCAAGGGTCATGTTAGAAGCTTGTCAGGAGCCAGTACATCCATAACTAACTGTCAGGTCCCCACAACCCCATAAACATAACTGACTGTTAGGAACCACTACATCCATGAGATCCTGAAATTGTGGGGACCCCAAAAATTATTATTTTTTAAATTTTCTCGTAAATGTAATTTATTGATGAAAAACTCCATGTTAGTATATTTGTATATCAAAAATATCATTTTCTACTTAGAAAAACAGATTTGTGTTAAACCTCCAACAACAAAGTTTTAACAGTCTCTCTCACTCTCTCTCACTCACTCACTCTCTCTCTCTCTCTCTCTCTCTCTCTCTCTCTCTCTCTCTCTCTCTCCCCCTCTGAGGATCTCTTTTCTTTAGCTTCTTCCTCTTCTTAGCTACTATGGAGCCTTTGCAAGCTGTGTGTGCAGCCCCTTGTGAAGCTAGAAAATGTAAGGTTGATTTACACATTCGTATTCCTGAAGAGTATGGCAGCTCTAAAAAAACCCATCCTTGTGATGCACAATCTGTCCAAGCTCATAGGATAGCTAAGGAGAAAAATGTAGATCTTCGGGTTGATGGGTGTCTCTATCTAATTGACCCTCCATTAAGAGCAAACCCTCCATTAAGAGCAAAACCCATCCTTGTGATGCACAATCTGTCCAAGCTCATAGGATAGCTAAGGAGAAAAATGTAGATCTTTGGGTTGATGGGTGTCTCTATCTAATTGACCCTCCATTAAGAGAAAACCCTCCTTTTTGCAATTTATCATCTTTTATGCAATTTGTTGGTGAAGGAGAGCTTGGCTTGTTAGGATACTTCAGAAGATTGACTACAAGTGGAGCTTGGCAAACCCATATTCTCTAATCTCAATTGCAAGCATCACAATTCACCCTTTTACAATGTCAAGAAGGACTTAAAAAATCATTAGATAAAATGAAAGAGATCCTCTTAGGAGAATGTGGAGAAGGAAGCAAAGATTCAAAGGCTAGAAGAACTTATCAAACAACTCAAAGCAAGGCCGACTGGTACTCGTGAACGCAAAAAGACATTGGCTGGTATAGAATCTCTTGCGTTTAAAGGTGGAGCACGGAAGAAAAGGATTCGTACAACAAAGTAAGTAACATAAACTTTTATTATGCACTTAGTGATTTAAACAAAATAGTCATGATTTGTGTTCTACCAGGAATTTTTTACAAGAGGTGTGTGGTTCTAAAAACGAAGAGGGATGGAAGGATTTGGTCAAAGCCATTCTGAATACCAAGGATATTCTCTCAATTATTACTGACCCTCATCGTCCTAAAATATGCTAAGCTGTTGTCAGGAATGTGGTGAGTGAGATTATCACCTCCATCGATTCTTCATTAATTCAACATGCTTGTGATGCGGCTGGAATCAGCATGAAAGGGTACCAAGCAATCCGTCAGATTGTAAAAGATACATTTCTAAGACAAGGAATCACTAGCACTTTATTTTCTACACTCAAGGTGATTCACAATGTCACAAGCGTATCAATAATGATGATGTGCAGCGAGCTATAGGACAATTTTATCACGTTGAGGGCACACTAACATTAGAGACAGGGCCGAGCAGAAAGAAAATCAAGACAACAAGTACAAAATTTCACTATGATGTTCATATTGAGAGACTACAACAAGCTATGGTGAAGTTCTATGGTCTTTCACCAAGAAGGTGAGAACTTGCTACTATTCATGTTTTTCAATAGAAAATGAAGATGATTATTTTGTTTTGAATATTGTAAATTACCATTTATTTGCAGTTTTGGGGAGCACATTTTCATTTGTGCCTCAAGCTAAATGAGTGCCAAATTGTGAAAGGTCGAAAGCTGGAACGTATGAGCATTATGCTCATGAATGAGGCCATGATATGTGCATGGGAAAAGACTACCAAACCAAGTTTTAGTGTGCAATCTGAGAAAGAGGTCTGGTGGCTTGGTGCATTCGAGGTACCGAAGGAGACACATGAGGTATTGACATGGATGTTTGAAAGGACTCCCTGGATAACAGATGTAATCAAAAAGCAAATTGATGGTCAACTTTTAGATGTAGAAAACATAGGAAAGTTCAAGGTGGATTGGCATCTTGGGAGAGATTTGAAGACAATTAAATGCATGATGGGTTGTGCTCAAGGTGCGACATCAAGATATCCTTGTCCATACTGCAATGCTCAGATTGATATTCCTAGGCAGAAAAAGACAAATGGAAAAGGTATGTAGAAGGTTGGTTATGTTGGGAAGGATGTCTCGAAAGGTCCCAAGAAAGGGAATAAGTAAAAGGAAGATGCAGTAGATCCAACTGAGTCAACTGTCTGATGAAGATGCAGTAGATCCAACCGAGTCAAGTGTCTGACGAAGATGAGGAACAACCAAATGCAAGATGGGTGGAAGGTGTCATGTCTCAATTTTTTGACCGTTCGTATTCTAATATGTTCGGGGTAAATTAAAAACTTCAAAAAAATCTTGAAAATTAGTTGAAAATTAGACAAAGGTTATTTTTAAATTTCTAGAAAATGTGGATAAGGTGTTTGGCATGTGGTGTGTCCATTCGGGCGCCCGTGACCATTCAAATTCCTTTAAAAATATATTTTTTGACCCAAAAATTTAAAAAATCCATTAAAATTGTAGATTTTCATTGGATTTGAGAATTGTTGGGTGGAGTTGGAAATTTCATGAATGACTCAGGAAAAATAAGAAAATTTCTAGAAATTATTTTTAGAAATCCTGAAAATTGGTATTTTTAAAATATCAATGGTATTTTGGCAAATTTATTTGCTAAAAATTTTCTAGAAAAATATAGGTTTGGAATGCCATAAGATAGGTTTGGTGGAATTCAAAATTATCATATTTTAAGGCCCTATAAAATTAGGAAACATTTGGGAAAAATCATGATAATTCTTTTTCTCGAGAATTTAATATTTTTGAGGGTTATTTAATGTCGAAGTACGTTTTCTCGTGCTGACATAAGATAGATACAGGTTATTTGCATATTATTAATACGATTGTACCTTGTATTAGTAGATATTTCTATTTGGATTAATTCTAAATGATGTTTTCATGATTTTTTACCATTGTTTAGCCATTATTTTTGGACATGTTCCTTAATTTCTTCAATGATGGCTAGGATCTGCATTCAAAGTGTGTTTCACCCTTTGATACTTTTCCATGATAATTTATTTTGCACTTGTTTAAGTGTGGTCTATGCTTAATTTCTTAAGCCTAAGACAAATTCTATCATGGGTTAGTTGATCTGTTTGTTTTGGTGGATTTGATTGGATGTTTTCCAAGTTTTATTTGGACTCATCAGGTTCTCCCTAGATCACTTGTGTCTAGGGGTTTTTTAATGAGTGCTACACACATGTGTTTCACTTGCTTACTTTGGAGTTTTGCTTGAATGACACCACGTTCATATACTCCGGATTGATGATTCTTTTGGCATGATTAATGACCATTAGATAGCATGCATTGATTTTTATGATCAACTATGGTTTTCATGGATTTGAGGAGCTTCTATGCTTTTATCCATGGTTTTATAAGGATCTTTTGATCTTTTGGATTATATCATGTGCTTTGAAGGTAGCATTTGCCTTCGTTTTTTGCACATAATTTTGGACTATGTTCCTTGTACTCTTGTACATATTCCAACTCGGATACCTAGTTGCTTATATATCTAGGTGAGTTATTTTTCTACCCCAGCTATATTATGTTTATTGGGTAGTTATCATTAAAAAGGCGCCAATAATTCAAATTCTTTTCTAATGAAGATGTACTCGGAAAGAGTTATTCCTTGATGTGGTCTCAAGCATATAGAGACAGGTTTTAGTATGTGAAAGTCCAGGATAAGGCCATCTTATTCCTTTTATACAGGATTTTATTCATATTTCCTAGACAGCATACTAGTAGGGAGTTTCAAATTAATAAGGTATGTATGGGTGGTATCATGGTGGTATGGGACGCTAGCGATCCCTCACATATATTATCTTATGGGATAATTTGGGCTCAGGATTGTTGCTTTGCTAACATCACTTGGCATGTTGACCTCAACATTCAAAGATAATCTCATTTTAAGAATTCATTTAAAGTTGTTGTGTAGGCATTCTCTAGATAAACTTCTTTCATCTATAGCCTATATGTTTTGATGAGTGTAATCTCATTGGCATATTCATTTGTTGAAATCTCTTTCTTTAGAGTTCAACGAGGTTATCTTGTTGTGTTCGGATTAAGGAAATTTGGATTTTTCCTTTGTTGGCATTTCTTTCTCTACTTTCGTACTTTAGGTGATTTATACAATCAACCTGATGGTTTATGGGTGGACATATGTGACTCATCGAGACGTTGATGACTCTCTATGTTGATATGGGTAACTCGGGATGCCAATAATTCCATGAGCAGATGTGGGTACGTCGGGTCGCCGATGGATACCTGGTTCATGCTGTTATAATGCCATGTTTTGCTACTTTATTCCGAATGGTTTACGAGGAAACTACTGTGATTATAAATTCCTCTGATCATTCGCAGTGTCTGATGGGCAAACAGAGCATATGAATCAAATTGTAGAGGATATGCTTCATGCATATATCTCTGAAAAAGCATCAAATTAGAAAAAATATCTTCCAATGATGGAATTCGCCCATAATAGTTTTAAACATACGGCTATTGGTTTTAGTCCGTTCATGCTTATGTATGGGTGTTAACCCAGGGCACCTATTGATGTCGGACTTAAGGACATCGAGCTTGATGCATCGAGGGATTTCTTGCATGATATGCAGGAAATGCTGTGAGACTGACGCTCGGGATTCTATCAGGAGTGCTCAGGATAGGGCACGGTTCTATGCTGATAGAGGATGCTTAACTTGGTCTTTTGAACCAGGAGCATTGGTTTATTTTAAAGTTCCTAAAGATTCTCAGACTTTGTCAACAGGAAAATGCTCAAATTTATCTCCTAGATATTGTGGTCCATTTCGATTTATACATCGGATTGGCACGGTTGCATATAAACTTAAACTACGTCCACAAGTTAGAGTTCATCCAGTCTTTTACATCAATAGATTGAAAGGGAAACTGGGAGGTGAGGATAACACAGTTACTTCTCAAGAACTCGTTGAAGTCCAAGAATTATCCTATGTTCCACATGAACCTGATAAGGTATTTGAATTCAGGGAAAGGTAACTTTGTAGGGTTAAAATTAGGTGGAAAAACAGGGAAATAGAGGATTCGACTTGGGAGTCCGTTAAGATTGTTCAGCGCAGTTCTCCTTCTTTTCATTGCAACAGTGCAATGTTTTGAGAGAGGGGTATGTTATATGCACATTATGTGTGCATATACTAGGAGGCTAACCCACATTAGGCTTGTGAGCATGGGAGCATGGGAACAAGCTCTAGTGGAGCATGGGAACAAGCTTTAGTGGAGCATGGGCTAGGACTAACCTTAAGGGTTAAGGTTAGTGTAAGATTCCTCCCCAACCTCTCAAGATGTCTAGCATCTTCCCCTGTAATCAAATCCCTCTTCAGAAATATAAAAGATCTTGTTTCTACTAGTTTTGGCCTAGAGAGAGAAAATCTTCTAGAGAGTGGTAATTCAATTTTTAAATATTTTTGGATGGAAAAATACCTCTTCTTATTCAAATAAGTTTCCCCGAAACAGAAGTTCAAAAAGATTTTCAGAAGGTGCATTAGAAATCAAGTATAATCTGTTCAAGAGGCCTTATTCCTTGGGTCAAGATTTTTTTGAAATTTTAAATTGAGGTTCCTATGGACCAATAAGATTCATCCAAATGTAGGGGGGAGATAAATGGAAGAATAAAAGGAAAATCCCCCAAAAATGAGTAAATACTCACATAAGATGAAGAGTTGACTAAGGACAAGGTTAATAGTAGTTAAAAAAGAGAGATATTTAGAAGAAATGATACATTTTTGACACCTATTCCCCTCATGAAGGAGGTGCCTATTTCACATGTGTGGGAGAGTTTTAAACTCCCAAATAATGAGATATTTTTTTATATCTCCTCTCTCCTATTTCAACTAGATCCAAAAAGTGGACTAAACTGACCCAAAAATGGTCAAAAATTGACCAAACTGATCTGGAAAATTCTAGAATCAGTTGGCTTGGTTAGAAGCTCACTTTTTCCTATAAATAGAAGCCTTCCCCTTTGTTGAAGCTCAATAGTGTTTTTGCACTGTTATCCTACTTCTCCCAAGAGCCAAAAACTGTGAATTTACTCATAATTCATTAGTTTTTGACCTTCTCTCTTCTAAAGATTGGTGGCCACTGTTGTTTCAAACAAGAGTAGATCCCTCAAACCATCAAGCCAAAGGAAAGCTCTCAATATCTCCTTGTAAGTTGGAGATTCTTCTCTTTTCTATTTCATTTTATGGTTTTTTTATGATTTTTGTCTTCTCTCTAATATGAATATGATGTTATGCCTCATTGAAAAAAGGCATTCCCCTCTCTTCTTTTTAATAAATCCAACCATTCTTTATCCTAGATGAATGATTAATGGGTAAAATCAAGTTTTTCATAATGTTCTCTTAAATAAGTAGAAAATGTCTACATTAGAATGATTTAAATACTCTTGGTGAAATTCTAGTTAATTTTAGAGAGTTAAAAATTGAAAAATGGTCAGCCATACAAAGGAGGTTATGGCAAAATTTTCTAAAATTGTGTAAAATAAGTTTTATTTTTTTAATTCAAAAAGAGTAATTCCCATCGTATATATATTCTTAAAGTGTTATTTCTCATCCGAGGTATAGAAAAATGCATACTAAAAATATTTTATTAAAAAAAGTGTTACTTTCTCAGAATTAAATTCTATGCATAGAAGGAAGCATATTGAAATTTTTTATTTTGATTATAAAAGTGTTATTTTCATCATAATTGATTTTTATGCATAAATGGATGCATAAAAGAAATTCTTTCATATTAAAAGAGTGATTTTCATCATAAATGATTTGTATGCATAAATATATGCATAAAAGATTTTTTTATATTAAAAGTGTGATTTTCATCATAAATGATTTTTATGCATAAATGGATGCATGAAAAGAAATTCTTTTTATGCATAAATGGATGCATAAAAGAAATTCTTTTATATTAAAAGAGTGATTTTCATCATAAATGATTTTTATGCATAAATATATGCATAAAAGATTTTTTTATATTAAAAGTGTGATTTTCATCATAAATGATTTTTATGCATAAATGGATGCATAAAAGTTTTCTTTTATATTAAAAGAGTGATTTTCATCATAAATGATTTGTATGCATAAAAGATTTTTTTATATTAAAAGTGTGATTTTCATCATAAATGATTTTTATGCATAAATGGATGCATAAAAGAAATTCTTTTATATTAAAAGAGTGATTTTCATCTCATAAATGATTTGTATGCCTAAGCATATGCATAAAAGATTTTTCTTATATTAAAAGAGTGATTTTCATCATAAATGATTTGTATGCATAAACATATGCATAAAAGAAATTCTTTCATGTTAAAAGAGTGATTTTCATCATAAATGATTTTTATGATAATAAAAGTGTGACTTTCATCAGAATTGGATTTTATGCATAATTAGATGCATATAGAGTTTTTATAATTAAATAAGGGTTCTCTTTAATCCTCTGTTAATTTTCGCAAAAATTAAAAAAATGAATAAGTAGATAATATGTGAGAGGAAATTCTATCGTTTCATATTCACTAAGATGGGAATGAGAAAATTCAAATAAACTATCGAAGTCAGAGATCGAGATAAATGATTATTTTATTCCTCCTAGGAATTCATGTTTAGTTTTGAAATCTGTAATTAAGCAAATATTCAATGAACGAAATTTAGAAAAAGAGAAATTAAAATATTACCTTTCGAGAAAGATAGTTTAGAAAGAACCTTTCCAGACTCAAACTCTGATTCAAACCTTTGACCAAGACCTAATTCCTTCGTCAGTTTCAATCAATGACGATGTGCCCAGTTCAGGAAAAATGCACTCAAATCACCCACCGAATCTGAAACTAAGTTGAGACCTTTGATTTTGATCTGAGGATCAAGATTACAGAATTCGAGGAATTCTGCTTGGGAATCCAGACCTGTGATCTAGAAGTATTGGGATACGGAATTAAGATATAACCATTGTATTCAAAAACAAAATCAAAACTAAAAACTTGCATAGAAACCCTATTTTCTTAAAGGATTATCTTATGCCAAAATGCTGGAGGGAGCATTTGGCATATGTGTTTATCTAAGGGAAGTTCGGTTGCAATAGCTGGCGGGGAGTGTTCAAGGGATAGCTCACGCTTTCCGGGCATGGGAAATTTTCCCGGTTTCAGTTTTCGGAGTGACCACCAGCCTAGTCTCGTGCCCAGACATTCGTGGGCGAGGCCCCGAGTGAGAAACCCTGCCCCCGCGTAGCATGAGGGGGCTGCTTCCGCTGTCAGCTACCGGGAGTCCGGTAGCTGAGAAACTCTGCCCCCGCGTAGCATGAGGGGGCTGCTTCCGCTGTCAGCTACCGGGAGTGCGCGGAGGGGGCAGAGGGACCTCATAGTTAGGGTCAGGCATCCAAGGGTCACACATGGAAAATGGAGAGTCAAGAGTCACTTGAGGGCCCTCCTATATAATAGGGGCATGGGGCACACTCAAGGAGGCGAAGGCTGTGTTATCTTAAGGCTTAGGCTATGGTCTCTTGATGTTATCTTGAGGCTAGGTTATGATATGATGTTCTCTTGTTTAGAGGATTATATCTACTCACCTACCATTTCACACTATAGCTACATGCTATTGGATTGGAGTTATACTTTTTAATGGTATGGGACATCAAGGTAAAGGTATGATGTACTTCTTTATATTTCATGTGTGCATCCCTTAAGCTCGGGAGTGGTCGGATGGATGAGTTTTTGCATAATTTATGCATGTTTATGCATAACAATTATCTAGAGAGATCTTAGGGTTTTAACACTATATGGTAAGTTGTACAATAAAAAAATAAATTGGTATTTTAACCTGGACTTTTTCTAATTAATTTTTATTGTCATGTGTACAACACATAGTTTATGCGCATGGTGCATATTTCATGAACAAGTATGGATCGCTTGACATGTGGAGTACCTAAGGGATGTAGAAATCACATTATAAAGCAAGAGGGGTTTATTTCAAAAATACAAGATATGGAGGTGGAGCTTCTGCAGGAGGAACATGTATAAACTATCTACACGAGATATTCAATTGGTTTTATCGCACAACCTTTGGAAGGGTATTGGTTAGGGAGCGGGCCCAACAATCAAAGCTTGTGCAAGAGGCACTCAAGGCTGCAAAAAGTCATGCTCGGCTTGAATGGTTACAGACCAATACTCCCCATAGGCATGTTGCTTGCGTGCACGAATGAGGAGATAAGGGAGGTGTTGGGTTGTGCATGCACCAACACAAATCTAGATGTAATAAGGCTAAGAAAATAAGTTTAGTTAGGTTTTTTTTTGTCCTTAAAAAAAAACTATTAATAGTTCCTTCTCTCACTTCATTTTCATTTTACTTTTTTAGAGAGAGCTTGAGCTCAAGATCTACGTAGGCACCCACGTAAGGACACCATCACATCACCACGTTAGCACAATAGGCATAGTCGTACATGGATATGGCATGCACCAAGAACATCGCACGTGTTACCATGCCTTCACAAAACACAGTGCAAGGCACCCAATGAACACATACTGGCGACACCACGGAAGAGCGTGACCCATTGGATTCTAGGACACGCCCAATGGGATCACCAGAGTCCAACCCTCCTCCCACAGCAACACCAATGCACACACATGCAGTCCCTTCTAGTGGAAGCAAGCGCGTGAAGAAGACCCCACAATGCAGCCACCCCAGAGATCAAGACAGAGAGGCCAATGATGAGTAGTTCGAGTGGGTTGGTGAAAACATTCCTACATTGCGCAGCACCATAGGTGGCAAGACCCTGCTACCAGGATAGGGTCCCCTACCTACCCGAGAGGAACTTGATACACAAGTACCATAGCAGCAACAACAGGAGGAGGATTCAGACTATGAGAGAGGCCAAGGGGAGGTTCCTGCAAGTGCACGCAAGTGTAGAAAGGTCAAGCTCTTCAAGTGAAGGAAGTCCTAACCTCGCCAACGCACCAACACAACACAGAGAGCTCCAAGGAGAAGGATGTGCCAAGGGCATAGGGCTCTACAAGAAATCAAGTTTTATCAGAGAAACACTGAGTTGCCGATAAGAAGAGCCCCTTTCGCTCGCACAGTGTGTAATACTCATAGTTTTTTACTAATAACCCTTCAACTCTTCATCTTATGTGAGCATTTACTCATTTTTAGGTATTTTTCTTTTACAAATTAGATTTATCTCCTCCCCACACATGGATTGATCTTATTGACCCATAGGAACCTTAATTTAAAATTTCGAAAAAATCTTGACCCTCAGGATAAGGCCTCTTGAACAGATTATACTTGATTTCTAATGCACCTTCTGAAAATCTTTTTGAACTTCTGTTTCGAGGGAACTTATTTTAATAAGAAGAGATATTTTTCCATCCAAAAATATTTAAAAACTAAATTACCACTCTCTAGAAGATTTTCTCTCTCTAGGCCAAAACTGGTAGAAACAAGATCTTTTATATTTCTGAAGAGGGATTTGACTATAGGGGAAGATACTGGGCATCCTGAGAGGCTGGGGAGGAATCTTACAAGCTGCTTCTTCAACTCTTTTTTTATAGTGTATTTATTGAGCTAGGCACATACCAGCCTACACTAGGCGTGTATTAGAGGCCTATTTAGATGATAGTGTATTTATTGAGCTAGGCACATACCAGCCTTCACTAGATACATATCTTCCATGACATACGCATGGGTGTCCTAGGCACCACCAGCCCATTCATCACCTGGTCAGAACCCTCCAGGATCCTCCTTAGGTGTCTTGCCACTTCACTTAGGAACCGCTTCACCAGCCCTCCTCCATTGTACCGAAAGCGCACCATTTTAACCGTACCGAGGTTGGTCAAGACCTAGGCAAGCTTTGCCGCGTGAGTTGTCCTTTGAACACTCCCCGTCGCTAGCTGTTGCAACCGAACTTCCCTTAGGAAAACATATACCAAATGCTCCCTCCAGCATTCTGGCGTAAGACAGTCCTTTAAGAAAATAGGGTTTCTATGCAAGTTTTTTGTTTGATTTTCTTTTGAATACAATGAGTATATCTTGAATCAGTATCCCTAAAACTTCTTGAACGGAATTCTGAATTTCATACTAGAATTCCTCAAATTCTGAAACCTTGATCCACAGATCAATTCGAAGGGTCTCAAACTTAGTTTTAGATTTGGCGGGAGTTTCGAGGGTATTTTTCTAAACTGGTCACATCTTCTTTCCTCGAAACCATCAAACCACCCCCTGCACAAGTTCTTATGCTTGATGGTAGAACATTAGAAGAAGTGCAAGAAGTAGGCACTAATTCAGGCTGCTATAGCAAAAGAAGAAGATAATTTATAATTGGCACAGCAATGATTAGAAGCCCAAATACTTTAGTATACCCAAAACGAGTCCCAAGCCAAGACTGCGCAAGTAGTGCCCAATAGTCTCAACATAAGCAATAACGTTGCGTCTACCTCGAGGAAAGAGTTAAGCTTACAAACCTTGGATCAATGTCTACCTCGAGGAAAGAGCTAAGCTTACAAATCTTGGATCAATGTCTTCTCACAAATCATTGGGAGTATGACGCATCAACAGAGACTCTTGTGGATTTTGCCATAGGCCAAGCTTATGGTGTTAGTTGGCAAGGGATTTTCTAATCAATATCTGCTGAGGCCACAACAAAGGAGGAACAATTGTAGGGTATCTGCTTCTGCGATTGCATATATAGGATCATTGAACATGAAAGGATCCAAATACCTATCTGCGATTGCATATATAGGATCATTGAACATGAAAAGATCCAAATACCTATGGCGCAAGTCGAGACATCCAAAGTAAGAATGCCCCATGATGAGTGAAATGGTAACAGCTCCTCAGCTATACCATGGACCAACCCACATCTTCTAACCTATAAGGCCATGTAGGACTCAAGAGCATACTAGCATGAGTTTCACCTTCTTAGATCCTAGAGTTGTCCCCACCCAAGACACTGCTAGTACACTACCTCGTCCCAGTGGTGATAAGCACCACACCACTAACTATGGCACCTATGATTGACGCATTATTACCTTTGAGCCACATGCCCATGGTCACCACCATGGTAGCCACCACCACTTCAAAAATAGACCCCCCTATTCCTGGCATATCTAGCACTGCCATTTCTAGAGGAGTTACATCTCATTCTAGTGCACCCATGAAACATCCCTTCCCTAGAGTGAGCATGCTACTAACTCTTGTTTTGCGAGATTGACTGCTACATGACTAAGGCACCTATTGGGGTGCCAGTAGGACACATACTATATGTAACACATCTACCTCCACCAGGGTTTAGACCAATACATCCTCATGTAGTGCCATGTGTTGCACCTCCACTTGCTCCTATCACTGCTCCTATTATGCTAACACCAGCTCTACCCACAAACCCAGTTGCTTTTGCACAGGCACTAGGAAGAGCAGTAGCGAAGATCATAGCGCTTGAGAGATGATGGATAACATAGCCATGGAAAGGCAGCCTAGATAGCCAGGCTAACTCAAAAATCCACTGGAGATGGTGACCCTAAGAGACATTTGGAAGTATTTGATCAAGTGAGTGATGCGTTGGGAGAACAAAATAAGATTTTCAATACCAATGCCTTTAGTCTACATTAGACGATAAGCTTGGGGATTAGTATAGAACTCTCAAGGTCTAGGAACACTTGAATTTCACCACTCTTAGGAGATTATTCTTGAAGAAATTGTTACGTGAAGGAGTCTTATGGGGTGTAGCTTCATAGCTCAAGCAAGAGAGAAGAAGAGGAGTCGATTAGAGATTTCATTAGCCGTCTGAAGCATTTGAACTCTTGTTGCCTTCCACATGAACGCTATTCGAATAATCAACTGCTAGATGGATTCATCCATGGGCTTAAAAATGAAGCGATCTATAATGGCTTAGTCATTAGAGGGATCACTAAGTGGGATGAAGTCACAACAAATGCCATCCAACTAGAAGATAATCTGATAGTCAAAGAAGCCAAAGCATCGGATTCTAAAATTTTTGCTTTCAGAGTCACGGGACATAAAACTTCCATAGTTAAACCCCTTGCTAAAGGTAACACTTTAGTGAAGATAAATTTCATAGATTTCATGAAAGCACTCCAAGAGGGGATGAAGGCCAATAAGGCTCCAAAAAAACGTACATATGTATCCCTGGAGAGAGCTTCAATGGTGCTCAATCTACCGACAAGGGCATTCAACGAGTGAGTGTCCGTTTCTAAGGGCACGCTATAATGGAAATTGTACCTTTTTATGAACATTATGGTCATGAGACTTCAAAATGTTGCAAACCCTTGCTAATACTTCCAGATCTCAACCTCCACCAGTTTTGGGACCTCAACCTCCACCTCCGAGGATCATACCATTGAATCAAATAGGTTTCGAGGAACCTTTTGAGTGTCCAATATATGAGATTGACTTTGGACAGTGCCTCGCATGTTGTTGAGGACTCCAATGTAGTCAATGCAAGAGGTGGAGCCAAATCAGTATACCAGCTAGCCGCAATAGGAAGAGGTTAAGACATCAACTCTAGTGTCAAGAGAATGTCTCTTCAATGCTATCAGTGTCAAGGCCCACATGGAGTCTCTAAGTGTTCCATTTGAAACCAACCAATCACCCACAACCTGTAATCATTGTGGTATAGATCCTTGGATCAAAGATTTCCCAATGAAAGTGGTGGTTGCAAATCAATATAATGGTCCTTCCTACCATCACACCTCTCAACATGATTGGAGTGGGTTGTCAAACTCAGAGATCAATTTTGAGAAACCCTAACCCATATGTGAATGCAATAACGAGACTCATGGCTCAAAACACACCTGTTGTGGAAAAGAAAGTTCTTTCTCTCTTTGATTTTGGAGCAACACCTTTGATAGCTATGAGAGCTATCAAAGGTAGACAGGGAAGTCACTATCAAATATTGGGGCATCCTCCCTGGGTGAAGAAAGAAGACCATATTATATGCAGTTAACTTTGTTAATTTTAATTTTTTGCATTTTGATGCAATTACGATGGGGCCCATTTTGTGTTTGTAAGTTTTGTGTTTGTAAGTTTTTCATAGGCACTCTGCAAAAATGTTGATTTTGATTGTGTATACCAATTTCTAGTTCGGTGAAAAATTATAGCAAAAATTTGGTTACAAGATAGTTTATACTACAGAGAATCAAAGTATTACAGGTGTTGGTGGATGTTTGCTTAAGTGAGTGGTTCACATATAATTGTAATATAACAAGTGTGTGGTACCGCTATATTGAAGATTTCAAGTTAACTACTATAAGTGAAGAAGTACTGTTATATTATAATTATAATATAACAAGTGTGTGGTACTGCTATGTTGAAGATTGCAAGTTTATTATAAGTGAAGAAGACAGGCACTAATGGGTAAGTCTACAAGAAAAGATGACTGATAGTCTATCCCAAATTGTGAGCAAGAAGCTAGATAAATATGACTTCCAAGCATGGAAGTTCAAGATGACCAATTTCCTTATGGAAAAAGGATATCCTGAATTCATCGTATATGATGAAAAAGGATATCGTGAGTTCATCGCATATGATGAGAAAAGGAGCTAGAGATTGCTGAAGAAACTTCAATCCCACAATAGGTGCAAGCATATAAGACATGGCATAAAAGATGATGTATTATTTGTCCATCAATGTGATAAATTCTATGATTATGCATGTATAGAATGCACAAATGCCTAAGAAGACTTGGGACACCTTAGTAAAGATGTACAATATAAACACTCAAGCTCGAAAGATGCAGCTAAAAAGAGTTACATAATGAGACCAGAGAGAAGCCACATATAAATGATTACTCGGTGAAGGTTAAAGAGCTTACAGATGATGCCCTTGTTTCTATTAGATCACACCAATAGATGATGATAATGTGGCGTTCATAACCTTGAATGGTCTTGGTAAGAAATACAACCAGTTTCAAACCTCCATTGGAGTTCGAGAGAACTTTTCTAATTTTTAGGAATTGATTGCCACTTCTCATCTGTGAGAAGAGATGAATATTGAGGGAGTTTCATCTTTTAGAAATACAAATGAATAGGCCTTCTACTTTTGATACAGGTAGAGGTAGAGGCAAGACATTCAGAGGACAATATGGTGGTTGGTTTGGAAATCGAAACTAGCAACAACAATAAGGAAATCAATCTCATAAGCCACTCTAGAGGTAGGGGGAGCCAAAGAAATCACAGTGCAAATAACACAGAGTGCTATTATTATGGCAAATCTAGGCACAAGCATAGAGTGCTACTAATGTGGCGAACCTAGGGTTAAGTATCAAAACAAGTCACGGAGGCATGTAAACATTTGCAATTCGATTCATAAGTTTCTATTTTTTCATAGTTTCTCTCAACAATCCTTAATAGTCTTAAATCTCTAGATTCCAACTCAAGTTCAATCTTAGCAACATCTTAATTAGTCGGTTATTGACTTAGGATATTTTCTCTTTTTATCACTAGACTCCATTTATAGCATTGGGAGTTTTTTTAGCTCTAGGGTCTATTTTTCTAGCATAGCAGTTATTTCTAGCATATGATCCTAAATGGATTGCTATTTTTCACTTTTTGAATGTGAATAGCCTCTAAATTGAGAAAACTAAATTTAGAATTTGAAAGCTAAAATAAGCATAGAAATCCTATTTTGATCATATGGTAAAAGCAAATACTAGACAAGTAGTTTTTGTGTAGAAATACCCCCTAATAAAATACACTAGGAAAAAATTCTGCATGTAAACTATAACCAAGGAAAAAATTAAAATCAACAAAAAAAATTTCCTAGCCTAAATATAATGAATAAATCTCTAATAACATAGTACTTTAACCTTTTGTAATAACATGAATAAAACTCTAATAACCTTTTGCATACCTTTTGTAAACCTTTGAATATCACTTGATATTAGATATCTTTAGACTTCTCTAGCTTTCTCTCTAATCTAAGATAATTAGGCTAATCAAGACTAATTAGACTAATCATAACAAAGGGATTTTAGGCTTGTACATGTACATGGGGGATGGACCTAGGCACATGGGGCTTAGGAGCATTCACACATGTGGTGTTAGGGCATGAGGGCCATGGGACTATAAAAGGCACTAGCCCTAGGATGATGGTATCTTTTGGCAAACCTTTTGCTGCATACCTCTTATAAACCTTTGAATATCATTTGATATTGGATATCTTTAGACTTCTCTAGATTCCTCTCTAATCCAAGCTAATCATGCTAATCAAGACTAATTAGACTAATCTCAAGCTAATCTAGGTGTAGCTTTCTTGCATTAGTATCAAAGCTCTTGGCTTAGATCTTGATGCAAAATGATTAGTACTTAATCCATTTAGTGCTTTTACACACTTTTTAGATTTTTGTTAATTCTGTTTTGAGTGGATTAGCAATGGAATTAGTGATAATCATTTTCATATATATGCAAATCACATATTTCAAAAACCCTAATTCTTGTACATATTTGAGAGAATCTTGATGTTCTTGATTTTTTAGTTCAATTTTACAGTCATTTCGACATGAATTTTCTTGAAATTTGTTGCTAGACCACCTAGATTAGAGACTTTCTTCAATTATCCTACATATAAACCCTAGTTTTCTTCATCATTTGCCTACATCTGGGGAATCTTGGCAATTTGAAAAAACGTGTTGGTTGTTGTGTAAAATCTTGGTGCAATTTTCAAGAAAGTGTGTTACAGTTTGCATATTCAAAGAAAGTTTACAGACAGAGTTGCAGAATACAGTTTGTTGTGCAATTTCAAGTGTAAAGTTAAAGATTCAAGTTTAGAGTTAAAGAACATTGAAGATTTGTTTCAAGATCAATGCATAATTAAAGATTCAAGTCCAAAGAGCAAGATTTGTGCAAAGATTCACCATTATGAGTGATATTTGTCAAAATCCTACATATTCTTTGCATCTCTTTGCTATTTGTAACTTCTTGTTGATTTCTTGCGAGAAACAATTGAAATATCAAGAAATAGTTGAAATACCAAGAAACAGTTGAAATACTAAAAATGGTTGAAATGCCAAGAAATATTTACAAAGAAAGATTAAACAGCAGTAGTTTATGAAGATTATTTTTCAGATTAGGTTGTTTACAACTTAATCAAGTGGACTAGTACCAATCTTCAAATATTATTGTTAATCTTATGGAAGTTTAAGCAAACAAGTTCACATAAGTGCTATCTTGATAAAGCAATTGTAGTTTTGGAAAAGATTGAGTGCAAATGGCAACCTAATGCAAAAATCAATGTAAGATTTTATGTATTGGATGCATATAGAGAGTATGATCCTGCTAGGAATTGAACCCAACAATCTTGGGTGATGTACTAATGAAAGAGACCAAAGATGACATGTACCTTGCATTGGCCAGGAGCAAATTTGTAGTCCATCATCGAGTCGGGGGCTTTTGATGGCGTCAACAAAACAAGCAATCCATAGCAGCAAGCCATCACTACAATAACCTACGTTTTCAAGTTGTCTTGTTTGAGAGGCTACATCATGATTGTAGTAGCCAGAAACAGAAAACAGCCACTGCTTCTCCTCTCGAGACGGTGGCCTCTACAATTAGAGCAGCTCATCATCGAGACAGTGGCCAAGAAGGCTTCGTCACCTTAGTGTAAAGGTTCAGCCTTCTTGTGTAAGGCACATCATAGGCTCGATCTAAGGCTTCATCACCTCACCTTATTGTAAAGGTTCACAAAGGCTTCGTCACCTTATTGTTATCAAGGTTCAGCCTTCTTCTCCTTGTGTAGCACACACACATCATAGGCTCGATCTAAGGCTTCCTCACCTCACCTTATTGTAAAGGTTCAGCCTTCTTATGTAACACACATCATTACATCATAAAAACAAAAAAACAAAAAACAAAAAGTTGCCCGCCAACGTAGGAATTTTTTTTCTTTTAGGGTTTGTCTTGTCACCCATGTTTTCACTCCTTTTAGCCCATTCACACTTACATCTTCCCTTATTTGCCAATCCACACTTTTCGCTTTTCCTATTTACATTTACTTTAACTTGTCCATTTCATGGGGGCATCGTGCATACATTGGGCAGATTTGGTGCATTTTTAGGGTGCTCACACGATTGCCTTTGTTTTTTTTTTCTTTGGGTGATCACATGCTTGGTGATTGTTGGGTCTTTTGGGCTTATTCACATGCGGTGTGAGTTGTGTGCTTTGTAGAGTGTTCACGCATTTGGGGGTACCTTGTAGAGAGCATTCACATGCTTCATATTTTTATGGGCTTATTCACATACTTTAGCACGTTGTGGGCCTATTTCACACACTTGGGGATATTCTAGCCTTTGTTTGCATGCATTTGTGCTTGGCTAGCTCTCATTCATATGCGTAGCACGTTTTGGGCTTCTTTTACACATTATTGGGGGATTCTATAGAGATTGTTCATATGCAATTATGGGCTATTGATTTTATTACTATCCTTTGTATGATCGCTTTGCTACCTAGCATCATCATCATCTTCGACATTACTATGACACGATCTCGGACTCTCATCAGTTGACATCTGCTCACACTCTATTGAGATGGCTCTACTTGCAAGCATTATAGCACACCATCACAAGACATTCGTCTTTGACCTTGGTGGGTATCTAGAGTGTGATCTTGATGGTATGACTGATGGAATTCCATTTGATCTAGGCATCCTTGTTGGTGACGACTTTTCGATGGTGGGGCAACGTTACTTCACGTTTGATCCAGGGGGCCGTTGCACACTTGTGGCTAGGGGTGATACGACTTACCCTTTTGATCTAGGTGGCATGAGGTCGATGGCATTGATAGTGTGACTTTTTGGTTTCCCATTTGATCCGGAGGCCCTTACATCATTCGAGTCGCATTTGAGTGTGTTCAAACTATAAGTTCAATTTTTGGCTTTTGTAGTCTTTGTATGTGTCTTTTTGTGTACAACCACCCTTAGATTTCGAGGACAAAATAATTGTAGGAGGGGATAGTTTGTAACAAAGGGATTTTAGGCTTGCACATGCACATGGGGGATGGGCCTAGGCGAATGGGACTTAGGAGCATTCACACATGTGGCATTAGGGCATGAGGGCCTTGGGACTATAAAAGACACTAGCTCTAGGATGATGGTACCTTTTGGCAAACATTTTGCATACCTTTTGTAAACCTTTGAATATCATTTGATATTGGATATCTTTAGAATTCTCTAGCTTTCTCTCTAATCCAAGATAATCAAGGCTAATTAAGCTAATCTCAAGCTAATCTAGGTGTAGCTTTCTTACAACTATACATCCTTGCATTTCAAAATTAAAGGAAGGTAAATTTATTAAATAGAAATCCTAAGAATTAATTTTGGGCTTGATTAATCTTATTTAATGTATTTATATAAATAAATAAACAGATAAATAGAACACAATCATGAGTAAAAATTCAAATTTGAATTTGCATGAAGGACACAAGTCCAAACTATACCTAAGAAGATTTATGCAAACATTTGAATAATAAATTTGACTAACCTTATGTACATATGAAATTGGAGCAAGTGGGGCTAAGAACCAAGAAAGCCCATGAGTTTCTCTATGGAGGGATGTGCACACCAAACTTCAAAAACTACAGTACTTGCTAAGACAAGGATCATTGCACTTGATTGACTACTCCTGGTACTTCATAGAGGACACAAGAATGATGATGATTATAAATAACTCCTGCACCCTCCTTAAGGTAGCCATGCATAAAAAGTGACTGGAGCGGCATATTTATAAGCCCAAGCACCCCCTTATACTTTGCCTAAAACCTTGGGACATGCATGTATTTTTAGCATGCTTTTACGATAAATATAACCCTTTTTATCTCATTTTTGGAGTGCCCAGACTCTTCTCATCTATTATTACCTTTTGTTTTTCCTTTTTCATTCTTATCCTAACTATTTTAGCCTTTACCCCTTTATTTTTGGCAAAAAATAGGACCAAATATGTGTACACAAATCCCTATGCTCCAATTTTAGAGTCTCTTTATTAATAAAACTTTACCCTTTTAACCTTAGCCATTCTCCTTGATCTAAACTCTTTAAATTTAATCAACTTTAGCCTTACCCTTTGATCTAAACCTTATCCTTTTAACCTTAGCATTACCCTTTGATCTAAACCCTTTAAATTTAATGGACTTTAGCCTTACCCTTTGATCTAAAGCCTTTAAATTTAATGAACCTTACCTTACCCTTTTGATCTAAACTCTTTTAATTTAATTAACCTTAGTCCTTAGCCTTATTCTTTTGATCTAAACTCTTTCAATTTAATTAACCTTAGTCCTTAGTCGTCTATATTATTTTAATTTGTGCACCAAGTGCACATCCCTTAAGACTCTAGCTTAATTATTTTATGAACCCATTTATTTCCACCTTAACTTGCACATGGGTTTAGAACCTTAAATGTTGTCAAAAATAATTGATTAATTTCGTTGTAAGATTTAAACCTTAGTCTGATTTATTTTACTGTGTAATGTGCACATGTACAAGATTTTAATGTATTAAATTTTCTACCAAGGTTTTAACGTGTACCTAGGGTCTAAAAATTATTATTCTATGTACAAATACATTATTCCTCTACCTTCCAACTTTTTCTCACTGTAAAAATATGTATTGTATTCTATGCTACCACCGGTCTAGAAATTATTATTCTATGTATACCTCTACCTTCCAGCTTTTTCTCACTCTAAAAATATGTATTATATTCTATGCTACCACCTGACACAATAATGTGCATGATCTTAACTTCTAAGGTTCAAAGGCTCAATACCGTAAATTAAAGGTTATACAACTTTTTAAATACTCAAGAGAATCTTTAAAATTTTTCCACCTCCAAGGTTTTTATTATCAGTAAGTAGGGATACTCCTTTAGTATCTCTTCCTCCCAAGTGACATCTTCAATCGGATAGAACTTTCACTTGATTAGGTACTCTCTCAAAATCTGATTCCTGAGAGGCTTCTCTCAAAGTTTTGAGATAGCCTCAGGTTCAAGTCTCAACCATCCTTGGGCATATCACTTCTCCACATGTGGAGGGTAGGTATTCTCGTCCATGATGAAGGTTAGCATTAGAAAGCCGCCCACACAAACACTGATCTAGCAAATGTTCCACTTAAAAGAATTAACCTAAATCCACCAGACACAACTTGACAAAGACTAGCACTACAAGGAACAAAATAAAGTAGCTAGTCATGCAATATGAACAACTTAGATAGAAAGAATTAGCATAAACCAATCGGGCCAACGTGGACGAAGACTTCAAAAGCAAACTACATGTCCGCTAATACAATGGGAAGGTATAGGTCTCTCCCCAGACTAAACAAAAACCAAACTACAAACTTATCTCCAACTCTCACAGCTTCAAATTATCAACTTCCAGAGACTATGCAATAAAACAACCCCACTCACAACGACATAACAAGTTCAGGGTAAAAATATGTCCAGTCTAGTGGACAAAGAATCTTCATAAATAAACCACCAAATTGAGCTTCTATCACTTCTCTGGAAGTGGAGGGCAATCTCAGTCATGCAGATGGCTAGCACTGCAAAGACATGGACACATGCAACAGCTGGTCAACCAAATGCACCACCACTTAAGATATGAAGACCTAGCTTAATCCAGCTAGCCCCAACTTGGATAAAGACAAACTGCATGTCCACTATTATGGAAGAAAGATATCAATGGCAAGTTCAGATAATTTCCCAAACTTGACATAAACCAAAGTGCAAACTTGATATCATCAACTCCTTCCTGCATAGCATACACAAATTGCTATGACATCCCTACTTGCATCATCAGCGCTCAGGTGTAGGTGTTCATGCATAAAGATAAATCCACTTCAGTAGACAGATCTTCATCAATAAACCACCATACTGAGTTTCCATCTTTACTCCAGAGGTGAAGGGCAGAAACAGCCATGATAAAGACTGAACACAAAAACACACACACACACACACACACACACACACCCCGGCAAAAGAAAAAAAAACACACACCATAAACTAGCTGGCTGCAGCTTGGACAAAGACTAGAGGAAACCTACAAGTCAGCTGATATAGCAAAACGATATACCAGTGGAAATTCATGTAAGTTCCCAAAGTCAACAAAAACCAAAGTGCAATTTTAACTCCATGAGAGCCCACTCACAAAGCTTCAAATTATCAACTCAATGCTGCATAGCAAAGACTGTGCGTTATGACTTCCCCACTCATGTCATCAACACCCAAGAAGAGGTGCAGGTTTATGCATAAAGATTTGACTGCTTTGGTAGACAAGTCTTCATGAATAAACCACCATGCTGCGTTGCTATCACTTCTCCAGAGGTGAAGGGCAGACTCACCCATGAAAGGCTAGAACTACAGAACACACATATACACATGCACCCACACACAAAGAGTGCACACATACAGAAGCACAGAAAATGATAGCCATGATAAATCACAATGGAGTTCATGTATTCTAATCCCATGGAATCATAGGAAAACTACAAGAATATACACTCATACAGAAGCACAGAAATGGTAGCTATGTCTAATCCCATATAAAGGCTTCAGTTAGAATCACTAGGCCTGACCAAATGATGAAATTGTCATGCATAACAAAATCTACATTTCTATCCACCACTGCTTCTGGTCAGAAGAAAACCCTCAGATTCCAATAGAACTCTTTATCCTTTTCAGTGAAGCTTCCCTTTGAAGGGTAAAAGTTGGACATATCAAACTTCAGAGAGTCCATCTTTGATCTCCGACGTCTATGAGTACCAATGAGCAATTGCCAAAGTAGGCCAAATTGCGTACGGCAAGGGCCACTCCTAACAAAACTAGCCAAATTTCATACAGCAAGGTCGGCTCCAAACAAGCCTAATCAAAATCTGAGTCTTCTTCCACTGGTTCTGGTTCAGGCGCCAACTTGGCTTCCTCATCAAAGTCATATGGATCCCAATGGAACTCTTTGTCTTTTTTGAGAAGGGTACCCATTGAAGGGAACAAGCAGGACAAATCATATTTTGGCGGGTCCTCTCCAATTTCCGACCAGTTGTCTGCCTCCGGAGTGTCCCAAGGGAGCTCCAGGGGTGGAAGAGTTCTTTGAGGGAAAATGGAAAATCCTGGTGGTTTGGGCTTAGGCGTTGTCTCCTGCACAGGAGGGGCTTCTGGAAGATCGTCCGGGATGTTAGCATCAAACCCACCTTGCGGTCTAGCTCCAGGTCGAGATCTAGCTGTGATGTCCAGCAAGCCAAAATCAAATTCAGGACCTTTTGGCCTGGGAATCGCAGTATCAGCAAACGCATTGTTGCTTCCAAAGGGTGACCTGGCTTCAAATGTAGAAGAGGCATTGGCATTGAAATTGGACATTGTGGTGCCTTGAGAAACAGGAGTTCGTGGCCTAGGACGAGGTCGCCGGCGCGGCAGGGGAGGGTCGTTGTCGCGATAAGAGCCACTATCAAATGAGAAGTTGGAGAAATCGAACTTTCCAGAGCTTGTCAATGGGGATGTTGGTGTGGTAATTGATGGGGTTGTGGGTAAGGTGTTCAATGGAGTTGCTGATGGGGTGCTCAATGGGGAAATGGTTAGGCTGCTTGATGGGGATGAGACAGGAGTAGAACCACCTATCCCGCCAGGTCCTGCAGTAGATGTGCTGCTACTGCTGCTACTAAGTGTAGTGGTCTGGACAGAAGAGGTGCTGCTGCTCCTGTTGCTGTTGCTATTGAAGGAAACAGCGGTGATACTGCTGCTGTTGAATGATGCGGAGCCAAAGGTACTACTATCAAAGGGTTTGGACTCAAATGCCACAGCCCCAAAGGTAGCATTATCAAAGGGTTTTGCGGCCCCAAGGGTGGCATTCTCAAAGGGGTTTGGAGAAACACTGCTAGATTGACCAGTACTGCTGGGTACTGGAGGCACAGTAACGCCAAATGCAGTACTGCTAGGCTCTTCCACGGCTGTGGTGCTGGGCGATGGCGATGGCGATGGCGATGTGTCGTGAGGGATGTGGACTATATTGCTAGGAATGGAACCCCAATCTTCTGCAACAGGAGGGAGAGAAGAAGAAGAGTCCATACCAGAGTCAAAGCCACCGAAGCCGCCCACGGTCCGGGAAGAAGGAAGAGGGGGCCGGGAAGCAGCCTTGTCAACCCTGATAGTGCGCCCATCCAGCAGTTTTCCGGACATCTGCGAGAGAGCGGTATCAGCGTCTGCATCAGATTCGAAGGTAACGAAGCCGAAGCCCTTGGGACGACCTGTCTCGCGGTCGCTGATGAGCTTCACCTCCACGACCTCGCCATGCGCAGCGAAGGCCCTCCTCACTGTCTCCTCGTCCGTGCGGAAGGATAGGCCCCCCACGAAGAGCTTAGTGCTGAATCTGCGAGTGAGCGACCGCAGCACACCATACTGCTGCTGCTGTTGCCGCCGGAGAAGAAAGGCAGCCATTTTGCTCTGAAAGGAGGACACAACATAACGCAGCAATGTATGGCAAAAAATGTGAAGGTTTAGGGTTTAAGCAGAAACGTGGAAAGTTATACGACCAAAATCTTTTCTGAATAAAAAGACTTTACCAATTCTAAGGTTTTTTGAGTAATTTTCAACGAGTTTGACAGAGGATAAGCACTAATATGTTGGCGCCCATGCCCTTGTAATTTTGGGAAGTTCGAGAGGATAAGCACCAAGATTCTTCCTTGTTGTAGTGAAAGGGACAGCGAGAGAGAGGGACGCCCACAGGGAGGAAAATGCAAAGAGAGAGGGACACGTGCACAAGGAGGGGGAGAGAGACAGAGGGAGGAGGTGCGAGAGATAGTCGGAGAGAGAGAGAGAGGGAGGCACGCACAAGGAGGTTGAGAGAGAGGGACGTGTGCACAGAGAGAAAGACGGGGAGGAAGGGGGAGAGACTGACGAAGAGAGAGAGGGATGCGTGCGCAGGGAGGCTGAAAGAGAGAGAGAGATGGGGAGGAAGAACCTTAATTAATGCCCACTAGGCATTAATTAATGGGAATAACACAATTTATCTGAATAAATTGTATTATCCAAATGCTTAAAATCAAAGACACGTCAATTTGAACCTTATTCCCTATAAGTCACAGTATAGGGTTATACGGCTTTAAAATGTGGAACAAGTGCATTGACTATCTCCATCTATCCCAATACCAGGCCTAATCCTTCTTGAAACCCTAATTCAGTAAAAAAGACTTAGGCCAACTTCCCAGCACTACTCATGCAGTTACTCTCTTAGATGAAGAAGAAGATGAACAAGGTCAAAACCATGTTGCCGTTGAAGTAAAAGGAAGAAACAAGCAAAGTTTAGTGATCAAAATAGAGGGATCTCATGGAGGTACCCCATTTACCGTTCTTATTGATTCTTAGAGTACCCATTCATTTTTGCCTCTGTCTTGTGTAAAAAAGTTGTATCTTAATAAAGAGAAATCTTCTCATGGGCTTAGCATGAAAATAGCCAATGGTAGGGAAGAGAACCATTTGATAACCAAGAATCTTAAATTTAATGGCACCCTTACTCAACCTATCATGCTCAAAAGATCTATTAGGCAAGGGTGCCCTCTGGCCCCTCTTCTTTTTGTGATTGTGGTTGATGCCTTGGGATGGCTTGTCTCTAAAGCTTTGGCTGATGGTACTATTAAAGGAGTTAAAATTCCTGGTTGCAGCAAGGATTTGTGTCGCGGATGACACCAATTCCTTCATAAGCAATGACCCTCAGTCCATCCAAACCTTCTGGAATTGCCTAGAAAAATTCTATCTTGCTAGTGGTTCCGTTATAAATCATTCTAAAACTGGATTTTGGTCTTCTAAAGGGCATTCTCCCCCTTTAATCCTTCAAGCTGGTTGTAAGTCGATTGACAAGGGTGAGATTTTCAGACTGCTTGGTATTCCTATGGGCTTCGGTGTGTCTCTCAAAGACAGGTGGAGATGGGTTATAGACAAATTTAAAGGTAAGTTAAGTTTGTGGAAAGATTACCAGACCTCGTTGTCTTCAAGGTTGTTTGTTCTTAATCACTACTTGCTTCCTTCCATTGTGTATTTTATTTGCTGTTGGAAACCTCCTAAAAGTCATCTGCTGTTGGAAACCTCCTAAAAGTCATCTGCAGTTACTTCACTCTCTAACCTCAAATTTTTTGTGGGGAGGGGATGGTTACAGCAAAAAAATTTCTAAGGTTTCTCTTAAAATCGCTTTGCTGCCTAAAACTCAAGGGGGGCTGGGCCTTCTAGATATTAATAAATTGGCTATTAAATTGGCTTCTAAATGGATCTGCAAGAGTATGGATTCAGAAGATTACTCGACTTTCTCATAAAAAGAAACTGTCATCATAAGTTTCACATTCATGGTTTGAAAGCGTGGACTGGTTTTAATGCCTTAGAGATCTTTCTTTCTAGACAAAAATTCCACCCTAAAGGCTCTTCCCTTATCTGCTCCATGTGGATAGCTTGGGATGATTATAGGAACCATATCTCTATTAAACCCAAGTTCAGATTTTCAGCCAGCTGTCTTTGCTTTGAATCCATTTGGTTTGGTCTTCAATTCCTTGTTATAGAAAAAAACCTCTGGACTAAAGCGCATAAACTTTTTAAGGCAGGTATACACACTTGGAAGGATATTTGGTCCACGCAGGGCTGGACTCTAGAGTTAGCTAACAATCTTTCAACCAGCTATACAGGAATCTGTTATAGGACAGAATTGGCTTGGTAAGTCAGGCAGGGCTCACTCCTTGTCAAGGTAAGTTTCTCATCTCCCAATGCTGCGGGTGGACTTCAAGTAACTCTTTTTCCCCTCTTCCCCTTCTCCATAGTAGCAATGCTTTTCTTATTTCTAAACTTAATGAAAAATGGAAGATTAACTGGAGCATTAACCAGTGGACCTACAGATTTAAGGTAATTTGGGCACTTTCAGGAAGCATGAAGAAATCTTGCCTCCTTTGGTTGATTGCCCATCATGCTGTTTGGACTGGATTGAGAGCTCTGCAAATAGGGAAGGGAAGTGGAATGTGTCTCAGATGCAATTCCAACCCGGAATCTATCCAACATCTTTTCTTTGGCTGTCCCCACAATCAGAAGTATCTAAAAATTCTGCATGAATGTGTTTATTTGATTCACCCTAATAAATATAATGAAAAGGAAATTTTGTTGGGAGAGTGCCTCTACCTTGATCCTTTGCTTTGGCATAATATTAGAGGTGCTATGCTGAATTGTATTTGGAAGGAAAGAAATGATGTTGTGTTTGCATGAAGGAGTACCAGTCATAAATCTGAGTTTATGGCTGAGATGAGGAAATTTGCTTTGCAGGACACAAGAAGAATTAAAGACATTTTGGAGAAGGGAAGGACCATGCTGCAATTTATGCAAGATCACAGGTGGCAAACCTGGTAGTCAAGGATTGAAAGGATCTACTCATCAACCAGATCTCATATGATGCAAGGGATCCTTGCTGTTACCACTCGAGAAGTGGAATGAATCTCAGTTCTTTTGGGTCTTATGTAGTATTTTTTGATCCTATAGATTTTCTTGGTTCAGAAAGCATTCTGCTTTCTCCCTTTTGGAAGTTTTTTATTCAAGTGTCAAAACACTTAAAACACTGCCTTTCACTCGAGCTCTCTTTTTAAGGTCAAGAGATAGATAAGATTCTTTAGACGTTCTTCGCTTCTTAGCTTCACAGGCTGAAAGGTTCTCGGCGGTGGATTAAAGTTCTTGGCTTCAAAATGTCGATTATTGCAACCCTTACTCGGGCAAAAAAAACCTCTTCTTTCCCTTAAAGGAGGCAAAGAAGAACAGCTAGGTCAAAGATCTTCAAGTTTAGCTTTGGCCCTAGTAACCACTAAATTTTCTCCTGCTATATCGATCTGCTTGAGAAGGGTCTTGGTTGGGATTTCTAAAGGAGATCTCTCAATTCATCATCCATAGCCCACACCGCACTGGTTTATGAGGGTAGTGCACCTTGGTCGGGGTGGCATATTTTAGAAAGATAAAAAACATTATTTAGACCTATTTCGCTTAAATCATTCTTAAAGATGTTAAGAAAGTTTATTAATCTTTAAAAAGTAAGTATAACTACGTCATTTTTAGGAGGTATAAACATTTCCTTATTTATATACAAAAAGAACTCACTTTCACAATCCTTACAATGGCCTCATAGGATCTGAGTAAACATAGGAATAAGTAAATGACATCTTCTATCAACATGAGATAGAAGACTTGAGTTTTTTATGAAATTCATCATCAATTAAAGTACCGTCATTGACTATATGATAGGTAACTACAATATCAACAAAATAAGTTAAAGTACCATCATCATCATTAGTTAAAGTACCATCATCGACTATATGATAGGTAACTATGATATCAACAAACTCAAATGTATGACACAATGCTAAATTAATAGTCCAATAAGGTGTAGGTCCAAAAAGAACATACACAAGGCAAGCTGAAACATTGTGGAGCCATGATCTCTACCATATGGCTTCTTTGCCCTCTAAAATAATGTCGCTTGTATCGCTCCACTCCCTCTCATCTCATCTACTATGTTACTAACATGTTGGTAACTTCGAAATAAAGCAGATCCCAAGAGATGACACGTTCATGAGCAAATGGGTCCAAGTGAACCATAGCATCATCCCAATCAATGAAAGAACTACTTTCCATTAGTTTCACTTAAAAAAATCAACTTTATTACTTATTTATAAGGATATTATATATAAAACAATTTGTCACAATATCATATGCCATGCCATATCATGAAGGTAAGTCTCTCTCCCTATCTGAATGATAATGCTCTCTAACCCCTGGAGGAATCGCTATCTTACTATAAGGTAGGTGTTGGAACATAAGGTCCACCTCATCCTAACACAACAACTACTAGGGAGAGAGATTAGCGGTTCCTTCTGAATTGTTTTCCTTTAAGTTCATCTTTCCATTCAAGAGAAACAATTTGCAATTTCCAATTCCAATCCGAATTTCTTTATGATAAGATTTTCATTCAAGTTCATCTTTCCATTTAAGAGTTAATAAACAATTTCCAATTTCCAATTCCAATCCAAATTTCTTCATGGATAAGATTTCCATTCAAATTCATCTTTCAATTCAAGAGTTAATTTCCAATTCCAATCTGAATCTCTTCATGATAAGATTCCTGCACTTGAGGCCTTGTGGAAGTTTATTGGTTGCTTGACACCAGAATTATACTCCAAATACCTTGGTCCACGACCTTAATACATTCATGGTTCCAATACTACCCAAATCATCCCTAGGATTTTTTATAACTCCACTTCTGGACTCTTCCAGGAGTCGTGGGTCACGGCCTCTCCTAGGACTGCATCACTAGACCTTGTCTTCGTCACACAGTGGGACCCGAGGAGGGGGTTGGGTTGGGTTCCGCCTCTACTCCTCATTATTCTTGGAGCCCATACCTTATTTAGGAGGCCAACTTTATCCAAAATGAATTCAAACAATGAAATACAAATCTCTAAGCTCAAACCATTCCTTTATTATTTTCCACATCTTATGAGTTATTTGTGGCTCCATCCCTGGGATAAAGTTCCAGTAATTGTCAACTGGGAGGTTTCTTGTTGAATCCTTAGTCTTTTTAAACTCAAGCTTACACAAGAATCCCCCTATCTAAAAAATCTTATATATATTTTGAAACTGATTCTGAAACTAAGTGCTCATGTCTAAGTCTTGTTTTATCATGTTCACTAAGTCCCAAAGGATCTAATTTAAGAGTTTCATATCTTTATGGACTTATACACACATATTTCTTCCCTTCACTAATTCAATATAAAATACCCAAATTTCAAAAGAAGAAATTCCACATATAATCATATAGTCAAATCAACATGTCTAAATTTTCATGTGGGCTAAAACTCAACTTCACTTAGTTAAACATCACCATAAATGCTTCAACCTTTCTTTACTTCAAACAAATGAGATAAGAAAAGACGTCGATAGATCTATACATCAAAACTTGACAAATCCTATGGTTAGATTAGATTAGTCAAGCACAACATTCTTCACATCCATATAGCCTTATTATGCCCTCATGCAATAAAACAATATCATGATAAACCTAATCTATACTAACAATATCACTTTGAGCATCATCTTGTTTAACACCACCACATGCATTATCAAAGTTAAGAATACTACGATTTACATCATCTAGAAAATCAAAATCATTACATATACTAAGCTAGGTCTATATCTTATAGATTTATCAAGACCATAACATACACTATCTAAACAATCAATATTATGGTATAATTAATCCAAGCTATATCTAAGATTTATCAAGATCATAACATACACTATCTAAACAATCAATACTATGGTATAATTAATCTAAGCTAGAAGAAAAAAAAACAACTTACTCTATCTAGACTAGCAAAGAGAAACCCTAATCTCTTCTCCCTTACTCTCATTACATAATTTCATATAAAAAGGGGTAATCATAAAGTGACTAAATCCCTTTTCCCTTTTATGAGAATCAATATGAACTACATAAGCATGAGATGCACCAATCACATAAGTATGCACTACCTTTGACATCATAGACATAGTGAGTGCTCGTATTATCTACACAAATATGTACCTTCATTAACCTTATTCACATAAGCCTAGCCTTAAATTTCATTGAACTTATTCACATAAGTCTAGCCTTAAATTTAATTAACCTTATTTACATATGCCTAACCTTGAATTTCATTAACCTTATTCACATAAGCCTAATCTTGAATTTCATAAGCCTAGCCTTAAATTTCATTAACCTTATTCACATAAGCCTAACCTTGAATTTCATAATTCATATAAGCACGAGCATGCATCTTTATTATCTTGAAAAGTATGTACATGCCTTACTTCATTATGTACATAGATTTGTATTATATTATTCATGAAACCATACGCATATGATACATCATTAACATGGGCATAGATATGCATAGCATCACTCATGAAACCATACGCATATGATACATCATTAACATGGGCATAGATATGCATAGCATCACTCATGAATCCATATGCATGCATTGCATCATTAATATGAGCATAGACATGCATAACATCACTCTTATGTATGTATATGTAAGTATATATATCGCCTATGAATCCATATACATGCACTATCATTAATATAACATCAATTATAAAACCATATGCATGTATTAGAATGCATGTATTAGAATAGACATCACTCATTATATATACAATTTGTACTGAAGTGGGTATATCATGGAGAAATTTATCCTCTATGCCCTTATATAAAACATGATACCAAACATCGCTAGAAATATGACATCATATATTTGACATAGACAATCACCCACTCACAAGTTTGACCTCTAGACAAGAAAGATTTCACAAATCTCACCACACCCTATCTCAATTCGATAACGTCATGCACGAATCTCTACTAGTTTACTCCTTTTTCTAGATATGCTAAACACTTGAGTTAATTTTAATTAAACCATTCATCAACAAGAATAATGAATCAAAAGCTAGGTTTAATAAAGGTGACTTGTTGATTGTTGACTTGATAGTTGAAAAAGGTAGAGCTTAAAGCTTGTTGACCCTAGCCTTGAGTAGTTGAAAAAGGTAGAGCTTAAAGCTTGTTGACCGTAGCCTTGAGTAGTTGAAAAAGGTAGAGCTTAAAGCTTTGACCTTGGCCTTAAGCACTTGAGGAAGGACGTCCACATCTTCAAATACGACCTTGAGAACTTGAGGAAGGATGTCCACCTCCACACTTAATCCAATTAAAGGTTTGATTTCAAGAGAATGAACTTTGGAAGTTCACACAAGAAGCATATACAGGCAAAAGTCTGGCCTCCATCAAGGTCAACTTCTTTCCAAAGGACATGATCCACAAGTAACTTAATCAAAGATTATGCGTATTCAAAAGATAATATCTACACTAATAACCTACTATGCATCCAATTGATTACTGTCCTGAGACTCGTGGGGATACTATAGTATTTACCACTATTGATCGTTCATGCAGGATGGGAATGGAAGTTTTTGGTTGAACATCAATGAAATTGGCTTCAACTAGTTCATGCCATTCGTATGTCTGATCATCAATCACCTCCCCTTCACTCTTGAATGCAATGAAATTGGATTTAGGTGGTTCACACCATTCTTATCCCTGATTAACCACCTCCCCTTCATTCTTGATGAGACTAATTGAGCATTTGTAGAAGGATGGAGAAGAAGTATTTAAATATGCCTAAGAAAATAATTTTTTGTAACTTTGGTAAATATGAACATATATCCCGTTGGCCTAATTTTGTTTAACATTTTTTTCAATTTGCCTTTTTGCATGCTAGAGAGAGACTTATGCATTAAATAACTCATGCACTCTTTTATATAAACTCGTGAACCATGTTCTATATTCTACAAAAAACAAAATTCAATCCAAGTCATTACCTTTAAAAAAAACTACATGGAAATCAAATGAGTTATTGTATATCACATGAGGATAAATCAACCATCCCTATTGGCCCTAGAGGTGGTTTGAATATCCCCACATGTTGAGTTATTGTATATCACATGAGGATGAAGCAACCATCCCTACTGACCCTAGAGGTGTTTTGAATATCCTCACATGTTAAAGCTATCCTCCTAAGAATTATGCTTGTATCTTATGGGTGCACACATAAGATATCTACACAACCAAAGCTTGAAACATACCTTTTTGAGAAGAAGACAAGGGGGTAATTAAGGACGTGAATGACTAGAAAGGTGGATTGAACTCCAAAAGAGACAAACCTCATTCTGAGCATAAGTTTGTAAAGAGAAAGTGAAAATAAATAAAGATAACAAACATGGATAAGTAATAATCCCAAAGAAATGTTGTACCTTGGATGTGTAATTCCTAAGGGTGAATGATACCCTTTCAGATGTATTAATCTTGTTGGTATCCTAGATATCTGGGTATTGGCATCCCAGATACCTGGGTGTTGGTATCCCAGATGCTTTGATTGGTGATTTATAGTACCTTGGGAGCAACAATTCTCAAGAAGTATATGACAAACTATGACAAGTATTTGGTTTTAAATTCTACATGCATAGCATTTTATGGTGAATGATAGGGAATGATTGAACCTTGAATTGTTTTTCTTAACACTTGAACTTGAGTCTTTTTTTGATGTGTCTATACTCCTCTTAAATCTTGCTTATTGAATAATAATGGATTGAGAAATAAAAGAAAGAAAGAGGGAAAAATACATGAGAAGACCTTATCTTAAAGGGAAAGTGGCTTAGATATCCTAAATATAGTTGGACAAAATTCCTATGTATTACATTGACCCAGGCGAAACTTGAAAGTTTACCCTTTTATTATGACAATCTTGTGGATTGGCAAACTTATGACCAAAGGTATAATACCACTAGACCTTGAATATGATCAGTCATTGCTTTCCCTAGTCCATTAGAAGCAATTAAGGGGGAGAATTAATTCCCCCATTAACAGTTGAGACTAGGTCTCATGAAGGAATCAGCTCAAAGAGCTAGACTTACCTGCCTAGAGTAAATGGGAGGCACCCTAGCCTAAAATGTTAAGCACCATTCTTATCATGCTGGATAAAAGGCAACTCATAAAGATACCTTATTAACCTATCCATTTAGAAATGTTTTCCTGTTCTAGGAGAGAATCCAAGTTAGAAGGATTTTTTTAATGATATTTTTTAGGTAAGAGGAAATTCCTTGCTGCCAAGAAACCTTAGATAAAGACATCAAGGAAAACCTTCACCAAGCCCAACTAGGACCCTTCAAAGGAGAAGGAGAGAAGTTGGGAGAAAGAGTAAAGAATTGGATAGAGTCCATGGATGAGTATTTTGACATAGCAAGATACAATGAAAGCACGTATGCCCTTGCTCGTATGAAAATTGTGGGATGTGCCCATAGTAGTTGGAATAACTACTATTAGTTCAACCACACGAACCAATATCAATTTGTTAGTGCTAGTGCTAGTGCAAGTAGTAGTATTAATACTAGTACAGTAGCACTTTTGGACCCCTATTCATATCAAAGCATAGCACTTCTTTGTTGAAATTATCTACTGCTTCCTTTTTTAAATCCAATAAAACTACAATCAGTTTTAGGTCCTCCCATTGTGGCATAAGTGCTTTGATAGGTAGGCTTCTAGGAGCTGCATTATAAGCCTATGGGAATAGCCACGTCGGATTAAAGGGCACGACCTACATGGGAACCTTTAAAAAATCTTGGGGGTATCATTGAGTTTCTCACTCTGATGAGATCTTCATAATCTATTACAAAAAGTTGTGCCAAGATATATTCGTTAGAATAGTGTGCATGCATTGGAAAGGGTGGTGGGTTTACCTTAGTGTAGCTCGCTATACCCATCAGCTTTGGGGCCAATGACTCCTCGGGGGTGAGAGTGTCAGAAAAATTATGATGGAAGACTCTACATTAGTAGGTTCCTCAGAGTTAGTGGGTCCAAGGGCTAGTTTATGAGAAGAACATATCATAAACTCACATGACCTTCAATAAACAAAGCACATGCTATATGGGATGATTCAACCAATTATGGAAGGAGAGGGTAGGAAATAGAGGATAGTTATAAGTATTTAGATTTATTCATGCCTAATATAATGGCCAAGATGATAGGTAATTAAGTGGACATGATGTTACTACATACCTAGAGTGAGAAAGGGGAGAGATGTCTTGATTATGTGAAGAACAAAGAACTCAAGCATACCTAGAGTGAGAAAGGGGAGAGATGCCTTGATTGAGTGGATGACAAGGAACTCAAGCATGTGGCAAAATTATAAGGGATTACCCAAAATAACTTGATTAGAGTGGAGGAAAAGGAAACCCTAACATGTAATAAAATGAAAGGGAGATTCCCTCAAGGGAGATTTCCTCAACAAAGGAGAAGTGGGATCTATTTATAGATGGAGAGGGGGAAATTATTATTTTTGAGGAAATTTTATTGTGTTTATCAGGCCCCTTTTTCATATCACACAAGTATCACTTTAGAAATTATTTTTGTTTTTTGACACATAGGGTCCTTGAGACTTTAAGCTCATTGGGACCCTTTTACATGGAGAAGAATAATGTAAGATTTAAAATTCCTTAAATTGACACATATAATGTCCTTTGAGGATTCATGCTCATTAGGCCTCTTTTATGCATCACAACATGGAGAAGGATAATGTATGATTGTAAGATACCCAGCCATCTCGTCATCAGGGATAGGGAGGCACCCTACTTTTGGGTGGTAAGATCAATCCCAACCCATTGTGAGGCACCCTACTTTTGGGTGGTAAGATCAATCCTAACCCATTGTGAGGCACCCTAATCAATAAGATCAATCACAACCCATTATGAGAGCTATCTAATCAATGCATGTTCTAGATGATCTAATTTATAAGTGATCTCTACAAAGTTGGGGGTCCTACCTCATATGTCAAAAGATCTTCACCCTTACCCTTACAAATTGCTTGATTCTTTGATCACGGTAGAGGCCCCCAACCAATCAATTGGTTTGGTGTGTTGATGGAGCCACCAATGGAGATTGAAGAAGGAGGGAAGCTCCAATTTCTTCAATTTGGAGAGAATTTTAGAGAATAGTAAAAATTATCATTATTTCAGCATAATTCTGGGATAGCATAATTCTCCTATTTTTTTACAAAGAACTCAGGTTCTATTTATCGGAAGGGAGGCTCTAACCAAGACCAACTAATTTCTAGAGTTTTCCAAATTCAGTTTGGTTGAATTTGGACTAGATTTGGACCTAGTTTGGTTCGGTTATGATTCGGTTTGATCCAAGAGAGAGGAGAGATAAAAATATCACATTATTTTTGAGTTTAAAACTAATTCAAGCATGTGAAGTAGGCGCCTCCTTGAAGGGACTCCACTTCCTTACACATGTGTCAAAATGGAATCATTATACCCAAAATATCTCATTTTTTTAGTAATACTCATAGTTTTTTACTAATAACCCTTGTACATAGTCAACTCTTCATTTTTCTTTTACAAATTGGATTTATCTCCTCCCCACACATGGATTGATCTTATTGGCCCATAGGAACCTTAATTTAAAATTTCAAAAAAATCTTGACCCTCAGGATAATGCCTCTTGAACAGATTATACTTGATTTCTAATGCACCTTCTGAAAATCTTTTTGAACTTCTGTTTCGGGGGAAATTATTTTAATAAGAAGAGATATTTTTCCATCCAAAAATATTTAAAAACTGAATTGCCACTCTCTAGAAGATTTTATCTCTCTAGGCCAAAACTGGTAGAAACAAGATCTTTTATATTTCTGAAAAGGGATTTGACTACAAGGAAAGATACTGGACATCCTGAGAGGCTGGGGAGGAATCTTACAAGAGGGTTTGGCACTATCACCTACTTATTACTACGCACATGCTCTATGATAGGAATACCACTCTCTGGAAGCAAGTGCAAGAAGCTTTAGACCAAGTACAAATTCTCAAGGAACAAATGACTGCAAAGACACTACACATAGAGACGTCATCCTAAAAATTTTGAAGGCCACAGAAGAACAAGAGGTGAGATATCAGGTGTTGGAAGGAAACAACCAAATGCTCAGCAAAACCGTAGTGCAAAGGATTAAAGAAAACATAGAGCTATAAGCCCAAGTCAAACAAGCTAAAGAGAAGCTTCAAAAGGAGGTGGAAAATGCTCGAGAAAAATAAGAACAACATACACAGCAGTAAATGAGGCTCATGCAATGTTCCAGGTCAAAGAAGAAGGGTTAACAAAGCAAATCGCTACCCTTACTGAATCCATCACTGCAGCTGAACAGAAAGTTGTTAATATTCAAGATGAAAGGGAACAATTAAACAAAGCCAATGCCGAGAAGATTAAAGCTTTGAATGAGCTAATCACTGCCAAATCTTTGGAAATAGATCACATGGATGCTGGCCAGCCACAAACAAGTGCTTGATCATGTCAATCAGTAGCTAAGAAGTAGCCAATTATTAGCTTAAGAGCAACTAAAGAGGATTGTAGATGCTAATGCAATGGAAGCATCAACAAGAAGGGCACAAGAAGCAGCTACACGAAGATATGACGAGTTGAATGCTGCACGAATGGTACATGAGGCTGCAAGATCTAACCTTCTGTCAATGAAAGACTCAAGGATACATGAATTAGAGTGCTAACTGGCAATAAGGCAAAGGACTGAAAGAATGAGGGCTATAGATGAATTGAGACTACTCATTGGAACGAGCCTTGGAGATAAGTCCGTTGCCGGTACTCCTTAGGCTCCTCCTCAAACCTTAACCTTGTTTTTTTCTACACTAACCCTCTCCCTTATTCAATATGAGATTAATTAAGTGACAACCTCAATTTAGGAGATTTAACACTAACTCACCAAAATATAGAGAGAGATGCCGATCCAACTATCATTATGGGTATCATTAGGGGTGACTTAGTACTAACAGATCGAACTGATATATTTTTCTATCCCTTACATCCAATCGTGCTGCTTAACCTTCGTAGTTGGTGTCAGGTGTTACAACAATCTGAGATCTTGGATAACAGTGTCGACAAACTCATCTTGTTTATGCCAGATGACATACCCACAACACCGGCCAACTACGAGGTGGTTACACGTAGTTATCAGCACGAGTGGTTAGAGGTTTATAATACACACCAACATTTAAATCTCTCAGAGTCCACCCTCTATCATCTGTTTGGTATTATAAAGCTTTACCACAATATACATAAACATTTGGAGGCCATGATGACTACTGTGGTATATAACTTTGATAAAGTACATATAGAATATCCTAATATTACCACATAAGATCTTACAAAACTCCAAGAGTTCATGAAAATTAACAGGCCCACCCACCCACCTCCTAGTTCAGGTGAGGGCCAAGAAGAAACACAAGGCTCGTCCATTCCTACTACCTATCCTGTGTTCTCTTCTATGGCAATGGCAAGTAAATTACTACCTATCCTGTGTTCTCTTCTATGGCAAGTAAATTACTACACCCCTTTCCCGAGTGTTACTCCTACTAACAAAACTGAGGCCGGCTATATTTTCTCTTGACTACCTTCTATACCTTTAGATTTCCCCACTAACACTCTTGCCCCTGAGGAGATGTCGGCACCCCACCCGTCTCCACCAAGGCTGCTTCAAGAGGTACATCCCATTCAACCAAGAGATGACATTGAGCCTTTTACTGACAGCAATATTCTTGAGTCCTTGTCATGTGCAAAATACGAAGGGCTTATCAGGGCAGGCAACCCCTTACTAAAGCCAAAGCTAATGTTCAAGGTGTTAATGAAAATCACACCGTTTAAACCAAACTGAAGAATCTTGCCAGACACCTCTTCTATAGTGACATCAACACAGCAACCTTATGTGCCCTAAACTCTCCGTGCACCAATGCCAGATTGGGAGGAGCTCTTACCAATTTGCAGGAGAAGGTACCTTATGGGAAAATGTGGGAAAGCATACAAAGCTGGCAAGCCCCCCAATTAGCGGACTTGCTCGAGATCAGAATTGTTACATTCATGATTAGTTTACTATTTTTGCAGGTGGCACAAGGCAAATCCTGTTCACACAAGAGAGGGTTATACTGCCATCACAACAAATGATACCAATCCCCGCATTGAGGATTTCAATATACAGCCAGAGCCAGCAGTCTAGTGCTCACCACACCAACCCAAAGGGTTGATCCACTGTACATGCCTATTAAGTGGAGGTTCACCCCACTGCAGTTCCATGATACCAAGCAAAGGGATTCTCATGTGTGCTATAATTTCCCGCAGTTTGTAGCAGCAACATTTTTAGATATAGCACAAAAAAGGCAACAAATGCTGACTTAGATACGAGTGTGACGTCGTATTCTAGATCTCGCTATCGTGGAAATAGTCAGGTTTTTGAAGTTGATCATTGTGCTTCTCGATCGACCAAAGGAGCAATATGATGGCTTTAATGCAGAGAGAAACTCCTCTTCAACATGAACACACGGCCTAATGAGAGTTGAATGATGCTATACTATCATTTCCTAAGGTGCCTTCCAGGCTACATGCATATAACCTTTGAAGATATGGTATCAACACAGGGTTCTAGGCATCTCACTCAGCTTTTAGAAGAACCCTAAAAAAGCTTTAGTCACGCCGTAACTTCTACAGGTATGAGTTCGGCGACTAGGTCTTTAGACCTGGGTAACGGGTTCTGAGAGGACATAACCTACATCAGGTAGGGATGGATGCTAATCCCATTTTGGATTAATAAATATGCTCCTCCTTTTGAAGACATTAATAAGTGTTATGCACAGGCACTATAAAAATTTTACATTATGAGATGCTGGCCACCCAAGGCCTTAGTTAGTAAGTTTTGGGCACCCAAGAATGAATAAGGGCCAGTTGTATATAAGGTAATTTCTCATAATGGAAAGACACAATCCCCTTTGTGCTATGAGAGCTCTTGCTTTGTCTTGTGAGAGAGAGAGTGAGAGTGTACTCTAGTGCATGTTCCTTTTCTATGCATGTATGTGTGGAAGAGTGAGAGGTGGTGTTCATCAGAGTGTTGGAATTAGGGTTGCAAGAAAGCACACAAAGCTTGGAGAAGAAGAAGCAAGAATGCACACAACACAAAAAGTATTAGATTGTGTCAATGTACAAAAGATAAGTTAGCCCTAGAATGATGGGCGTATATACAAGCCGGGGGAAAAAACCTCCTAAAGAGGGAAAAAGTGCCCCGGCGGTCCTAAGTGTGTTCACACACATCACTACCTATATATATGGCAACGAATCCCCCCTGGGAGTGATGGTGTGAACGAGAGCTGGCACTCATGTATAGGGGAGTGCCATGCCCGAAGTAGATCAATCCACAAAGGGGAGCAAGCCCAAAGCTTTGTGGAAAGCTTCGAACTTCTCACGAGGAAGCACCTTTGTGAAAAGATCGGCGAGGTTGTCCTGTGTTGGCACATAGGTCAAGCTGATCTCTCCTGATGAGAGTCTCTCCCTGACATAGTGATAATGCACCTCAATGTGCTTTGTGCGAGCATGAAAAACTGGGTTTCTCACAACTACCAATGCGCTATGACTGTCAGTGAAGATAGAGGTGGCCAACACCCAAGTCAGCCCCATAAGCCGTCTGAGCCACACACACTCAACCGTAGCTGTGAAAGCTACCCTGTACTCAACTTCACAACTAGAAGTGGCCACAGTAGGTTGCTTCTTGCTCAACCAAGATATGCATGTGCTACCGAGCATGAAACAAAAACCACTTGTGGACACTCTTGTGTCATAGCAACCAGTCCAATCTGAGTCCGAAAAAGCATGTAAATCTGGCGGCAATGATCCCGCCTTGGGATAAAACAACCCAAGATGTATGGTGCCACTCAAGTAGCGAAAGATGCGTTTAACTGCCTTCCAATGCTGAGACCGTGGGCTATGCATAAACCTGCTCACCTGTGAGACTGCAAACTAAATGTCTGGCCTCGTAATGCATACATAAATGAGGCAACCAACAGCTGTCTGATAGAGTGTGACATCAAAGTGATCTCTAGCATCATGAAGACTCAACTTTAAACCTGTCTCCATTGGAGTAGCAATAGGCTTGCAGTCTTCAAGGCCAAATCTCCGCAACAATGTCTCAATATACTTTGTCTGACACAAAGCAATACCTCCATCACACTGCTTAAATTGTATCCCCAAATAATGATGCAAATGCCCCAAATCTGGCATTCAAATCAGCCTTGCTCGTGGAGCTTTCTTTAAACCATATAAAGCCTTTTTCAACCTGCACACTTTGTTTTCCTGCCTTCTTTGAACAAAACCATGAGGCTGCGATACATACACCTCCTCATGCAAATCTCCATTCAAGAACGCAGTCTTTATGTCCAACTGATGTACATTCCAACCATTATGAGCTGCCAATGCACAAATGCTACGAATGGTAGTCATACGACAAGTGGGAGCAAAGGTCTCATCAAAATCAATGCCCTTTTCTTGAGCATAACCCTTTGCAACAAGTCTAGTCTTATAGCGATCAACACTGCCATCTGGCTTTTGTTTCAAGTTAAAAACCCACTTACATCCAATGGCCTTTTTACCAATAGGCAAATCACACAAAGACCATGTACCATTCTTCATTATAGCATCATCCAACCAATTTTCTGAATTTTGTGCCTCATCAAATGAAAGAGGTTCTTCCTCTTCACACATACTAGACACAGCCAAAGCATAACAATTTGATGCATAAGAGTCATGCTGAAAACCTGAACGAGTAGGTGCATCAATCTTACTATCACGTAAGGTCTGCACCAGCCATTTAGGCATACCTCTAGCCTGCTCATTTTCAGCCCTATCCTCATGAATTATATCCTGTAAATCTGCATCAGAAATAGGCTGATCTATGATGTCGTTTGAAATCTGCATAGGCTGAATATTTACCTCATTAGGACTTACATTTGAATTCCCACCTATAAAGAGAGGCAACAACGTATTAAATACATCCCGTGAGCTCACACCTGTCTCTTTGGTACATGATAACAAGGGCTGCACAGCATCTTCCACAAAAACAACATCTCGACTAATCAAGATACGCTTTGACTGCGGATGATACAATCTGTAACCCTTGCTTTCAGCACTGTAACCAACAAAAATGCATTTGACAGCCTTATCATCCAATTTTCTGCGTTGTTGCACAGGCACTAAAGCATAGGCCAAGCAACCAAAGACACGCAAGTGACCAATAGAAGGCTTCCTGCCATGCCAAGCTTCGTATGGAGTAATAGACTGCAAGGCCTTAATGGGACACCTATTGAGTACATATGCAGCACACATGACAGCCTCAAGCCAAAACGCATGTGGCAAAGCTTGGCTCTTGACCATACATCGTGCCATCTCCATAAGTGACCTGTTCTTCCTCTCAGCAACACCATTTTGCTGAGGGGTATACGGCACTGTACATTGGTGTTTTATCCCACGACTAGCCAAAAATGCATCAAACTCTTTAGACATGTACTCCCCCCTCGATCAGAACGGAGGGTGTCCATAGTACAATTGGATACATTTTCAACCATAAGCATAAACTGTTTGAAGCACAAAAACACTTCGGACTTTGCCTTCAGTGGATATACCCATGCATGCCTTGAGTAATCATCAATGAAAGTCACGAAGTACAAGTGTTTACCAAATGACGGAGTTTGCATAGGCCCACATACGTCACTATGTACAAGCTGCAATTTGCGAGTGACCCGCACAAAACCATCCTTTGGAAATGCAGAACGCTGCATTTTGCCCAAAATACAGCCTTCACAAACATGTTTCAATGGTGCCTCAAGAGGGGGCAATGAAGCAACCATATCAAATTTCTGCAAACGCAGCAAACTAGCAAAGTTCAGATGACCAAAACGAGCATGCCATAGTTTTGCATCTGAAACTGCCTTTTCATCAGAAACTGCATTTGCTGAATCTTCCACACACTTGTCATAAGAATTGAGCCTATACAACCCACGAAACAAGGTGCCAGATACAATAATCGTATCACCAGAAGTCAAATCATGAACAGTACATCTGTCATCCACAAATTTGACTACAAGTCCAACTCTAGCAAGCGCAGAGTCAGACAATAGATTCTTCTTTATCCCTGGCACATACAAATCATCTGAAAGTGTGAAAGCGCTGCCATTTGCAGCCGTAAGCATAATTTTACCAACGCCCTTCACTGGGTAAGAAGCATTATTGGCACACATGTGACAGTATTCCCATTAGGGACAGCCTCAAGAGAAGTGAACATATCACGATGCGAGGTAATGTGCTTTGTAGCACCACTGTCAAAATACCAAACATGAGAGTCAACAGAAACTGCCAAACATGCATCATGTACAGATGGGTCATACTGGCAATACACGCTAAACGCCCATTCTGTATCCTGCACAACATTTGCAGAATCTGCATTTGTAGAAGCATCCGCTTTGTGGCTGCATTTGACTCTTTCTTCTTTGCCTCTTTAGCCTTTAGCTTAGGGCAATTCTTAATGACATGATCATTTGCCTTACAATAATTGCACCTGGTCTTTTTCTTGCCTTTATTAAGAGCCTTCTCAGACTTATTGTTGCTACCTGTGGAAGGAGAAGAAGTTGCAGACCTACTAATAGGAGAAGAAACAGTGGAAGGGGTTGCCTTACTACTTCTTCTCTGCTGTTGGGCAGCAATAAATGCTTGATCAACTGCACACTGCCTGGCCCTATTTTGCCTGGACTGCGCTTCTTGCAAGAGCTTGTTGACTAAAGTATCATACTTGACAGCATCAGGTCTGTCCTTAGTAAGAAGTCTCCACGTGGAAGCAAAAGTCTGATATGTCTCAGGTAAAGCATCAAGAATAGTCTGCACAAGAGAATGATCAGGAATAATCTCACCTGCAGAAATCAACTGTTCTTTGAGATCTTTAATCTCAGCAAGAAAAACATTCATGTCATCATCTTCCTGCATAATCTTCAATTCTAGCTCTTTATGCAGGTAAGCGATTTTTACCTCATTACGACCTGCATACAAACCAGCTAGAATATCCCAAGCCTGTTTTGCTATTTTAGCTGAACGAATATGTGGGGTGATGTTACGTTTGACAGAAAGTGCAATCAAGGCATGAGCCTGCGCATCTTTACCATCCCAACGAGCTTGTTCAGCAGTGGGTAAAACAGCAGCACCAGTAGAGCTGCTAGAACCCGCAACATCCTCAACAACAGATCCTACATCCACAGAACCTGGACGTACATCCATACCCTGCACAATGTTCCACACTCCTTTTGCAACCAAAACATGCTGCATCATGTATGCCCAAAGTGGGTATTTGCTGTCTCCATCCAATTTGTCATCAGTAGATAACATGCAAAATACATCATTGCTGTTATCAGCCATGGCCACTGACTAAAACTGATGCAAAAGCTACCTGTAATGAAGCAAAGACTGAATAGAAGACAACTTGTGCTATGTAGCACGGTCCACAATAGAACACGAAAACACCTGTGCAGAACTTGAAATGCAAAAACGGAGCCCGAAACGACCTCAGATGCAAATTCTGAGAACGCATAGTCCTATGGGCTTATTTGCAGAGTATAGGGACTTGCAAGTGCTCGTGAAAACTCACCTTAATTGGAGAACGTAAGTCGAAGGGTGCTGGCGACGTAGCCCTGGGAGCCAATGCCTGCTCTGATACCAATTGTTGGAATTAGGGTTGCAGGAAAGCACACAAAGCTTGGAGAAGAAGAAGCAAGAATGCACACAACACAAAAAGTATTAGATTGTGTCAATATACAAAAGATAAGTTAGCCCTAGAATGATGGGCGTATATACAAGCCGGGGGGAAAAACCTCCTAAAGAGGGAAAAAGTACCCCGGCGGTCCTAAGTGTGTTCACACACATCACTGCCTATATATATGGCAACACAGAGGAGTGGAGCTTTCAAAGTGAGCTTGGGGAGCCTCAAGGGACACCAGCTTGAAGTACCCAATGATTGTTGTGTCTATTGCTTCTCCCATTGGTGTTTGTTTGGAGTTCCTTCTTGGGAGGTATGGTAGCCCATAACATTCATTCATAGTCTTTATTGGTAAAATAACAATAACACTTTCGAAATAAAAATCAATGTTTTATGTATCTTCCTATGCATAAATTCTTTTTAAATGAGAATGACACTTTTGAATTAAAATTCAATATTTTATGCTTCTTCTTATGCATAATATCAAAATTAATGAAAATAACTCTTTTGAACTAAAAATAGATTTCTTTATGCATCTTTTTATGCATAAAATCAAAATTGATGAGAATAACACTTTTGGATTAAAAATAAATTCTTTATGCATTTTTCCATGCATAAATCTAATTAGCATTGCTTATGTGTATTGATGAGTTTGTTTATGCTTCATAATCATTGTGATTACCCATCCTAGCATTGCATTCTCATCTCCTATTTCTTAACACAGTCAAAATGACATACCTTGGTATGAAAAATCACCTCCTTTTTCTCTCAACCATAGTGAAAAAATGTCAAAGAAAGCCAAACTAAGAGTCAAAGAAAGCAAAGAGTTGGAGTTTTCATGTGGAGGAGAACATGCAAGTACACCTCAGATCTCATTGCCCATGTATGACACTTTCTTATTCACAAGATAAGCTTGGTGACCATTAGAAAATGGGGTATGCTAACCACTTTGTAAGTTCACATGGTTTCACGTGCTCGACCTACCATAAGGTGCTTTGCCACCATCTTAGCTTTATATATAATGGAAGCCATATCTAGCACTATCAGTACTAGTAGTGCTTTGCCACCATCTTAGCTTTATATATAATGGAAGCCATATCTAGCACTATCACTACTAGTACTATCACTACTAGTAGTGCTCGACCTACCATAAGGTGCTTTGCCACCATCTTAGCTTTATATATAATGGAAGCCATATCTAGCACTATCACTACTAGTAGTGCTAGTGCTAGTGCTAGCGCTAGCACTGCTAGTACTATCTAGCACTATCACTACTAGTGCTAGAGCTAGTGCTATCACTACTATCACTATTAGTGCTAGTGCTAGTGCTATCACTACTATCACTAGCACTAGCACTAACACTATCACTACTAGTGCTAGTGCTATCACTAGCACTATCACTACTAGTGCTAGTGCTATCACTAGCACTATCACTCTTTCACGTGCTCGACCTACCATAAGGTGCTTTGCCACCATCTTAGCTTTATATATAATGGAAGCCATATCTAGCATTATCAAAATGCATAAAAGAAATTCTTTTATATTAAAAGAGTGATTTTCATCATAAATGATTTGTATGCATAAACATATGCATAAAAGATTTTTTTATATTAAAAGTGAGATTTTCATAAATGGATTTATGCATAAATTAGATGCATAAAAGAAATTCTTTTATTCTAAAAGTATAATTCCTACTAAATTGGATTTATGCATGGAAAGATGCATAAAGAATTTATTTTTAATCCAAAAGTGTTATTCTCATCAATTTTGATTTTATGCATAAAAAGATGCGTAAAGAAATCTATTTTTAGTTCAAAAGAGTTATTTTCATCAATTTTGATACTATGCATAAGAAGAAGCACAAAAGTTTGAATTTTAATTCAAAAGTGTCATTCTCATTTAAAAAGAATTTATGCATAGGAAGATACATAAAAGATTGATTTTTATTTTGAAAGTGTTATTCTCCTTAAAATGGAATTTATGCATAAATAGATGCGTAAAGAAATCTTATATCAAAAATAAGAATTCTCTTGTATTCTATAAATAGATATGTGGATGTGAAAATGGATGTATAGATGTAGATATGGATGTGGATGTGGATGTATGAATGTGGAATGTGGATGTGGATGTATGAATGTGGATGTGAAAATGGATGTATGGATGTAAATGTGGATGTGGATGTATGGATGTGGATGTATGAATATGAATGTGAAAATGGATATATGGATGTGGAATTGGATGTGTAGATGTATGAATGAGGATGTGGATGTGGATGTATGAATGTGGAATGTGGATATGGATGTATGAATGTGGAATGTGGATATGGATGTATGGATGTGAATGTGAATGTGGATGTGGATGTATGAATGTGGATATGGATGTGGATGTATGGATGTGGATATGGATGTGTATGTATGAATGTGGAATGTGGATATGGATGTATGGATGTATGGATGTGAATATGGATGTGGAATGTGGATATGGATGTATGAATGTGGATATGGATGTGGAATGTGGATATGGATGTATGAATGTGGAAGGTGGATATGGATGTATGGATGTGGATGTAGATGTAAATGTATGGATGTAGATATAAATGTATGGATGTAAATATGGAATGTGGATGTGGATATAGATGTATGAATGTGGATGTGGAAATGGATGTATGTATGTGGATGTAGATGTGGAAATGAATGTATGGATGTGGATGTGGATGTATGAATGTGGATATGGATGTGGATGTATGGATGTGTATATATGAATGTGGAATGTGGATATGGATGTATGGATGTGGATATGGATGTATGGATGTGAATATGGATATGGATGTATGAATGTGGAAGGTGGATATGGATGTATGGATGTGGATGTAGATGGATGTGGATATGGATGTATGGATGTGGATGTAGATGTAAATGTATGAATGTGGATATGGATGTATGAATGTGGAATGTGGATATGGATGTATGGATGTGGAATGTGGATATGGATGTATGGATGTGGATGTAGATGTAAATGTATGAATGTGGATGTATGGATGTAAATATGGAATGTGGATGTGGATATGGATGTATGAATGTGGATGTAGAAATGGATGTATGGATGTGGATGTAGATGTGGAAATGAATGTATGGATGTGGATGTGGATATGGATGTATGAATGTGGATGTGGATGTATGGATGTGGATATGGATGTATATGTATGAATGCAGATGTGGAATTGGATGTATAGATGTGGATGTATGAATGTGGATGTGTATGTGGAATAATGAATGTGAATGTGTATGTGAAATGATGAGACGTTGATATGAGTGAATGGATGAGATGTGATGACATGTGAATTGGGATGTGAATATATGATATGTGATGTGAATGAATCTGAGGTGATGAGATGGAAAATGATGTGATTGGATGAGAATGAGTACACATATGAATGGAATGTGGAATAAGTAATGTGGACTGATGAGGAATAATGTGGAAAGACGAGAGTTCAATATAGAAACTGTAATTGTGACCTGTTTGTAAATGACTGTTTTATGTCAAGAATGTGGACTGATGAGGGATAATGTGAAAAGACGAGAGTTCAATATAGAAACTGTAATTGTGACCTATTTGTAAATGACTATTTTATGTCAAGAATGTTGGGGAAGCATTTTGACCGTCTTGTGATTAAGATAGTGGAGACCTAACTGATAAAGTTACAACAACTGTTGTGACAAAGAGTCATTGGAGGACGTCTCGCATAGCAAGGTCGGCCGAGGTCTTGACCAACCTTGGTTCGATTTAAATGGTAAGCTTCCGGTACGGTGGATGAGGGACCAAGGAAGCGGCCTATGAGTGAAGCGCTAGGTGACCTGCGAAGGATCCTAGAGGGTGCTGACCATACGGTGCTCGGGCTCTGGGTCACCGAAGATTCCCACACGTGCGTTGTGGAAGATATTGAATCAAGGAGTAAGAGTTGTTTTCTGAAACTGGGTATGGATCTGGTTGATTGACCTTGCTGGTCCTCAACGAATGAGTCCATGGCTCTTTTATATGGATCTATTGTTTGATCTTGCTGATCTTCAATGGAGATTCCATCTTGACTTTTATACGTGATTATATTGCCGGGTACTATGAGCTAGGAACTATTGAAAAGGCCCCTGAGTGAACAGGTGGTGAGCGTTCTGGTTGCCAATGATGTCATAAGTACACCGATGAAGGAATGATTGGAAATAAGGATTCAACCAGAGATTTTGAAGATTGTGATTAGTGACTCAATGGTTTCATTAAAGGATTGTTTTAAAGATAGCTGATGCTGAGAAAAAAAAAGGTAATTTTATATTGGGTGTGTAAGTGGTGTGACTAGTTTTATGTTTACATCCGGCTAGGGGGCCTAGGAACTCTTTTCCCTCGTATACCCCGAGACAAAACCTAACCAAATTCCTGATTGGATCCCATCACTACAGTGGTTGGGCGGTTGGCTAACCCATGGGACTGGATAGGGTTAGGCTGGACTGATGGATTCGTAAATCGAGACTCAATTTCTGTTTAGTTCGATAGATGAAGTAAATCCTGGACAAAAATTGTTCTATGGAAAAGAATCAACGGCTGTGTCTCTCAACAATAAGGAAAAAAGCGTTGGTCTCTATGATCCAAGTATAGTCTTTTTCCCTGATCTGACTATGGGACTTACGGGTTCGGTCAAATGAGCTCAGTTAGTTAAGGCTTTTGACTACGTTAGGGAAAAGTTATCCTGGTAGAATCGCCCGTGCTTTCCGGGTAAGGAAGTTTTTCCAGGTTCGGTTTTGAAAAAACCGATGGATTAGTCTCTTGTCCGGATATCCGTGGGGGCGAGGCCCCGAGTGTGGGACCCTACCCTGCGCAAGAAGTGCTACTTCTACTGCTAGCACCCCTGAAATTGTTGCGCGGTGGGGACAAGGATCTTACACCTCTGCTCTTGTTCCCAAATAGATGCGCTTGTTGAGGCTGCGCCTTCTATTTCACAGAATGGTAATTGCAGCAAGTTGTCTAGGCCCTCCATTGTCTCATGCAAGAAGCGATCTAGCTCTAAGTTATGCAAGAAAAGAGTGTCACCAATTGGGCCTTCATCTTCCAGTCATTGTCGCTTGTTTGGGCTTGCAGGTTCTTATGCTCCCTTTCTTTTCTTAGCTTCTTGGTCTTCTTCTGTAGTTTGTAGATGTACAGATGTAGCTTCTTCATTCCTTTTGTTAACAGCTTTTTGTGACACAACTTCTTCTGGGACCTTCTCTGCACTAATCTCCATTGAAGTTGGCAGATCTGAAAGAATAGAATTGCAAAGTGGGGAGAGGTTCTTGAATGCCATATGTGCTGGGCTTGGAGGGGGTATTTGAAGAGGCGATTCGAAAGCTGTGCTTATTGGTATATAAAAAAGGCTTATTCCCCTTACGTCTTGTTGCTCTAGCTGTTGTTGATGATATGATGCAATGTCTTTGGCTAGTTCTACTTCCAAGCACTAGGATTCCTCAGCAAAACTACTGGTATTATGCCCCTCATCTTTTTGTCCTACTTTTTCCACTTCCCCTTCTTCATCTCCTACATTATCTCCTTTGTTTCTTTTAAGAGGTCTTGTCCTTCCGGTAGCTCTTCACAAGAGTGATGGTTGGCGGCTCTAGAGGCATTGCAGCTTGTTGTACCTGTGCTTCTGGCATGCTTTTAGGAATTGGAAGATCATCTACATGACCGAGTACCTTGGTTAGTAAGTAGGGATTGCACACCTTTTATTGGTGTGACTTTAGGTATCTATATTGGTGGTCAGCTGCAAATCCTTGCGTACTAGTTCGCATGAGAGTAGGACCTATTCTGTTGTGCCATCTCCCTTTGTTATCGTTCCCCACTTGGTGACTTTGTCATATGACTTGAGGTACTCCACACATAAATCGGTGTTGATGGTGCAGGGGAGTCTTTTTGGCCATTCTGCCAAGTCCCACTTTCTCTAGCTTACCCTTGACCTCTGTATCTTCCAATATTTGTAAACATTCAGGGCTGTGGTAATGGAGCATGATTTTCCCATGTAGTGTCTGGATGTCCTTGTTTTTCTGATAATAGAACCTTGGAAACTCTCTGCATACCGCCCAAGATAACTGAGCTTGGTAGTACCATGAGGTCCTCTCTTCCGTCATTCCACGGGTGACCATGTGGTATTGGTTTGGAGTCTCTTCGACTTCAAATTCTGGTGTAACGAAGGAAGCCATCTGTAACATTGGAAAGAGCGTCAGTCATAATCACTCGTAGGAGCTCATGGTCCTCCCCTTCTTCTCTTTTTATTTTTATTTTTCTTTCTTCTTCGTTTTTTAAATGTGTGTATGTGTGTGTGTGGGTGTGCTTGATGAGAAGTATGTTAGTGGGGTGAGCAATAATAGATGCATGAGCACTGGTCGAGAAACAATGTTAAAACATGAGAGCCTAAGTCGTGAAAATTTCAGGTGCGGGGCTTAAGCCATGAAATTTCAGGTGTGGGGCTTAAGTCATGAAAGTCTTGAGTCGTGAAAGGCTTAATGCGTGAAATTTTAGGTGTGGGGCTTAAGTCATGAAAGGCTTAAGGCATGAAAGTTTTAGCCGTGAAAGTCTTAAGCTGTGAAAGTTCAGGTGCGAGGCTTAAGTCGTGAAAGGCTTCAACTCGTGAAAGTCTTAAGTCATGAAAGTTCAGGTGTGGGGCTTAAGTTGTGAAAGTTCAAGTGCAGGTCTTTAACCCGTGAAAGTTCAGGTGATAAATCTGTGAACTATCAGAGTTTATGTATGATGTTTTTGAGTGAAAATCAGTGTGAGTGTGTATTTATAACATGTCATAAACATCAAAGTGTGATTAAGTGCAGTGGTTAGTGCTACCCAAGGGTTGGTTTGAATTCCGTGAAATAACAGACTGCTATTTCATAGGTTTAGGAAACCCTTGCCCTTGTGAGATTAAGGGTGATGATACACATAGCACGCAAGTAGAATATATACAAGTTATGGTGACTCAAAAGAAGAATGATGATCATATGGAGACTAGTGGGAAAATAATGCATTCGATTGTTTTCATGTTAGGTAACAAGAAAAGAAAGGAAACAATCCAAGTTAGGGGGAAAGCTCCTACTTGGGAGCAAAGATCGCAAGCAATGATAAATGGCGGACCTGTTGAAATTTGAGCAAAATGATGAGCTAGGGTGGATCATACACTAAAATCAACATGATTAACAAAGTTATTAAGAAATGATTAAGATGTAATTAGTGAATAATTAGCAGATAGATTAATGTAGGCATGGATACTCAAAAACCAGCAAATTCTCATTAGGGCTATGCCTCAATTTATAGAGTTTACATCAAGCATCAAATCCCATTGATTTCTCCATGATTCACTCCCTGAATATCTCCACCTTTTGCCTGATTCTCTCCACCTCTTCTCTTTTCCCTGATTATCTCCCAGAATATCTCCACACTCCTAAATTCTCTCATGCTACCCATTATTCTCTCCCAGTAGATTCTTCTCACCTTTTCACAGGTTCTTTCACAATTATATCTCCTCTTTTACAGCCTCTATCCAAGAGCTTGTTCCCACACACACCCTATTCACTTGTATTTTCAACACCTCCCCTCAAGTGAATACTCCTAGTACACCTAGACCCTATACCAAGTTTGCCTCCCCTTACTTGGCAGTCCGCGACGAGTGTCTACTCCTCCCCTCAAGTTATCTCAGCACACCTGGACCCTGTATCAAGTTTCTTTCTTACTTGACAGTCCGCGACCAGTGCCTCAAGTCCCTAAACTCCATAGTCCTTGACACTCTCTCTCTCTATGTGTCCAAGGCTACTATAAGTGCCCGCGACCTTGACTAAAGTGCTCACACATACATCTACCACGTGGCCTACATCATTGGTGGCTCAGAGGTGGTTTTTCTTTATTGGGCCAGGTTACATTGGGTTGTGGGGTCTCTCTCTCTCTCTCTCTCTCTCTCTCTCAGAGATTTTCACATGGCTCCTCACTCTTTGGAGCCTCACATCTTCTCTTCTCTTCAGTCTTCTTGTCGTGGCAGCTTCTCTCCACGCATCCGTCTCTTCTTTCAGTCTTCTCGGGGCAGCTTCTCTTCTTGTGGTAGCTTCTCTTCTCGTGTCCATGTCTTCCTTCAGGTCTTCTTCTCGGTGTGGATCCTCTTCTTGGGAAGAGATATTCTACTTCTTTCATGGCTGGGGCCATGAGCTCGTCCGTCAGGTCATTTTGCTCCATGTGAGCAACATGTTTCAATGTTTTGCTGACAGTTCCTTTGGGCTTTTTATGTTTGTCTTGTATCATTATGCAATGCAAACCCAAATTTATGCGGGAGGTCTTACCTCTTGCCTTAATCTGGACAAGGGCAGTGTCTGTTCCCATTTTTACACTGATAAAATGTGCCCAATACATAATGCGTATAGCATTCATTCTCATGCACATTCCAAATGCAACTCTGGCTGTGAATAATCTTGTATTTGAATGAGATTTACAGGCATTAACCAAGGGTTAAATGCAAAATGATGATTTTCACAAATTTTATCAGCACAATTTTCCAGAAATTACACTAAATTAAGGGTAACCAATTTGTACGGGATGGTTGGAGTATCAAACCAACTCCGATTTGAAATCTGAAGTTATAGGGATCTGTATCAGATACCTAATGGTTAATTTGAACCCTCAATTGCACCAAAATATAGTGATTAGCACTGATTAATCACTGATTAGCAAATTAATGCTCTGGTTTGTGTGCAGAAAACAGAGTATGTGGGGAGCCCAAATCTGGTGCCTTCCACTTCAAATGAGCTCAAATGCTTTCAAAGGCATCAATAGCAATGAGTCTAGTAGAGGATTAAGCCAAGAAACACAAGATTTGACCAAATAATGAAAGCTTAATCTCTGTTTTACCAAAGTCACATGCAGATTTGATGAAGAGCTTGGATCTCATTGTAGACTTGATGAAATTGATTTCTGTCTTCACCAGCTTGTAGAGCATGCTTGATTACCCTTTGTGCTAAGAGGAATTAGCTCAATTTGATTTGATGAGCTCAAGATCTGCAAATTACTCAAAAAATTTAGCGCTGGAAAAAACGTGAAGATCTCCTGAACCCGCCGGCGGTTTGCTGCGTTTTCTTGATGGGCTTGAAGCCAAGGACCTTAGCTAGCTATGGTTAGAAGCTTTTGCCCTAATTTGATGTGTGCTAGATGCTAGAGACCCTCCACTGGCTGGGGGTGAAGGGGAAGATGAAAAACTCACTAAAAACTAATTTTTTTAATTATCTTACTAATTCTCATTAATTAACTAATGGGCTCATAAATCTGGTTGATTCTAGGCATGGCTCTGATACCATGTTGAAATTTGAGCAAAATGATGAGCTAGGGTGGATCATACACTAGAATCAACATGATTAACAAAGTGATTAAGAAATGATTAAGACGTAATTAGTGAATAATTAGCAGATAGATTAATGTAGGCATGGATACTCAAAAACCAGCAAATTCTCATTAGGGCTATGCCTCAATTTATAGAGTTTACATCAAGCATCAAATCCCATTGATTTCTCCATGATTCACTCCCTGAATATCTCCACCTTTTGCCTGATTCTCTCCACCTCTTCTCTTTTCCCTGATTATCTCCCAGAATATCTCCACACTCCTAAATTCTCTCATGCTACCCATTATTCTCTCCCAGTAGATTCTTCTCACCTTTTCACAGGTTCTTTCACAATTACATCTCCTCTTTTACAGCCTCTATCCAAGAGCTTGTTCCCACACACACCCTATTCACTTGTATTTTCAACAAGACCTCTGGCGCAATACCGTCTGGTGAAGAACACAAATGCAAATGATGGAGAGTTAGAAACAGGCAAGCATGACAAAGGGAAATGCACAAAAAAGGGAAAAAGAAGCTTATATGTTCTAGTCGCCGGTCCCGACGGCGGCTAACTTAAATGGGCAACCCACGTGTCAGCGCATGGTTGGTCCATGGTTTGTGACCGTTTCACAGCGTGAAGCAGTATGGAGGTTCACGATGTGAACCATTTTGAAATGTTTCACGGAGTGAAGCACAAAGAATGTTCACAACGTGAACTGTTTCAGCACATTTCACGGCGTGAAGCACTAAGGTTATTCATGACGTGAAACTATATGATCCTTAATGCGTGAAAGTTTTGATACCTTATGGTTGCCTATATGCTTAAACACCCAAAGCCACAAGTTATGCATTTAGAGAAGGATTGAATACACATGAAACGAATGAACATGTTTCATGGCATGAAAATCACACTTTTTACCTTGTACCCAATTTATGGGGAATGGATACCTCTTGTTATTCTTCTATGTTTATTGCCATAGGAACCATGTGGTGCTTTGGAACTTGTGGGAATTTTTTCTTTCAATCGCTTCAGGTCAGAGTGGGAGCTTCTGACTTTTCCCTCCATCCAATTGAAGAGTGCATCCAATGAATTCTGTGATGTGGGAATTTGTTGTTTCAATCGCTTCAGTTCAGGGGGGAGCTTCTGATTTTTCCCTCCATCCAATTGAAGAGTGCATCCACTGAATCCTATGAAATTTGTTTTGTTTCCTGTGAGTGCACGTCTTCCATTCCCTTATCCAACGGTCACCTTTTTCTCCTTGGTGGATGACATTGACAATGTCGCACTTTTCTGCTCACTTGGTTGAACAACCTTCTTTCTCCAGACCAAATTTGTATCGTCCTATCACTTGATTTACATGGATATTGGTCCTGTTTTTGTTTATGGTTCTTTTCGGTTCTCTTGAAGAGGTACATACAATATTGGATCTTGGGTTGAACTTGGGTACCCATATTGTTGTATTTCCTTGATAATAACCTTGTGCAGTTACGTAACTCCTTCCAAACCCATTGCTTTTGAATACTTTGAGGATGGCAGCTATTCTGATTGGAATACTAGTTTTTATCTTTGGTTAGCTTTCTTGGTCCCATGCCTATAGTCTAACTTTTTTGCTTCAATCCCCATGAGACATTGTTTGTATCATAGTATCCTTGTGCTTGAAGTTGGGTTTCACGTACTAGATACTTTTGCTGTTGTTTCTTTGGTTTTCTCGTATGGGGGTGAGGTTGTGATGTGGATGCCTTCTCTGGTGTGACCGCTGCTTTCTCTGGCGCATTGGTTCTTCCGTGTCCCATGATATTGCTTGTTTTCCTTTGTTTAAGGGGATCCATAATGGCATGTAGTAATGGTATCCTTACCATCATTTAGTTGTGCTGCCCTTTCTTCTCATTCGATATGACAATTACTAGCACAATTCCAAGATCATCCAAGAATCGTCTCTTCGTCCAAGGGATTATTTTTGATAGAAATATTAACGTTTAAAAATCCCACAGCTTTTGTAGTTGATAAATGCACACTTCAGACTTGAGCATTGGTGGCTTCTAGATGAGGTTTGTTTAGAGCTACCCATGTTTCATAAGAAATCAAGTCATGACTTGATCTCGTATAACTAATGCAATGCTCTTGGCATGACTCTCTTTCTTCATAGAGACTTTTACACTGAGTCATGCGTGTTGACTCAATGTCCAGGTCATCCTCATCAAGAAGTGTGAGTGAAGCCATGTTCACATGCAATATTCTCTCCTAAAGTCTCTGTTTGCCTTGGCTTCCCTTGTCATGGCTTCTTCTTGAGCTCGTTTTATTTTTTCTTTGGCTAGCTCTTTTTTCTTTTATTTCAGTAAATGCTCATATGTGAGCATCACTTGGGCTAGTCATCCGTAATACTTCTTGAGTTTGCTCCATTGATGTATTCTTCCATTTGTATTCCCTCGATGGTTTCAATACGGACTGACCCTTGAGGGGTGATTTCGAACACTCCAAAAGGTCCTAACACTCTATATTTAAGTTTCTTCTTCTTGGTGCTTCTTTCGACACCATACATGAGGATGAGGTCCCCCGTTTCCATTTCCTTTTGTTTCATGTTATGGTCAAACCAACGCTTTCTCCGCAATTTCTCGACCATAAGCCCATGTGATGCAATTAGCTGGGTTTCATCAAGTTTTTCTAAATCAATTAGTCTCTTGACCAATGCATTTTTGGTAAGCCTCTCCTGTACTGCAATTCGTAGGCTTGGAACTAAGTACTCCATAGGCATTGTGATCCTCCAACTATTCCTGAGTGTGATTCTTCTAGTATTGTGACAAATTCATCTTCTCGCACATATCTTCTTAGGATATAATCCTTGCCTAGCTTATGTAATTCTCCAGCAATCAATTGATAAGGTGCGGCCAGCTTAATAAGCCGATGCATTTTGTCCTTGTTCAAGGGTCATTCTTGTGAAAAACCATGAGCTAGATAGTCAGATATTTCCTCACTCCACTTAGGCACACCATGTTTGGTTTGAACAGACAATCATCAACACTAGTTGCAGGTTCTCCATTCGGAATTCTAAACATGGGGTTGGCCAACACATTTTGTGTCCCTTTTCTTAATGTGACCATAAAGTTGAATTCTAAGAGTAACCAGCGTGTGATTCTCCCCGTGGTGCAAGGTTTGTTTACCAAATATAATAGGGCCTGATGGCCCACAAAGAATACAAATTTGTTGGCCACAGTAAGTAATGTTGATATTTCTTCATAGCATAGACCATGGCCAACCCTTCACGCTCCATGGTGGTGTCATTTATCTCTACATCATTTAGTTGATGCTAGCAAAGCAAACTAGGTAGTAATCCAATTTGAATTCTCCAAGTTGTGCTAATACACAACCTATTGCGAAGTTTGATGCATCGATGTGCACATGGAATATAATATCCCAGTTGGATGGTCTTAGGATAGATAGGTGCACTAGTCAGTGCTTTCTTTAACTTATTATATGCTTCTTGGCATTCCTCTATCCATTCAAAGACAATGAGCAATCCATTCAAAGCCAATGACCAATCTATACAATGGTTTGGAAATTTCAGCATAGAATACAATGAAGCGACCATAATACCCAACGTGACCCATAAACCTCTGTACATATTTGTAGGTGGTGTGGGTAGGGGTAATTCCAAGATCAATTTTACCTTGCTGTCATCCATGGAAATACCATTTTTAGACACAATGTACCCTAAGATTACACCATATTTGACCCAAAATTGGCATTTCAAAGGGTTCAAAGATATACGATACAATCGACATCGCTCAAACACCTTTCTCAAACAAGCCAAATATTCAATCCAGCGAGATTGTGCACACAGATCATCAATGAATACCTCCAGCCATTTTTGCAAGTAGTCCTTGAAGGCTGTGCATATTAACCATTTTGGAAGGTTGTTGGGGCATTGGTGAGCCCAAAAGGCATAACCTTATAAGCATATGTTTCTCGTGACATCATTGAAGGATATTTTGTGCTAGTCTTCTCGTGCTATGGACACCTAATTATAGCCTGAAAACTCGTCTAAGAAGCTGTAAGATTCTTCACTTGTTACTCGTTCCAACACATGTTCGGTATATGGCAGTGGGTAGTGGTCTTTCCTGGTGGCTATATTGACCTTTTTGAGATCAACACAGACCCTTAATTTTTTATTCTTCTTCGGCACAATCATGATTGGGGAGAGCCAATTTGTGTGCTCAATCTCATAGATGAAATCTGCAGTGAGTTTGTCAATTTCCTCCTTTACAGTCATTGCATATTTTGGATTCATCTGGTACGGCTTCTGCCTGGATGGCCTTGTTACTTCCATGATCGGAATTGTGTGTTGTACCACTTTGGGTGGTACAACCTTCATTTCTATGTATTTCCAGGCAAAGCAATCCTTGAATTCCTTGAGGAGAGCTATGAGTTCTTCTTCCTCAAGCAGTTAAGTCCTTAGCAATAAAGATAGGTTTGGTTTCCTCCCCTGGCTCTATAATATCAATTTCCTTAACTTCGGCTAGACCATCGTATACTCTTTTCATTGTCAATTGGACCATTTTTCATTCATCGATTGTGTAGGTTTTGAAATGGTCTATGAGAGTAGGTCTAGTTTATCTTCATCCTCTTTTTTTGTCTGAGCCACTGCCTTCTTAGCCTCGTGTGTTCAGCTTGAGTCAGAGACTTGTTTCATTTTCGATGCCGAGTTTAAGCATTTCTGACTCTTGAGGCATAATTTCCTCCTCCCATTTTCCTTTGAGGGATATCTAACTCAACTCTTTACCCCAATTCTTAGAAAACTCCTCGTGTACCTTAGTGGCTTCAAGATACCTCAGCCATTGGAAGTTTGTGGGGTTACTTCGTAAAACAAATCATTTCGCGTCGAGCAATATACCTTTTTTGTACTAGTGTGGCCTTGAGATCCAGACCCTTCCGTGCTAGATGCTTCATCCTCTGTATCCTCTTCTCTTAGTTGCATGTTTACCATGCACACTGAGGTGGTAGGAACGTTCTTGAATTCAACATATTGGGTTCCTCTAGGCTGCAACATTTGGCAAGCACATGCATCTAGTTTTCAATAAAATCTGGAGGTGGATGGGACGCATACATTATAGCCTCTTCATCTTCCCATGAATTCTCTACCATTGGTTGGCAGACTTATAGGGATGCAATTCGTTCAATGGTGACCAAATCATTTCCAAACAATTTCCCTTCCATTGGGTGTGCCTTCCACATTTGTAGATCAATCTTTAGAATTTGTGAATCCTTGTGCAAACATACATGTGATCTAATGCCCAATCTTACACCAATTTGGACTCCTCCCTCATGAAAGGTCTACCCAAGATGATATCGTATGAATCCGGTTGGCATAGAAAGTCCATTACAACAAATGTATAATGGTAGTGGAACAAAAAGAGCTTAAGTCTTACATTTTTCAATAGCCCCATAGGTCTTGAAGATGTTCCTTGTGCCATTTTAACAATTAGATCCACTCTTTCCAAATTAGCTTTACCCCAGTTCTCCAAATAGTGTTTTGTAATGATACTAACCCCAGCTCCTCCATCCACGATAGCCAGTGCTTGTTGGTACCCATTATGATAGATTAGAATTGTAGCATTTGTGTTATCACTCTCATAATATCGGCCTAGTTGATTGATAGGTATGTTGACGAATCTAGGAGTTCTCACCTCAGCAGCATGCTCTAGGTTTTTCTCTACTAGAGGTGACTAGGTCTCCTATGGGGTGGAAATTGGGTTTAATCTTCCCTCTACCCAATCCTTTATGTATGCCCACAATGCCAGAGTATTGCATAATAATGGTCCCAGTGGCATTTTAACGGTGGTGGTTAGTATGGCTGCAAGACAACTTATGTCTCTTGGTTCCCTAGAAAGTGAAGGCTCCTTCCATGTGTTCGTTGCATACTCACCCCTAGGGAATGAATGAGAGGGACAAGTCGTGCTTAGCTTCTTCAAACATTCTTTCCATGAACTCACTGTGAGTCCCTCCCTCAGACTCTTCTCAAATTGGAGTAGGCACATCCAATTTCTTTTCCTTTATCAGTTCATTTCTTGGATATGTTGTATCCCTAACCCTGTTAGCCCTCAGTTTTGGCTTCGTGAATTCCTTGGCATTCATCAACTAGGACCTTAGCTTCTTCAAGCTTCCTTATCCCTTCTTCAGCATTTGGATATTTGCCAATTCCCTTAGGGGTTGTTGGTCTCTCTCTTTGTGTTTCTTGGGTATGCTCATCCTATTTTGGCGCTTGGTTGCTCCCTTCCTTTGATTAGGTGGATCCGGTGTCAATGGTATCTTCTTCGGATCCATCTTGGATTGTGACCATGGTGTCACCCTTGGCCACTTTTATCACTCTTCTTCTTCTCCCAATTTTAGAGGTTGTAACACCATTAGAGTTCTTCCCTTTGTCCACTTGTTTTGCATGTTCTCATGTCATGACATTTAGTGGCATGATATTCCTAGGCTGCACACTTATGGTCCTAGAGTGGCATGGTTAGAAGTGGAAGCATAACCACTGGCACGATATGGGCAGTCTTTAATCAAATGATCAACCCCACACTTAACACAAGTAAGTGTTGGCATGTTGTTAGGCTGTGTTGCCATTGGCTAAGCTTGGCCTGCATGAACCACATTCTTATTATTACGACAGTCTGCTACTCGATGAGGTCAAGCACAACCAAAACATTGTAGTGGTCCCTTTGCATAGTTGAGTTTATGTCTTTACCTTTCAATTATACCATAGTTTGGAACACTGGCACTAGCGTGTTATTCTGTAAGACAAAAAACTATGGCGCAATCTTCATGGATTCTTCATAGTAATCATTACTAATTTCTACCTCACGCATGACTTCCCCCTTACCTAAGGATTCCTTAATAAATACCTGGTTGACTTTAGCCTGTGGAGGTTGTGGTAGTAGAACAGGTGGCAACAGCGAAGACAATGTATCCTATATCCGGAACATCCCTCTTGGTCAGTAGGCTGGGTTTGGTTGCCCAGTGGTTTTTGCACTGGTGGTGCTAATAAGGCTAGCAGCACTTTGGGTGTTAGCAGTTGTGCTATAGGCTAGCCTTGGATACTTGCACATGGAAGTGTCATGGTTCCCTAATCTCACACAATGAGCACAATAGAGTAATTGCCTTACTCTTAATTGAGGGCATTCAGTAGTGGTGTGATTCCTTCTACAAAGGGATCACCAAACCAAACCTCTCCAGGGGTAGAGATGAGCATGCCGTGATGCTTCTCTCCCATCCTTTACTTTTAATTTATCCAGTATGGCATTATTACTGAGCTCATCCACAGTCATATTTCCAACTTGCTTACTTCGGGCTCCTGTGTCCTAGTGATGTTGATGCTATTGAAGCTGCCTTGACATCTTTAGGTTGTGGCAATTCAAGCATATTGTCTTCATATTCTATTACTAGCTTACAGCATGCATCTAAGGTAGTCGGTCAAGCTAATACTAGATAATCATGCATTTTATGATCTTGGACTCTACAGAAGCACGGCAATAACTAATCATCAGTTAGCCTCTCTCGTAACTTGCATCTTAAATTCAAGTGCTTGAGTCGAGATACATAATCTTGCATGAACACCATATTGGGGAATATGGGAATTTCTCACAAGTTTGGGACACGTGGTCAAAAGTGTGGATTAACCATAACTTGAACACCACTAATCCAAAATGAGCGCTTTATAGCTCTTTAGATTCCATTTTTCAAGCGCTTTCCAACGATAGGTCATATGATAGGGTTTTGAGAAACTTACAAACATGTTATCCATGTCCCCTTTTTTAAGTATTCAAAAATAGGAATTGGGAAATTCCCAAATTCACTAATATGGTGTTCATGGACTTGTTTTCTTTTTGCTTAATATTATGGAGCTGAGTCATAGGACTCCATCTATCATAACTTAGAGCAAAGCTTGGTATGAACACATTCTTAAGCTTAGTGAAGTTGACTTTATCCTCTGGCTTTAGGTTTCTATACCACACCTTGATGAGCCTTTCCTTCTATGGTTAGCGAGCGACAAGAAAGCATGGATCATGGTCACATCACTCACTGGCCCACAAGTTTCACAGGTTGACTCAAAGATCTCAACATGTTGGATCGGGTCCCCATTCACCGCCCGAGAACTTTTGTACAAGCTTATAGAAATGATATGTGGCTTCATTTGGGATGGTCTGGATTCTAGAGCGGTGCCTAGCTCCCTAACCATTCCTTGACCCATTTTTGCGGCCATATTTAGCAAATCCATAGATAAGGATAGTCGTACATGTGAATGATTGGATGGATGTGGATGAATGAGATGGGATGTGTATGAATGAGCTATGCTGTGGATAGATGTGGACGTGATGAAATGTGGATAGAATGTATGTGATGGGATGGTGATGAGAATGAATGTGATGGATGTATGCAATGAGATGTGATGTGAATGGATGTGATGCAATGAGATGGTCGTACATGATTGGATGGATGTGGATGAATGAGATGGGATGTGTATGAATGAGATATGATGTGGATAGATGTGGACGTGATGAAATGTGGATAGAATGTATGTGATGGGATGGTGATGAGAATGAATGTGATGGATGTATGCAATGAGATGTGATATGAATGGATGTGATGTGATGGATATGAACAGATGGATGTGATGTGATGGATGTAATGTGAATGAATGTGATGGATGGATGTGATGTGATGGATATGAATGGATGGATGTGATGTGATGAATGTGAATGGATGATATGTGATGTGATATGATGGGATGTGAATCAGGATAGATGTGAATGAATGAGATGTGAGGTGAAATGGATGTCATGTGATGTGATGTGATGTGGATCCGGGTAGATATGAATGGATGAGATGTGAATGAATGTGATGTGATGAGATGTGGATATGGGTAGATGTGAGTGGATGATATTATGTGATGAGTATAAATGTGGAAAGATGTGATGAGATGGAAAATGATGTGATTGGATGAGAATGGATGAAGGACGATGGGAATACATATGATTGAACTTGGATTAAGTAATGTGGAACAATGTGGAAAGATGAGAGTTCGTTATAGGAACTGTATTTATGACTGTTTTTAAATGACTGTTTTATATCAAGAATGCTGGGAAGCATTTTGATCGTCTTGTGAATGAGGTCATGGTGGAGACCTAACTGATAAAGTTGCAACAGCTGCTGTGAATAGAGAGTCAACGGAGGACGTCTTGCATAGCAAGGTCGGTCGAGGTCTCGATCAGCCTCCGGTACGGTGGATGAGGGACCAAGGAAGTGGCCTATGAGTGAAGCGCTAGGCGACCTACAAGAAGGATCTTAGAGGGTGCTGACCATACGGTACTCGGGCTCTGGGTCACCAAAGATTCCCACGCGTGCATCAAGGAAGATATTGGAATAAGGAGTAAGAGTTGTTTTCTAAATTTGAGCATGGATCTGGTTGATTGACCTTACTGGTCCTCAAAACGGATAAGTCCATGGATCTGGTTGATTGACCTTGCTGGTCCTCAAACAGATGAGTCCATGGCTCTTTTATATGGATCTGTTGGTTGATCTTGCTGATCTTCAACAGAGATTCCATCTGGATTTTTATAAGTGAATATATTATCAGGTACTATGAGCTAGGAACTATCGAAAAGGCCCCTGCGTGGACAGAGGGTGAGCGTTCTGGTTTCCAATGATGCCATAGAACACCATATTAGATAATTTGGAAAAAATCCCATTCCCATTTGAAAAATGGGAGCATGGTGAACTTGTCTAAAAGTTTGTCAAAACCCCCTCATGTGACATATCATCGGAAAGATGTTGAAGAGTAGAATCTAAATCTATGATCTCCGACAAATTTGGAGTTAGTATGTTTAAGATATGTCCAAAACTATATGGAGTAATTGATTCCCAAAATGTGAGATTTTTCCCAAATTACCTAATATTGACTTATAGGTACACCAATGAAGAAATGATTAGAAATGAGAATTCAACCGGATATTTTGGAGGATTATGATCAGTAATACTATGGTTTCATTAAAAGATTGTTTCAAAGCCAGCTAAATCTGTGAAATAGACAATTTCATATTGGGTGTGTAAGTGGTGTGACTATCTTGAAGTTTGCATGAAGATCCAGTTAGGGAGCTTGGGAACTCTTTTCCCTGGTACCCGGGACAAAACCTAACCAAAATTCCTAATTAGATAATTTCTGAAAATTGAGTAGATTAGAGTCATATACATCTAGATTGGGTTAATTTAAGTTGAAATTAGAATGAGAAAAATGGTGGCTACAAATACCTCATTGAAGAGGTTCCTTTGAGGAAAAATAGGTGCCATTATTTGGAGTAGTGGTACATGGAGCATGGCAAAGAAAAAGATGCAGAGGGAGCATCCAACATCATTGGTGATAATAGCAAGGCGATAGACCATTAATACAGTTTTGGTCATCCAAGAGAGCTTGGTGTAGCTAGAGAAAGCTGTAGTGAAATAAAGCTTTGAGTAGATTGCAGCACATAAATGAATTCGAGGATGTAGAAGTAGAGAGTGGAAGCTCTTGGATTTGGCCGCATACATAGCTATGCAAAAAGAAGGAAAACTATGCAAATTTGGTAGAGGCATGAAGTTGCAGAAGTTGGAGGAGCTATTGGAAGCATATGGCTGATGTGACTAGAGTTGTCATGGCAAGACAACTTGAAGCCATGCACACACTAGGTGGTACAATAATGAAACAAGAGAGCAAGTTGTGAATAATTAGCGATGCATAAATATAGAAAATTGGACTCAATGGTTCCACTGTGAGCAAGTAGGCTCAAAATGGACTTCGGGTCTAGCTTGGCTAGGCACATGCACACACACTTGTTGAACACTCCAATTTTCATTGAGGGGGAGTGTTGAGATTGGCAATGCTAAATAGTTGGGGGGTGAGAAGTGAGTCGGTCAAATTGATTGGAGAGATTGTATGCACACACCCAAGTTTACATTGAGGAGGGGTGTTGAAATGTGCAATGTAAAATGTGTGAGAGTGATTCTTGGAGAGATTGTATGCACACACCCAAGTTTACATTGAGGAGGGGTGTTGAAATGTGCAATGTAAAATGTGTGAGAGTGATTCTTGGAGAGATTGTATGCACACACCCAAGTTTACATTGAGGAGGGGTGTTGAAATGTGCAATGTAAAATGTGTGAGAGTGATTCTTGGGCTTGAGTATGTGAACGTACCCTAGAGGTACAAGATATTGTGGTAAGATTATTGCATGGTGTGTGAGTGTTGACCAAAAGAGTGGAAAAGAGTATGCCACATGGATGCACACATGTAAAGTGAGATGAGGGCTATCTATATTAGAAGCCTCATTGTATGGTTCATGAAGATATATGCAATAGAGCGATTGTTGAGTGTGTAATCTCTCTCTCTTAGCTTAATCCACCTTAATATTTAAGCTTAATATATGTTTATCCACCATTATCAATCCTATATTAGGATTGTCAACAAATACTTGCTTGGCAGCTTGCCAATGCTTACTTCTGGGACTATGCATAAACCTGCTCAACACCTGCTCAACTGTGAGTCCCCAACTTGAATGGTTGGCCTCGTATTACATAGATAGATGAGGCACTTAATATTTTGCTGATAAAGTGATGTATCAAATGGTTCACCTATATCCTAGAGACTAAGACTAGCACCTATCTCTACTAATGTAGCAACATGCTTATATTGCCTTCAAGACTAAACCGTGTAAGTAGTATGTGCACCAAAATGGGCATATGACTCTTTTAGATAGAGATGTTTGATTAAATAAAGTAAATATTTTGTCCCACAAAAGTGTATTATCTTATAGGGATAAAATCCCTAGAATTCAACCTTGGTAATTATAGTGAGAATACTATAATTCTAGAGAGAGGAGATCTTTAGAGAGCCTTTTATCCCTTTAGGATGGAAGTTTATTAAAGAAAGATATTTAAAAATGAGTAATGTTTGATTTATATTTAAATTTGGGAATTTTGTAAGTTAGAATTGAGGCTAGACAATGATTGAATCTTGGAGTAAACCTAGAGAGAGAAATCGGGTCTTTTCAGAATAAAATAGGATCTTAATTCAATGAAATGGAAAGATACTTAGGGTCAACCTTACAAGTGAGACCTCATCCTTAGATTAGAGATTTAACTTTATATCAATTGAGATTTGAGGAATGTCTTATTACCCTAGCAAAACAAGGAGAGAGATATTATAGAAATTTGATGAAAAATACCACACAGGTTAAAATAACTTAGGTGACTAATGGAACTTAAAATTTCATCCAATGAAAGGAGTAAAAAATGGTAGAATTTTGTAAATGTGTAAGAGATACCCAAATATGCTCAAATGTGCATTCAAAACAAATGCAAGATTTTGATCTCTAAATAAACCTTTAGATAGAGCCTTAATGGGATTAAACCTTTAGATAGAGCCTTAATGGGATTAAAGCTTTAGATAGAGTCTTAGTGGCATTAAACCTTTAGATAGATCTTTAGTGGATTGAATTCCAAGAAGAGTGTTAAGTTAAAGGATTAAAGTATTTTATGATGTAACAAAAGATCTAGTAAGATCTTGTGCTGACAGGTTGACTAGACACCATCTTTGATTCCTCCTGCAAGGCATATCGATCAATAATCTGTTCCACATCTACTTCAAATATAGAAACTATAGTCGGATTAGCCACCACCAAGAAATAGGCCTCTTCATCATCCTCAACTTCTTTTGCCAAATTGATTGTCTGAGCCATCATCGACTTTAGTGACATCGATAACTTCTTCCTAGAACCCATCGAAAATCTTACCAAATTCTTCCCCTTTTTCAATATCACTTCATTCTTTTCCCAATCCTGCTCAAGCTTTGCTATTTTAAACCATGGCCTTCCCAACAACATTGTATAAGCATTCCCTGCATCTTGCATCTTTAAGACAACAAAATTTGCTTGAAACTGCAATCCATGCACTTTGAGAGATTGGCATCTAAGCATTCCAATTGGTTGAACCCTTCACTGATCCACCATCCTCACTTGAAATGGTGCTGGTTCCAACTTTGCATTTTTCAACTTCAAAAATTTAGTTTCTTACAAAATATTCACTCCAAAACCGCCATCTAGCAAAACATTAGAAAACATTCGATCATCAAACTCTAGTTGAACAGTTGGAATAGTAAAATCCACATCATCAGGATTAATCTGATAACTCCCCACACTTTGCTCCAATTCATTCAAAATTTATGGAACTTTTGACTTCCTCGCGACCAAATAAAATCACTCTCTGAATATTGGAACCAATGAAAGCAATTGATCCAATGTGAAATGCATTGGGGTATTTAGTAATTCCTGAAACAATGCTTCTGACTTTTTCCCATTACTCTCCACCTTCTTCAGTAACTTCACCTTTCCCTTTGGAATCGGATCTTCTTTTTGTGCTTTCAGAATCTCTTCTGCTGCCTCATTCACGAACATCCTTCTGCTCTTCCCAGTCCAAAGGTGGTTTTAATTTTGCTTAGCACATGTAACTACCATCACTTCCAGATCCTCTAACCGACATTGAGAATAATCACATTCAGGAGAACAATCCGCCGATACCTGATTTGTCCCATGATCCTGAGGAATCTCTACTTCTATCAAATTACTTTGTGGTGCTTTATCCTTTTCTCCTTGTTGTGCAGGTGGTGCAGGTAACTGAGGTAACTGCTCACTAGGTCCCTACCACCCTTGCTGATTTTAACCCTGCGGATTCTAGCCCTGCTAATTCCAACTAGGTGGTTGTTGCCAATTCTGTTGTTGTGGCCAACTTTGTTGTTGACCCCAATTTCCTCCCCATGATGGTCTAAAATTTTGCCATCCGCCAAATCTTGGTTGACTTCCTTGATTGAAATTTCCTCTGAATGGTGGTCTTCCAGAGTTGAATGGTGGCCTTCCAGAGTTGAATGGTGGTCTCCAGCTTGAATATGGCTGCTACTGTTGCCTTTGCCATCCTTGGTTGTTTTAAATGATCTCCGTTGTTCCTGAAGCTTCCGAAAAAACTCCATTGGCTTGCGCCATGTTCTGCTGAATCTTCTGCTGTATCCTTTCAAGGATTACTCCCCTAAAATTTGGATTATACCAACAGTCTTTTGTCTTATGGCCATCCTTATCACAGATGTCACAGTAAGTTGTCTTACTGCTTGACTCCTTCTTGACTCTAAGTTCCTTCAATTTCTTTTCTACCATCTTTTCAACCGAGCTATCCTTCACCTTCTTCTTAGACGTCTTACTAGATTTCTTTTTGTGTTTCTTCCTTCTATTCCCATCTTCATCTGAACCTGAATCAGTGTCTGAATCATCCTCACTATCCGATTCTGAATCCTCTTCCAAATTCGAACTGTCTGAATCTGTGTTTGACTCCTCCTCTAAATCCTCATCCTGTTATCATCTTTTGACTTCTTCTTCTTCTTCTTGTTGGACTTTTTCTTCTTCTTCTTCTCGTTGGACTTTTTCTTCTTCTTATCCCTGGAGCTCTTCCGTGCTGAACTTGGATTAGATAATCCAAATCTCTTTTCTACCCTTGGACTTTAACTTCTTCTTCTTATCCCTGGAGCTCTTCCGTGCTGAACTTGGATTAGATAATCCAAATCTCCTTTCTGCCCTTGTGGCAGTGTCCCACCAATGCATCAAGACCAGTTGCAATATCCACACCTGCTACTACATTCCATAGCTCCTTGCGCAAACCATTCATGAAATATCCTGCCACCAGCATTTCATCCGTAGGTCTCTCCGCATTCGTGAGCCTATTCAGATACTGATTAAACTTCTGTGCATAATCTTCCACAAACATCCTCTTTTGCTTAATGTCCCTAAGCTTGGAAAGCACTTCATTCGGAGTCTTCTCCTTCCGAAACCGATTCAAAAATCCATTCCTCAATGATTGTAATCCGCAAAATGTCCTGCATTAAAATTGCTGAACCACTGCATGGCTTTGCCCTCCAATGTTGCCTCAAACTGATGCATCTTAGCTTGCGCATCATATACTCCATTAAATCCTCTGGCCTGCCATCTTGTCTCAAATTGAGCTACGTGGCAATCAGGGTCTTCTTTAGACTTTCCCAAAAAGGTCCTTAACTTGACACGTAAATCCGCTCTAGCCGCTGCCATGTTTTGAAGCGTAAATCCGCTCTAGCTGCCGCTGCCATGTTTTGAAGCGTATTTGGGGATAACTGCCATGTTTTGAAGAGTAGTTGGGGATAACTACCCTGCTTGTGTCGATGCTGATGATGATGATGATGCCAACCCCGATGATGGTGGTCGAGGTGCTTCTAACACTGCTCTTCTCCCTACTGTTAAAGGATCAAACTGCAATCTCCTCATGGGCCAATAATGCTTGCTGTAATACTGTTGCGCCTATGAATTGTGGAATTATTTGCCTATTTTCCTCTAACACATCTCTTTCTGATGGTTCACCACTATACTCCTCCGTTTCGTCAAATTCTTCTGTATCTGGCTCCGATTCTTCCCCAGAACTATCACTTTGCATCCCAATTTCTTCACCTCCTTCCTGCAATACCTGATTCTGGTCATCCTCCTCCTGTTGTGTACTGCCTTGCTAATAATCTTGTAAAATAAGGATGAGATGGTCTTCCCAAATCCTCCAGGTCAAAATTGAACAGCCGTCGGAATCATACAACTTCTGAAAGAATTCCAAACGTCATCCCAAAACAACTGCTTGGTAACCTCTTTGGCACTCATTAATCTCACAGAAGAAAATGAATTCGACCATAACAACCCATCACAAGCACCGTGATCGCCAGTGTAAACTAGTGTAACTTCCTAGGAGATTGAACAGGATGACAAATAACCTGACTTCTGATCTGACAAAAAAAACACATTCTCTCTAAGACAAACAAAGATGAACAACATTGTATAGAGTACTACAAAGAGAGAAACACCTTCCATTAATGAAACTAATAAACATTACTGTCCAAGCTTCAAAAAACATAAACCTAAACCGACAAATTGGCAAACTTGCAAACTTCTTCATTGCCCAAAACACAGTTCTGCTTACATCTGTCTACATCCTTTTTTTTCGCACAAAACATAACTGCCCATTTCTATCTAACGCCAAAAGACATTCCAACTTCTCCTAAGATCCCAAAAGTCGCTTTTAACTTCCCTAAGGTTACATATCATATGACAAAATAATAATCCTCCTAAGTTCATCCCCTAAACAATTGTTTGTCATCCAATGCATCAGAATTGCTCCTGGAGGACTGGGGAAGCTATGCCAAAATAGTGCAAATTTAGGCTCCAACGGCAGTGCAGGCTCAAGATTTGCACTGTTCTGGCACTACTCCCCCAACCACTCAGCATTATTTTTGATGCATTTATGAAGTTGAGTACATTGATTATGAAAAAGAGTAATTTACAAGATAAAAACACCTTTAATCATGTGTAAAAATACATTATTTGTCATCCAATGCATCAGAATTGCTCCTGAAGGGCTAGGGAAGTTGTGCCAAAACAGTGCGAATTTGGGCTCTACAGCAACGGTGTAGGCTCAAAATTCGCACTGTTCTAGCACTGCTCCCCTAGGCCCCCAGGGTCATTTCTGATGCATTTACAAAAAAATTGATGGTACAAACTAGAAGAAACAATGATATACTTGATGAAAATAAGTTTGCAGCAAAAACTCTATTGTATTCATAAGAAGAAGTGATACATCATCTTTACAAAAGCTTTCTTACAATATTGAGCTTCCTTCTCTTGTTATTGGGCAGAGTGTGCTCAAGGAGTGATTGGACTATTTCTTGAGGATCCTCAGTGCCTATGCTTTTGGCTATACCTATACAAGCAAGAAGCTTACCCTAAATCCGAAACTAAAAACATCGACGAAGGCAAGGGATTTTTTAATCAAAACTATACATTTGGTGCTCTACGCCATAGAGGCTACACAGAGCACCTTAGAGAGGGATTTCAAAAAGAAGAGAGTGAAGTGGATTGAGGGGTGTAGTCCCTATGGATAATGGTGATGCCATCAACAGGAAGTCAACCAAGATAGTGCACCAACGCAGCATCATGTCCATGGACCTTGGCCTGGTCTCTGCTTTCTGCTGCTGCCTCTCCCAGAGCAAATGCGTCAATTTCAATCACCCTCTGCAATCAAAGGAAAAGTCAATATATTTTCCTATACATAATTACAAATGTTTCTAAGTTGTAAAAGGTTGATTATATTACCTCTCTTGCTAAATGTCTTCTTTTGCCAAAGTGCTGGTGGGGGCAGAGAGGTCAATCGAGGACTTAGCCTCATTCTTTTTAGGTGCTTTGGTCTCCTCCATCACTCCAACAACAACAAGGGTATCCTTTTCATCCTCTAGCTTGTCTTATAAGGTTGTGAATTCCTCCTCTGGAAATAGGGCTTGCTCCGTGGTCTCAACCACAGTTTCCTTGACCAAAGAAACTCTTTGCAAATAGATTCTCCAAGAGGTAATATGACACTATCTAAGTGAGGACCGAGGTTGGACGTATCAAGGTCCACCTCACATCGCGTGCATATAATGCCCAAGCATTCATCCATTCTCAAGCCAGCTGCCTTTTCAAGGTCATGAAGAAATAAGTATTCTTCACCTTCCACCACAATGGTGCTCAAGAGATTGATCTCAAGCTATGGCAGCACCCTGCTCTCCTCATATAGGGAAGATGGCCCCGCATCTTCTATTACAGCGGGCTGTTCAGCTGCTGCAGATTGTGCACCCTCTGGAAAGTGCTCTGATGCAAGCTTCTCTTCCACACCAGCACTCGTACCTAGTGCCTTCAATACCTTATCATCCATCAAATACCCTGCCGCGACTGCAATGCAGGCATCTCTACCTCCTCATCCGAATCCTCATCTTGCTGATGAGGAACGCAAAAGTGGTGAGCCACAAGAGGAACCTAGTTCCTAAATTACCCTTCCCCAACCTCTTGACCTCCTACTTATTGAACGTACACAGTAAGCTCTGCGGGGATGTAGATGTTGATGAAGTGTTCAAGAAGGCGCTGGATGTAGGGGCAGGCATATTGTTGAATGTACTTAAGCAACTCAACAGGCACCCATCGATCATTGAGGCAATGGGGAAAGGAGATGGACTGGGGAGCCAAGTATTGCCCCATGTATACAATCTACGTCTCATAATGTTGGGATGCAAGGGCGAGCGACTTTTCAAAGTCGACTTCACGAGTGAACATGGCAAAGAGCTTGCTCTTGCCCGCCCACGGAGTAGTGGAGAGAAACTCACAGAAGTTGTCAAAGTGGGTAGCCATGTGAATGAAAAGAGATAGTGTGAGCTCATGCTTGGTTTCTATTGCGTGAAAATGAGAAAGAAGGCACCTTTGGCTATTTATAGTTAAAATTTAAAGTTTGGCCTTTTCACACTAGACCGCTAGATAAAAAAATTACAGTTTGCAAAAATATTAAGATTTCAATTAAATAAAGATTGGTTAAAAAAGAGCCTGCTACAAAATTACAAGCATGACATCTAATCTAAAATTGTTATAATGTCTTCATTTTTTTCCTCTCTTGTGACATTTACTTCATGTTGATCTCCATCTCCTTGTTGACTTAAAAGCTTGTCATTGCCTTCACCTCGACCCTGAAACTCTTGCCCCTCGTGCATCAGAACAGAGGCTATTTTCCCATATACCTAGTTCATCTTCAAGCTTGTCCACATGCCTTCTATGTGTTGGTAAGGCTATGCACCTTGCTGCTGTGCTGAAAATTCAAGGTCCCCCATTGTCCCCTCCTTACGCTTCCCAATCTATAGAAATATAGAAAGTGGCACAGTAACCAAAAAGTAATTTCCCTTGCCCAAACGGGGACGATTCCACCTTTTTTAATTTCTTAAACGAATTTTCTAACGAGGTCAAGAGACTAAACTAAAACAGATAGAAGGAAAACTATTACAAACTTAACTTGAAGAAATCAACTTAATTGAATCAGGCACAGCCATTGATCTATTCATTTGAGAAGTCTTCAGGCTTATTTAACTACTCGAGTTCTAAGCGTATTCCTATTAATCAATTTTATTATTAAAACTCTACTGATTCCAGCCTACCCCATCCGGCCCATGGGTTAGCCACCACCCAACCACTGGAATTGGTAGAACCAGACAAGTACTCACTCACCCATAATTGAATGCTTTTCTTAACTTTTGCTTTAGAATACAGATACGCACACACTCCTCTTTGAAACTTTAACTTATAAAACAATCCATTGACAAACAATTATTGGTTACAGATGTCATAACTCAAAATTTCCTTCGAATCCTTGTTTCTCAACAAAAATAGTATCACTTTGGACTCTCTATTGAGACCAGCTGGTCAGCAAACGAGATCCAGTAATAGATTACAATAAACATTGGTTCATCATACAATATCTTCCTCGACATACGCATGGGTGTCCTCGGCACCGCGAGCCCGTGCATCGCCTAGTCAGAACTCTCTAGGATCCTCCTTAGGTGTCCTGGCACTTCACTCAGGGACCGCTTCGTTGGCCCTCGTCCATCGTATACCGGAAGCACACCATTTTAACCATACCGAGGCTGGTCAAGACCAGGGCAGGCTTTGCCATGTGAGCTGTCCTCCCCGCCAGCTATTGCAACCGAACTTCCCTTAGAAAAACACATATACCAAATACTCCTCCAACATCCTGGCGTAAGACAGTCCTTTAAGAAAATAGGGTTTCTATGCAAGTTTTCAGTTTTGATTTTCTTTGGATACAATGAGTATATCTTAAATCCTCGTCCCCAAAACTTCTTGATTGTAGGTCTGAATTCCAAAATAGAATTCCTCAAATTCTGTAACCTTGATCCTCAGATCAATTCAAAAGGGTCTTAACTTAGTTTCAGATTTGGTGGGAGATTTGAGTGAATTTTCCTGAACTGGTCACATCATCTTTCCTTGAAATTGATGAAAGAGTTTTTGTCTTGATCATAGTCTGATTCTGGGTTCGAGTTTGGTAAGGTTCTTCTTGAACTATCTTTCTCGAAAGGGGGGTGATACTTCAATTACTATTTTATTGAATTGCATTCATTTAATGTTCACTTAACTGATTTCTAAACTAATCACAAATTCTGATGAGAAATAAATTAATCATTTATCTGAAATTCTGACTTTGATAAATTTTTTTAAATTTTCTCATTATAATCCGAGTGAATATGAAACGATAGAAATTTCTCTCTTAGAGTTTTCATTTATTCATTTATCAAATACTCGTAGAATTTAAACATAGAATTAAAGAGAAATCTGATTTTGATATAAAAATTCTTTATGCATCTATTTATGCATAAAATCCAACTTCAATAGAAATAACATCTTTATATAAAAGAAAATCCTTTTATGCATAAAATCAATTTAATAGGAATAACACTTTTTAAAATAAAAAGAATTTCTGTTATGCATCCTTCCATGCATAAAAAATGAATTCAATGAAAATAACACTTTCATAATAAAAAAATATCCAATATGCATCTTTCTATGCATAAAAATTGAATCTAATGAAAATAACATTTTTATAATAAAAAAATATCCAATATGCATCTTTCTATATGCATAGAATTTAACTCTAATGAAAATAACACTTTTATAATTAAAAAAATCCAATATGCATCTTTCTATGCATAGAAATTGAATCTAATGAAAATAACACTTTTATAATAAAAAAATATCTAATATGCATCTTTCTATGCATAGAAATTAAATCTAATGAAAATAACACTTTTATAATTTAAAAAATATCCAATATGCATCTTTCTATGCATAGAATTTAAATCTAATAAAAATAACACTTTTATAATTAAAAAATATCTAATATGCATCTTTCTATATGCATAGAAATTGAATCTAATGAAAATAACACTTTTATAATAAAAAAATATCCAATATGCATCTTTCTATGCATAGAATTTAAATCTAATAAAAATAACACTTTAATAATAAAAAAATATCCAATATGCATCTTTCTATGCATAGAAATTGAATCTAATGAAAATAACACTTTTATAATAAAAGAAAATCCTTTTATACATCTATTTATGCATAAAATAGGAATAACACTTTTAAGAATTTCTTTTAGAATGCACAAATGGTGGGGATTATTCTTTTTGAATAACATAAAGATAAAACTTATTTCCACAAAATTTAAGAAAATTTTACCATAACCTCCTTTGTATGGCTAACCATTTCTCAATTTTTACATTCTAAATTTACTTTAAAATTTATCCCAAGATGAAATAAAGCACTCTTATCTAATCAATTTTCACTTCTAAAGAGTAATCAATAGGAAAAGTTTAACTTAATTTATTTGTTTCTCATTTTAGGATAAAGAAAGGCTGAAATTCTTAATGAAGAGAAGGGGGAAGCCTTTTCATCAAGGCTTAACATCCATATTCACATTAAAAAGCAAAGAATTCAAAAAACCATAGAGTAGAATTTTAAAAAAAAGTAGAATTATTAACTTACATGGAGTTTTGTGAGCTTTCCTTTGGCTTGAGGGATTGAGGGTTCTACTCTTGTTTGGATCAAGAGTGGCCACCAATTCTTTGTAGAGGAATTAGTCAAAAACAAGTGAATTCAATGTTTTTGGCTTTGGGGAGGAGTAGAGTAACAGTGTATAAACACTATTAAGCTTTTACAAAGGGGGAGGCTTCTATTTATAGGAAAAAGTGAGCCTCTAACCAAGCAAACTGATTCTCGAATTTTCCAAATCAGTTTGGTCAATTTTTGACCATTTTTGGATCAGTTCAGCTTACTTTTTAGAACTAGACTTGAATCAGGAGAGAGAGGAGAGATGAAATATCTCATTATTTGAGAGTTTAAAACTCCTCCACACATGTGAAATAGGCGCCTCCTTCATGAGGGGAAATCAAGTACATTGTTATTTACAATGGGTATGTTACATCTTTTTGAACTCTGAAGCAAGTACATTGTTATTTACAATGGGTATGTTACATCCTTCCCTACTAAAAGAACTTGAGATGTCCTCATCTCGACACGAATTCTGGGTAATTCTTTTGGAGGGTTGACTCTTCCTCCCAAGTGGCATCCTCCTCAGGGTAATCTTTCCATTCCACTAAATGTTCCCTAAGGATTCTATTGCAAAGCACTCTTTCTCTAGAGTCGATGATTCTATTAGGTCTCATTTCAAGGACTCCCTGAGTTGGCATTACAACTTGTTCATCATCAAGAACATGATCAGGATGAGGCACATATGGCTTTAGTAAGCTTACATGGAATACATCATGGATTTTGAGGTGGGTTGGGAGGCGAAGTTTGTAGGCATGTTTTCCCAAACATTTGATGACTTCATAAGGCCCACAATACCTTGGACTCAGCTTCCTAAATTTTCCAAGAGATAAAGAACTTCTCTTTGGCCGCACTCGAAGAAAAACTTTGTCTCCTTGCTGGAAAATTCTTTCAGATCTTTTGATATCAGCATAATGCTTCTGTCGATCCTGGGCGGCTTTAATATCCTTACGAATAGCTTTGGTTTGTTCTTCCATTTCTTCAAGCATCATCCTAGAGGCTTCAACCTTTAGTGTGGGGTCAGAGAAATTTAAGGGAGACAAACATTCCTGACCATAAAGAGCTTTGAATGGGGACATCCCTATGCTTTGGTGATAGGATGTATTGTAAGAGAATTCCACTAGAGGGAGATATTGAATCCACTTCTTTGGTTCACGCCCACAATAGGCTCTCAGGATGTCTTCTATAACCTGATTAACTCTCTCAGTTTGACCATCTGTTTCTGGGTGGTAAGCTGTACTGAAACAAAGTTGTGTTCCAATAGCCTGGAATAATGATGTCCAGAACTTTGAAGTGAAGTCAGAGTCCCGGTCACTGACTATTCTTTTTGGCAATCCATGAAGCCTAAAGATTTCCTTGATGAAAAGGCGGGCAATATCAGAAGATTTAAATGTCTTCTTTACTGGGATAATATGGGTCACTTTGGTAAGCATATCCACAACTACTAAAATAGAATCATACCCTCCTTGTGTTGTGGGAAGACTTGTGACAAAATCCATACTGATACATTCCCACTTCATCTGAGGAATGTCCAGAGGTTGGAGTTTCCTGGGCATTTTGATTCTTTCAGCTTTAATCCTTTGACATGAAAGGCATTGTCTGATGTATTGAAGGATATCTCTCTTCATTCCAGGCCAAAAGTAACTTCTCCTTAAGGCATTCAAGGTTTTTGCATAACCTGGGTGTTTGCATAACCTGGGTGTCCTGCTTCTACGGGGCTATCATGAGCTTCATACAAGATCATCTTCTTCAGTGTAAGATCTTTGGGAATACATAACCTATGCATGAAATAGAGGCATTCATCATCGAGGGTGTATCCCTTGATCAATACATTTTCCTTTTCTGTGGGTGCCTCCTTGTGAACTAGGCTTATTAGCTTTTGGTAATCAGGGTCATGAAGTGAAACCTGCTTTACCTTCTCTAGGACGGGGTTATTTGGCATAGAGATTGCACTTAGGAAGGACTTGCGACTGAGGGCATCTGCTACAACATTATCCTTTCCAGGACGAAATTTGATATCAAAATCAAACTCTTGCAGAATCTCAATCCACCTCCTTTGCCTCATGTTGAGATTGGGCTGGGTGAAGATCCACTTTAAACTCTGGTGGTCAGTTACAAGCAGAAACTTACGGCCTAGGAGATAGTGTCTCCATAACTTGAAACAATGAACAACTGCAAGGAGTTCCAAATCATGGGTGGCATAATTGACTTCATAGGATTTAAGCTTATGAGAAGTGTAAGCCACAGGCCTTCCTTCTTGAATTAAGACACCACCAAGTGCAAGGCCACTAGCATCAGTGATGACAACCTCAAACTCTTTGGTGAAGTCAGGGAGCTTCAGAACTGGTGCTGAGGTGAGGATAGTCTTAAGTTGGCTAAAACTGATTTGGTGGATTGGTAACCATACTATCTTACATTCCTTCTTGAGGAGATCAGTTAACGGTGCGGCTATCTTGGCATAATCCTTGATGAAGATCCTATACCATCCTGTGATGCCTAGAAACCCACGGATTTCTTTGACTGTCCTAGGGGGTGGCCATTCCAATATATCCTTGACTTTGGCAGGGTCTACTGAGATACCCTTCGAGGAGACAATGAACCCTAGATATTCAATTTGGGAAGTGAAGAAGGTACATTTGCTTTTCTTGGCATAGAGCTTATGTTCGCGCAGTATTTGCAATACTTTGCGTACATGCTCCTCATGTTCCTCTTTTGACTGAGAATAGACCAAGATGTCATCAAAGAAGACAAGGACAAATTCATCCAAGTAGGGTCGGAAGATATCCTGCATCAGGCGGTTGAAGGTGGCGGGAGCATTGGTTAATCCGAATGGCATGACTGTAAATTCATAGTGGCCATAGCGGGTATTGAAAGCGGTTTTGGAGATATCTGATTCCTTGATCCTAATTTGATAGTAGCCAGTCCTTAAATCCATCTTGGAGAAAACTTTAGATCCATAAAGTCTGTCAAGAAGTTCGTTGATGCGAGGAATGGGATATTTGTTTTTGACAGTGACCTTGTTTAGGCCTCGGTAGTCAATACAAAGATGAAGCGTGCCATCCTTCTTTCTATGGAAAAGAACAGGCGCTCCCCATGGGGAATTACTAGGGCGAATGAATCCTTGCTCAATGAGCTGCCTAAGTTGTTCCTTGAGCTCTATGGCTTCAGGAGGAAGAGACATTTTGTAAGGTCTCCTTGAAACTGATTCAGCACCAGGGATTAACTCAATCCCATGATCTACTTCTCGAGATGGGGGTAGTTTTGTAAGTTCCTCTGGAAAGATATCTGAAAACTCCTGGAGCCAAGAGGGTTCTAAATCTGGGTTGCTTTCTTCTACCTTGTTGAGTTTGACAAGGAAGATCTGTTGGCCCTTGCGCACTCCCTTAAGAAGGCGATTAGCTTTGACCAAATGAAATTTGGGTTTACCTGTTTTTCCCTGGGCTGATACTACCTATCCTTGACTATTCTTAAAGGTGATGCTTCCTTCAGCATAGTGAATGTCAGCATTGTTTGCAATTAACCAGTCCATACCAAGGATTCCATCATAAATCCCTAATGGTAAGCTTCTGAAATACCCATGAGTTGATTCACCACCCAATTCAAATTCCAGATCTCCCACACAATGTCGGGATACTTCTTCTTTTCCACTAGCTAACTCAACAATCATTGCTTGGGCTGGTTTTTGATCTAACTGTAACTTACGCAAGCATTTTGGAGAAAGAAATGAATGCGTACTACCACAATCAATCAAGAGCTGGAAAGATCTACCTTGATAAGTAGTCGGAGCTTGGATAACAGAAAACTGCTGATTAGGTCCTTGATGTTCTATAGCTGCATGAATGGTGGCTTGCTCTTCTTCTTCCATCTCTAAAGTCGGTTCACCAATCATAGAGCAGACACGGGTAGTCACTCCATGACCTCTACCACGTCCACCACCACCTCGTCCAGCCTGGCGGTTATTAGGAATCCCACGACCTTGAACTACCCGGCCGCCTTGTGGAGCAGCAATGACACTAGGATTAAGAGAGGGTTTTGCAAGTTTGGGGCATTCATTCCGGAAGTGGCCAACTTCATTGCAATAAAAGCACCTTTGGTCCCCATAGGATTCTGAAGTGGAATTAGCATAACTGCGGGGGATAAAATTATTGGGGTACTGACCAATAATGTTGTGGCGGAAATTCGATTGGTAATTCCTCTTTGGTAATTCCTCTGAAGGCGCCCCCTTGGGTTAGACTTGAATAGACTTTCTTCTTTGCTTGACCACTCTTTACTTCTTTAGCCAGAGGTTTGGCTCGGGTAAGAGCATCTTGTAAGGTAGTTGGCCTCATTGCTTCAAGGTGAGAATCCAAAGGTTCATTCAGCCCTTGGCAAAATCGGGCCACTTGTTGAGTGATCGACATAGATGGGGCATATTTGCCAAGTGTGATAAATTTTGAGTAGTATTCCTCCAAGGTTAAGCTAAGCTGCTTGAGGCTGAAGAACTCATTCATCTTAATAGATTCATGAGATGGGGGAAGATAACGGCCCTTCACAGCTTGCTTAATGTCACTCCAGGTTTGGGTATCTTCAGTGACGCCCTTATCTCGGCACCATTGCTTCCACCAAAGTTTGGCATCCCCAGTAAGACGGAATTTGGCAAGCATGGATTGATTCCCAATCCCTGTACCAGCCGAAAAGTAATCGTCCATGGCTTCTATCCAAACTTCTGCATCCCTTTCAATCTTTGAACCTGCCCCATTAAATGAGGGAGGTTGCATTTGTTTAAGGAGAAGCTTCTTCTCTTGTGTATCTGTATATAATGCATTGGGAGCAAGAAGTTGACGATCCTGGTTATCAATATGAAGCTAAATTTAGAATCATGTCACTTAGGCGGTTTAATACACATAAGACAATGAGTGTGAAAATCAAAACCTTTTATTCCAAGCTTTAATATTTACAAGTAAACCAAGCCATTTACAAGGATTGGACTAAATCCAATCTTATTTATTTACATGGTAGTCCTCTAGGGAACCTAATAAAGATCTGCGGTGGTAGCATTTAAAAAGTAGGGGGGTTCTCCCATGGTTTCAAGAACTCGATAAGTCTCTGGTAGGGGAGGTAAACCTCGTCTAGAAAGACGGGTAACGGCTACTCTATCAGGGGATACAACTTGAGTCACCCTATCATAAACCCATCAATTCTGCAGCATGCGATTCCCACGAGGAGTGCCAATAAACCAGAACAGGCGAACCATCCGCAACATCTCGGCATATCGGATCCGCCTCAAGTCGTTGGTGAGATTGCCGACGTGCTCAGCTCGAATGATGAAATAGGTAGATCGACGATGCCAATACTCAGCTCTGTTCCATCCCCTTTCGATGCGAGTGTAAAGAGGATAGGTTAGCTTGTCTACAATGTGCATCATAATGTCACGGAACTCAAATTCAGAAGAGCGACAAGCAGTCATGAGTGAACATGCATTGGAATACTAGGAAGCGAGAATAGGGATCCATCTCGTCCTCCTGCGTCCAGCCGTAACTAGATTAGTTTAACAAGAATTCCTAGAGCAACAAGAGAGTACAATATAAAATCTCCCAAGTCTAAACCTGGCTCTGATACCACGTGTAAGGCCCCCGCCCGACCCGTAGGGCGGGGGAATCCCTTTGATAGGCGGTTAAGTCTCGTGTTATTTTCCGATTGACGACACCTCGATCTCGTAGAAATATGAGGTTACGAGCAAACGGAGGGACCTAACTCTATCTCGCAGGGGAAGCATAGTCATCCTAAAGGAAATTCTAATCCCCAGCACGGAATGTGCTTGGAGATGGAACAAGACCCACACTTGGTTCAAGGAAGCCAGTGCCTTTTTCCCCCGTATTTCATGAGGCACGGCCGCTGGCTCAGTCCCCTAAAACAAGTCTTGTTCGGGACTCTACTATTCCCTAAGTATCGCAAGTTACGACTAGTAGAAAGCTACCCGACTGATCGGGTCCACCCATTTAATATGGATGGAATGAATGTGATGTGATATGGATGGAATGAATGTGATGTGATAAGGATAGATGTAGATGGAATGTATGTGATGTGATGTGGATGCAATGAATGTGATGGATGTGAATGGGTGTGATGTGGATGCAATGAATGTGATGGATGTGAATGGGTGTGATGAGATGTGAATGGGTGTGATGAGATTTGAATGGATGCGATGAGATGTGAATGGATATGAATGTGATATGATGATATCTGAATGGTTGTGATGTAATGTGAATGGATAGATATGATGTGATATGATGTGGATCTAGGTAGATGGGAATGGATGAGATGTGATGTGATGTGGATCGGGGTAGATGTGAATGGATGAGATGTGATGTGAATGGATGTGATGTGATGTGATGTGAATGGATGTGATGTGATGTGATGTGGATATGGGTAGATGTGAATGGATGAGATGTGATGAGGATGGATGTGACGACGTGATGTGATGAGGATCTGAATAGATGTAATTGGATGTGATGAGATGTGATGTGGATAAATGTGATGTGATGTGGATAGATGTGATGAGATGTAATATGATATGATTGGATGAGAATGGATGAAGGATGATGGGAATAGATATGACTAGATGTGGAATAAGCAAAGTGAATTGATTTAGAAGAATGTGGAATAACGAGAAATGATGTGGAACAATGTGGAAAGATGAGAGTTCGTTAGAAACTGTAATTATGACCTGTTTTTAAATGATTGTTTTATGTCAAGAATGCTGGGGAAGCATTTTGACCATCTTGTGAATGAGGTCGTTGAGACCTAAGTGATAAAGTTGCAATAGCTGACGGAGAGTCAATGGAGGATGTCTCGCATAGCAAGGTGACTGAGGTCTTGACCAGCCTCAGTTCGATTTAAATGGTGAGCTTCCGGTACGGTGGATGAGGGACCAAGGAAGCGGCCTATGAGTGAACCGCTAGGTGACCTGCGAAGGATCCTAGAAGGTGCTGACCATACGGTGCTCGGGCTCTGGGTCGCCGAAGATACCCATGCGTGCATCGAGGAAGAAAAATGGAACAAGGTGTTAGAGTTGTTTTCTGAACTCGGGCATGGATCTGGTTGATTGTCCTTGTTGCTGGTCCTCAAACGGATGAGTCCATGGCTCTTTTATATGGATATGTTGGTTGATCTTGCTGATCTTCAACGGAGAATCCATTTGGATTTTCTTATGTGATTATATTGCCAGGTACTATGAGCTAGGAACTATTAAAAAGGCCCTAAGTGAACAGGTGGTTAGCGTTCTAGTTGCCAATGATGCCGAAGGTACACCGATGAAGGAATCATTGGAAATTAGAATTCAAGCTAGATATTTTGGAGGATTATGATCAGTGATACTATGGTTTCATTACAAGATTTTTTTAAAGATAGATGAATCTGTGAAACAGGCAATTTCATTTTGGGTGTGTAAGTGGTGTGACTATCTTGAAGTTTGCTTGAAGCGCCGGCTAGGGGGTCTGGGAACTCTTTTCCTTGGTACTACCTGGGATAAAACATAACCAAATTTCTAAATCGATCATATCACTACAGTGGTTGGGCGGTTGGCTAACCCATGGGAATTGATGGGGTTAGGCTGGACGATGGATCCCTAAAATGAGACTCAATTCTGTTAAGTTACGATAGTTGAAGTAAATCCCTGATAACCCTTATTCTATGGAAAAGAATCAACGGCTATGCCTCTTGATGAGGAAAAAAGCGTTGGACTCTATGATCCAAGTGCAAGTCTTTTCTTTTATCTGACCATGTGACTTACGCGTTCGGTCAGATCAGTTTGGTTAGTTAAGGCTCTTGACTACATTAGAATAAAAATATCCTTGAGGAATCGCCTATGTCTGCTGGGGGCGAGGGAAGTTTTTCCGAGTTCTCGATTTTAGAAGAACCGAGGGATTAGTCTCTTGTGCGGATATCCGTGGTGGGCGAGGCCCTAAATGAGAGGTTCTGCCCAGCGCAAGAAGTGCTACTTTCACACTGCTAGCACCCCCAGAATTCGTTGCACAGAGGGGGAGGGATCTTTCATCGTTGCAAGATCAAGGTGTCCAATTTTGTCCAGTTTATGTTGGACTGGGATAATGCTTGGAGAGAAAATTTGGGGGGACAAGGTACTTCAAATGAGATCAAGAAACTAATAGAGAATACACATGCACTCAAATTATCCCAATATAACTCAAATTAATACAACTTAGTCTAATTAATCAAAAAATATGAGAAAATGATTAAAAAATAATCTTTTCATACTTAGAGCGATCCAAAATTTTTCTATAGATGCACCGTTTTTTTACGATCACCCTAGTTTCTATAGGTTTTAGATACATCAAAAATGTAATTTTCATAATTAGATCATTAATATTAGTAGGCCTTCTAGTAAGCTGGAAGAATTTTAGAAAAGAGATCATTGAAAATCAAACCATTGGATCCGCAATTTTAACAAACCACCTTACTCTACTAATGTCTCACTATCTATCACTCTTTTGATCTACACGATTGAGCATTTTAAGTGGTAGTTATTGTGGGTGCAAAAAGTGGCATATATTATAACGCTTTAAAGACCTTGAAATATCTAAAGAAAATAGATAAATAGCTTAAATTTTTCTCAAAAAATCAAATTAATCTCTACATTATATGAAGATTTAAGGTCCAAAGTGGAAATCGCATATGAGTTTATATGTAAAAGATATTAGCATTTTATGAAATCTATCCAAATTTGGGATAGGGTGTATACATTGACTTTGTACCTAAGGAAAGGAGAACCTTGGACTATCTAATGCTTAAGTATATTATGCAACTATATTTCCAACTTTGCATGTGATGTTCCAACAAAAGAACTTGAAAGAAAATTCCTTCGTTAGCTAGGAGAGATTGGCCACTTCCTATGCAAAAAGAATGATTTTCATCATATTCATGGGACATAATTTTTTTGTATTTATGCATAAATATTTGATTAAAAGAAAAGAAGAATTTTTGGTAAATTTATTTTTATGCAAAAAAGGAATTTCCACTATATTTGAGATCCAAGAAATTAAATGGTAAAAGAGGAATTTTTGGCATAATTCAAATTATGAGTATTTATCAAAAGTGAAATTTTGAGTATTATTATTTTTATTGAGAAATATGAGTAGAATTGATTTTTGTAAATCCCATGAATATTTTATTCAAAAAGAAGAATATTGAATATATCTTACTTGAGAAATTTGAGAAAGAATATGAAAATATCCATCGAGAAAACTTGGATAATTCTTATTCAGAAAAAAGAATCTGGAATCCCTAGGAGGATCGATGATCCAATGAGTAAACGGAAGTTTAGAATTAATTCTCATTAATGAAGCTTAAGGAATGAAAATACATTACATAAATGCTCTTTCTGAGTTTTTACTATTCAATTTTGATAAGGTTTATTTTCACTTTTTAAACCTTCAACAACACTCTGATACGTAGATTCAATGGGATCGAGAAAAATTACCTTTAACTAGGCCAAGCGTTTGGCAAAAACTTAGAAAAGTCCTATTAGTATATCAAAAATAGAAAACGGTACAAAAAGTGGATGTGATAAGATATGAATGTGATGTGATAAGATGTGAATGTGATGTGAATGTGATGTGATGAGAGTGAGATGTGATGTGATGTAAATGGATGTGGATGTGAATATGAGGAGACGTGGATGAGATGTGATGTGATGTAAATGGATGTGGATGTGAATGTGATGAGACATGAAAGGATGTGATGTGATGTAAATGGATGAGAATGAGATGTGATGTGATAGATATGCATGTGAATGAATGGATGGATGTGGATAGATGTGAATGTGAATGAATGATTGGATGTGGATGAATGTGATGAGCTATGAATAGATGTGGTGTGATATGGATAGATGTGAATGTGACGTAATGTGGATGGAATGAATGTGATGTGATGTGGATGTATGTGAACGAGATGTGATAAGATGAGGAGGGATGTGATGAGATGTGAATGAATGTGGGATGCAAATGGGGTGTGATGGATGTGAATGGGTGTGATGAGATGTGAATGGTTGTGAGTGATGAGATGTGAGTGGATGTGATGAGATATGAATGGATGTGATAAGATGTGATGATATCTGAATGGATGTGGTAAGATGTGGTGAGATGTGAATATGATGTAATGAGATGTGAATGGATGTGATGTGATGTGGATCTGGTTAGATATGAATGGATGAGATATGATGTGGGTAGATGAGATGTAATGTGATGTGGACCTGGCTAGATGTGAATGGATGAGAAGTGATGTAAATAGATGTGGATAGATGTGATGAGATGTAATATGATGTGATTGGATGAGAATGGATGAAGGACGATGGGAATACATATGATTGGATGTGGAATAAGCAATGTGAATTGATGTAGAAGAATGTGGAATAACGAGAAATGATGTGGAAAGATGAGAGCTGTTAGAAACTATATTTATGAAACCTGTTTGACTATTTTATGTTAAGAATGCTGGGGAAGCATTTTGACCATCTTGTGAATGAGGTCATGGGAGACCTAAGTGATAAAGTTGCAACAGCTGATGTTGGAGAGTCAATGGAGGACGTCTCGCGTAGCAAGGTCGGCTGAGGTCTTGACCAGCCTCGGTTCGATTTAAATGGTGAGCTTCCGGTACGGCGGATGAGGGACCAAGGAAGTGGCCGATGAGTGAAGCGCTAGGTGACCTCTTCGAAGGAGCCTAGAGGGTGCTGACCATACGGTGCTCGGGCTCTGGGTCGCCCCGCAAGATACCCATGCGTGCGTCGAGGAAGAAAATGGAACAAGGAGTTAGAGTTGTTTTCTGAACTCAGGCATGGATCTGGTTGATTGGCCTTGCTGGTCCTCAATGGATGAGTCCATGGGTCTCTTATATGGATCTGTTGGTTGATCTTGCTCATCTTCAATGGAGAGTCCATCTGGATTTTCTTATGTGATTATATTTTCGGGTACTATGAGCTAGGAACTATTGAAAAGGCCTGAGTGAATAGGTGGTGAGTGTTCTGGTTGCCAATGATGCCAAAGGTACACCGATGAAAGAATGATTGGAAATTAGAGTTCAAGCTAGATATCTTGGAAGATTAGGATCAGTGATACTATGGTTTCATTACAAGATTGTTTTAAAGACAGCTGAATCTGTGAAACAGGCAATTTCATATTGGGTGTATGTGACTATCTTGAAGTTTTCTTTCCTCCCCATCCTCTCAAGATGTCCAGCATCTTCCCCTGTAATCAAATCCCTCTTCAAAAATAGAAAAGATCTCGTTTCTACCAGTTTTGGCCTAGAGAGAGAAAATCTTCTAGAGAGTGGTAATTCAGTTTTTAAATATTTTTGGATAGAAAAATATCTCATCTTATTAAAATAACTTCCCCTGAAACAGAAGTTCAAAAAGATTTTCAGAAGGTGCATTAGAAATTAAGTATAATCTGTTCAAGAGGCATTATCCTGGGGGTCAAGATTTTTTTGAAATTTTAAATTAAGGTTCCTATGGACCAATAAGATTCATCCAAATGTAGGGAGGAGATAAATAGAAGAATAAAAGGAAAATCCCCCAAAAATGAGTAAATACTCGCATAAGATGAAGAGTTGACTAAGGATAAGATTAATAGTTAAAAAAGAGAGATATTTAGGTGAAATGATGCATTTTTGATACCTCAGTATGGGGGAATTTCCCTCATGAAGGAGGCACCTATTTCACATGCTTGAATGAGTTTTAAACTCCCAAATAATGAGATATTTTTATCTCTCCTCTCTCTTGCTTCAACTAGATCCAAAAAGTGGACTAAACTGACCCAAAAATGGTCAAAAATTGACCAAACTGATCTGGAAAATTCTAGAATCAGTTGGCTTGGTTAGAAGCTCACTTTTTCCTATAAATAGAAGCCTTCCCCTTTGTTGAAACTCAATAGTGTTTTGCACTGTTACCCTGCCTCTCTCAAGTGCCAAAAACTGTGAATTTTACTCATAATTCATTAGTTTTTGACCTTCCCTCTTCTAAAAGATTGGTGGCCACTCTTGTTTCAAACAAGAGTAGAACCCTCAAACCATCAAGCCAAAGGAAAGCTCTCAAATTATCTATGTAAGTTGGAGATTCTTCTCTTTTCTATTTCTTTTATGGTTTTTTTTTATGATTTTTATCTTCTCTAAATTGAATGGATGTTATGCCTCATTGAAAAAAGACATTCCCCTCTCTTCTTTAGTAAATCCAACCATTCTTTATCCTAGATGATTGATTATTGGATAAAATCAAGTTTTTCATAATGTTCTCTTAAATAAGTAGAAATAGTTTACACTAGAATGATTTAAATACTCTTGGTGAACTTCTAATTAATTTCAGTGAGTTAAAAATTGAAAAATGGTCAGCCATACAAAGGAGGTTATGGCAAATTTTTTTGAAAATTTGTGCAATAAATTTCATCTTTTATTAATCAAAAAGAGTAATCCCCATCGTTAGAGTATTCTAAAAGTGTCATTTTCATTCATGCATAGAAAGATGCATATTGCTGAATTTTCAATAGCATTAAATTCTATGAAAGATACTTATTGATAATTTTTTTATTATGAAAGTGTTACTTTCTTCATTATGGATTTTCATACATAAAATAATGCATAAAAGTATATTTTTTTATTACAAAAGAGTTACTTTCAACATATTGATTTTTATGCATAAAAGTATGCATAAAAGAATATTTTTTATTATAAGTGTTACTTTTATCATTATTGATTTCTATGCATAAAAGTATGCATAAAAGAATATTTTTTTATTATAAAAGTGTTACTTTTATCATTATTGATTTCTATGTATAAAAGAATATTTTTTTATTATAAAAGTGTTACTTTTATCATTATTGATTTCTATACATAAAAGAATATTTTTTAAATTATAAAAGTGTTACTTTTATCATTATTGATTTCTATGCATAAAAGTATGCATAAAAGAATATTTTTATTTTTTCACTTGTTAATACTATGAGAATAAACTTCAAAAATTGAAAACTTATAAATTGAATTGGAAATTTATAGATGGACACCCCGAACCTATCTGGAATTCTTGGACTCTCTCAGAGTCAGGATATGATAGCTTTTGCATTTGATCACCTTGTCAATTCTGCTACGACCCGAATGAGCAGAGTGAGACTCGCTCGCCATTTTGAGAGTCTTTACTTTCCTGATCCTCTTGAGCGACGTCGGTATATGTGGTTCAATGGAGAATGGTGTATTAATATCAGTACCAGTCAGCATCAGAGGCTCAGGCAAAATATTTCCTTGGCCATGATTATGATAAGACTAGGGCTTGTTTAGCATGTTCAACTCTTTGATCATTCACCCAGGAACTTCAAAACTTCATGCCGATTTTTTAGACTTCTTAGCCGCTTTATCCCAAGAAATAGAATTGCATAGGAATTCCACCCAAGAAGTTGATTTATCATGGCTATTCTAAAGAACATTCCACCATAATGATGCATGGCACAACCATGTGGTTGGCAGCACATTTTATTTTATTCCTTTCTAAAAAGGTCTCCTTAGAAAAATAATCATCCAATCGACTTAACCATGAAAGCACAAGATGAGCATCTTGCTTGCCATTAAATTTGATAAAAGAGAAAGAAGAATGGGTAATCTTATTGTCCTTTTTTGTTTATTGAGCATTGATAGCCTTAATGATCTTTAAAAGGAGGAGTAGAGACTTCATTACCATCAAGTTGTTGTTCGAGGACAAGACACTTTTGTTGTTCATATTGAAGGAGTTGCTCAAGAAGTTGAATAAAGTCTTTAAAAGTTGGTTGTGGAAGTAGAGAATTAGAAAATCCACCATCTTGGGCATTAGCATCTTCATTGGTGGTATTGTCATTGATGGGTTGGTTGAAATTAACACCTGAATCCATTGATTTAAGATGAAGAGGCTTGAATCGGTTGGGTTAGGTGGTTAAAATTTGCTTAATTGCTTTGCAACAACTTTGGAATTCTTTACAAATTTATTGATTTTTTTTTCAAAAATTTCTTGTAATTTTAGGAAATTTTTTATCTCAAAAAAGAAAATGTTAGGTTAAAATATTGATTTTGGAAGGTTAAAATCAATCTAGTTTTTTTTTAATAGAGAGAGAAATCTATAGAATTATCTAGGGAGTGAGGATAGAGGATTTTTTTTTAAAAAAATGAGAATTTGTAAGGTTTTTGAAAGCTTGAAGAAAGGCTTTTAAAATCTTATAAAGTATTAAGCTTAAAAGCTTTCAATTTTAAATCTTATAAAGTATTAAGCTTAAAAGCTTTCAATTTTAAATCTTTAAAGATTTATAAGATAAAGCTTATAAGAAAAGCTTCAAGGCAACGAATTTGCAGTGCACCTATGAATTAGAAAGTAATTGAGGATGAAAATATGCACCCGATGCCGTCCATGGAGAGAGAGAGAGAGAGAGAGAGAGAGAGAGAGAGAGAGAGAGAGAGAGTGAAGCCAGGAAGCAAAGTAAATGTGGTTTTGAGACCTTTGGGATGGGAAAAATTGATCGGTAGCATCAGATCAGGAAAAGGGATACAATTCAACAAAACCACTTGAGATTTTTGGGTGGTTTTGAAAAGTGGATTTTCACCTTACTTTATCTCATGGGTAAAAGAAACATGGAAATTTGTTAGCCAGTGGATAGAATCATGCCTCTCTTTGAATCTTTGAATTTTCTTGTAATTGATGAATGAAAATTACCTTCTCTTGATTTTCAAGGCCTCTTTGGCTTGTGATTCTTCACCAGTTTTAATTTTCGCTATCACTCTTAGCTTTGATACCAGTGTTGTGGGAGGTTGACATGAACCTAATGAATTGATTGCAAAAATATTAAATACCAAGCATAAATAGAATAAACAATTTCTCAAGACACAAGATTGGGTTCCCCACACGAGTGAGCCCACGCTTCCTCTTAGTGTACTTCAATATATTGCTTGAAATAACTTTTGGGGCTTAAAATAGTGTCCTTTTACAAATATGTTGACTTCTAATAGCTTGCTTTATGACATGCAAGCTAATCTACTTCAAAAAAATAGCTTGCTTTATGACATGCAAGCTAATCTACTTCAAAAAAAGATGTATACATGTAACCATATAAATATATAATATATACATCATCAATAAATACGGATGGTGTCCAAAATGAAATAATGGCACTTGTTTTATCACAAAATCAAATATGTTGACTTCTAAAAAAATAGCTTGCTTTATGACATGCAAGCTAATCTACTTCAAAAAAAGATGTATACATGTAACCATATAAGTATATAATATATACATCATCAATAAATATGGATGGGGTCCAAAATGAAATAATGGCACTTGTTTTATCACAAAATCAAATAATATTTATCGACACTCAAAACCGATTATCTCAAAATATTGTGGACCACCATTGCCTCTATTAACCAATCCAACGATCTGCACTTACATCAACTATGCGAATCAATTAATAAATTAATTGATTAAAAATACAAATAACCATAAGAAACTCAGAACATCAAGATGATAAAACCAATACTCCCATGCATGTACAGATTCACTTGCATACACATAAATTAAGCTACAATCACCCATGTTTAGAAAGGCATCCGAATTTAAACCCGTCTAGAAGAATTCATAAAAATGGGAAACACGGGAATATATATTCCATGAATTAACTCCAATTCATAAATAATAAAAAATGTGGGAATATATATTCCATGAATTAACTCCAATTCATAAATAATAAAAAGTGTGGGAATATATATTCCATGAATTAACTCATAGCACCATAACATAAAGATAAGAGTACATACTATAAGTGAAAATACTCTCCTATTATAACATACAAAGGTTGGTCCATAGTGTGAATCCGACTACGTGAGCTCGTGCCATAACTATGTCATAACTGTAGTACAAAAAAGTGGCTATCACATAGCCTATAAACCACTAGCACCATAATTTCACCATAAACCACTAGCACCATAATATCACCCATAATCTTACCAACCATGTGAGTGGCATAAGTGTAAACCTATCATCCTAGCGTGTCACCCATATCTACACCCATATCGACACTACATGAGCTCAAGATCTCAGCACTCCCGTCGCTCGAGCTCAACTCTATACCTTGTAGCTCCTAAACTTACAAAGCTTCTCTATATCCAATGCCTTTGTGATGATGCTAGCTACACGATCCTTTGTGGTGACATACACTAGATCCACGTAACCTGCTAGAACCTTCTTCCTTATAAAGTGATATTACACCTCATGTGCTTTGTCCTAGCATGGTACACTAGATTACTAGCCATCTATATGATGTTCATATTGTCACAATAAATGATAACATCTCTATCCATGGAATCACCCATATTTGCTATTAGCTTCTACAATTAAGGTACCTCACATGTTGCCATACCAACACCCTTGTACTTAGCCTCTATACTCGACAAAGCAACTGTTGCTTTTTGTTGCTCCAACTAATAGAAGCACTCCTAAAAGAAAACATAAGCCGTCGGTAGATCTCATGTATGAGATACTACCAATCCAATTTGCATTTGTATATCCATGTACATGTACCTGTAGTCTAGCCTCATAAAAAATCCATAGTGTGGACTTTGTATACGTAAGTATCCGCTTAGCCGCATCCAAGTGTGGCTTCCTCAAGACCTCCATAAAACCGACCTTTCAGCACAATAACATAGCTCAAATCTCATCTGGTGATAGTCATATGAATCAAACTCCCTACATACATCTATACATAATAAGGTCCTCTAAAAGATCACCTATATTTATAGCCAATTTTGTGTTGTGATCCAATGGTACTAAGATTGGCTTTCGAAAATCCATTGGCTACCAATATTGATTTTTACCTACTCACAAACCAATATGAATTCTACTTTACTTTATAGATCCACTTGCATCTAATTGCCTTCTCCTCCTTAGGCAAAGACTCCCATGTTTTATTTACATGCACTGCAACCATCTCTTCTTCCATGTCATCTTCCCAATGTTTATATCCAAGTGCCTCCTCAAAACATGTGGACTCTATCGCTTATATTGCTTTGACTATATAAGCATAATGATGGGCTCTAAACCCATTATATCTCAATTTATCCATTGAATATTTCACCCTTGTAGACCTATGTACACTTGGATCATTACCAAGTATTCTCAAACACTGCTTTGGCTCTTTATATACTACATGTAACAGTAGCTAGGATTCTAAACACCTCATTAAGGCTAGGATTCTAAACACCTCATTAAGGCTCTATTCTAAGCCACTATCCCCATCAACAAATGAATGAATTGCTCAAACATTAGGCATTATGAAAGGCTAATCCACCATCTCTTTTCCCTTTTGTAATACTTGTGAATTTGTTGAATTTTCAACACTTGTAGTACCACCAAATTATGTGTCTAAATTCTTGGCATTCTGTCTCAACATTCCTAACAAGGTCTAACAATAGACCCATTGCTTGAAGGTCCACTAAGCACATGTGATTTCTACTTTCCATTCAGCCACATTGTTGTTTACGACAGTCTCTATGGAATCTTCATTGAAGTATACCAACCACTCATTTCATCAAAAACATCTCGACTCACTCTCATCTCATGAGTAGTGGGGTTATAGGAGCATCCAATAGAGACACATTTTTTTTTAGCATCTATAATCCCTGCTCACTCACATCTCATGGGTAGTGGAGTAATAGCATCTATAATCTTTCTGCTGAAGGGAGTGTCCAATAAAGACACATTTTTTAAACCTTAGAATCTAGTTTGCTACTCATTAATGAGGCATTCCTTTTTCATTAATCAACGGTCATGTACGGGTAGCTTCAGTAATATACATATTCTTTCTTTCTGTAGTCCCATTTTGTTGCGGGTTGTACTTGCATACTTGCATGTAAACCACCATGTTATTCCATGGTTTCTTACATAATCACCAAAATTTATGGGAGGATTACTCTCCCCCACCATCTGATCTTAGGCATTTTATATACATACCTCTGTCTTTCTCTGAAAGTGCTCTTCACGTTTCTTTTTAATAAAATATACCCACACCTTTCTGGTGTGATCATCAATGAAAGCCTATACATAATAGTGGCATCCTTTGATTGATATCGTCTTTGTTGGTTCCCGTACATCAGAATGTACCATATCCAATGGTCTTTGACGTACATTCCTATCATGTGATATGCATGCTTAGATCGTTTTTCCAATTGGCATGCTTCACATACTTTGTGCATTCCATCTACTTTAAACTTCGACGAGACAAACCTATAACAATGCTTTGGGCCTGCATATTTTTCAGCCCGGTGAATATTAACATGATTAATGCGCTTATGCCAAATGTCAATGTCTACACAATCACATATATCATATACAAACATTGCATCCTTCACCAATTCTTGGCATGTTTTATATCCAATATAAACATTCCACCAATACGCAACCACGTGGCACTAATTATTGAAATCTTCTGCATAACAACCATAAGAGTTAAACCTCATTTGCAGGCCTTGCTCAACCATTTGCCAATAGACACCAAGCTCTTTATAATACTTAGAACATGAAGTTCATTAACCATATACTTTATTTTGCCATCCTACATAGATAATGGCATCTTACCAACATACATAATAAGATGTGCAGTATCATAATTTGTTTTCACATACCTTGGTTTTTTCATTTTCTATATATCTCTAAACCACTCTCCATGACTTGTCATACAATTAGAAGCATCCAAATTAACATACCATATCTCTCTAGGGTTCCGTACATCTATAGTCATGAAACTAAATATATACTACTTCACAAAAAGATGGACAGTTATCACTTTTGATGTCATTCTTCTTTTATTGTAACTTACCACTTTTGATATCATTCTTCTTTTTATAACACTCCTTTGCTATATGGCCTAGTTTACCACAATAATAGCACTCCATACTATTTCCACTCTAATCTCTTTTTCATCTACCTCGACTTCTCTAGCTTCCCTTGTCTCTAGAGTGACCTCTTCCACCTATTGATACATTAGATTCATGTTGTTACTATCCATGATTCTATTTCCAAAACGACCTGTATCACGACTTCTAGATAAAGATCTACTCCACCCTCTATCTATTTCCATATAGAAGACCTTCTCCTGCATATTTTCAAAAGATTGTTTACTTCCAACATCTCTCTCCTCAATGATAAGAAGGGTTATAAGATTCTCCAAGTTTAAGAAGTTTTTTCGAGTTCGAATAGATGTCCGAAACTAATCACTTTTTGCCAAGCCCATTCTTGTAAAAAACTTGCAAAGCCAAAATAGAACCCAAAATGGCCTCGAATCCAAATTTTGAAATCATAATATAATGTGCATTTACTTCATCACGTAAGGGAGACTTAAGATGTGACACTGCACCTTATTGTTGTGCCTACCTACTACTCTTACATAACAACTACCTTGGAGTTCCCCTTACCCGTGTACCGCTTTCTTTGCTTGCCTCTTAAGCTCTTTACATGAACCCTAATACTATAAAAAGAATGCGGGAGAGAGGGTGAGCTTAAGCTCCTTCCAAGTGAACACACACGAATAGACACAAGAGAGATGGATAATTAAAATTTCTTCTATTTTCTTCTCTTCTTTACTGCTTTTTTATTTACTAGCACCTATTTTTACGGATCAAATAGGAAAATCTTATCCATCTACTTTTCGCTCTTAAAATTTACAAGTCAACAAATACATGCACATTGCAAGAAAAGATCAATATGAATCCACTTTTTAAAAATAACTACTAAAATTGGGCTACTGCATTTAAAAATTTGCCTACAATGAGAACATCTAGTCACACGACTTCCTATCCCACAAAACTTCTCTCCCCTTGTGGTCCTTATAAATTAAAGACCGATAATTCTTGAAAAGATATTTGGGGCTACCCAAATTCACACTACATAAAAAGGGTGAATATATCCTCGGTAAACAATGGAACACACAGGTCGAGACTTCTTATGTGGCTACCCTTGCATTCCTTTAGAAGTATCCTTGCATTTCTACTGCAACATGAGCTCTTGATATAAATATAAATATGAGTATCCTTGCATTGCATTCCTTTAGGAGCATCCTTGCATTGCATTCCTCTAGAAGTATCCTTGCATTGCTACTGCAACAGGCACTTGTTTGCAAGGCAGTCTGTACCTGATTAGCAATTACAATTACCATTATGTCACCTACTGGGTTCATGATGGCAGTTGGAAGCTTAGCAGTGAGAGGCCAGTCATGGTGTTATGAGGCATTCTGTAGATCAACGCGCTTGAGAGCTGTGGGTCTAAGAATAGGGAGCAAATTTCCTCTCATGTCTAACATGTAGAGTTACTTAAAACACATAAACAATCAATAAGATCTCACTGTGTGCATTAGTATGATAATCAAAGCTAATCATACTCTGTAAGTCCAGTTGTCTTACACAGAGGTGTTGCATTATTCTGTCAAGAAGCTTTACATGAATGTGTACTCATAGCTTGGAGAAGGTAGGCTTCCTCCTCTCCAACTGAGCTTGCATGGCCTCCTTGAGATCACTGGACATGAGCATTGCAGAGTTCCAAGTGGCCACATAGTCCAACCCATCTTGGATCGACAAATCCCTCGACTTGAGGAGGACTCTCTTGGTTCCTATGACGGCCAGCAGTGACTTTGCTGCAATGTTTCTCGCCAGGGCATTCACCTGCTCTTCCATGGCATCCTTGGAGCCGAAAACATCATGCACCAGACCCATTTTCTTGGCATCAGATGCACTCAACTTCCTGCCTGTGAGGGCCAGATCCATGGCATTTCCATGACCTACCAGCAAAGGCAAGCGTTGCAGGGTCCCCAGATCGGCCACAATGGCTAAATCTACCTCTTTAACAGAAAAGTAGGAGTCCAAGCTACAGTACCTGAGATCACAAGCGGTAATCATGTCGATGCCGCCGCCTATGCAAGCCCCATGGATGGCGGCAATGACAGGTTTTCGACAATCTTCGAAGGAGGTGAAGGCCGCTTGCATGAGCTTGATGCTGCGGAGGGTCCTCTCTCTAGCCCTAGCTCCGTCGGCAGTGCCGTTGTCGTAGTTGCCGTCTCTGCCGTTGCCTCCGTCACCATCGCCGCCATCCTGCTGCGCGTGCGCAAGAGTAGAGAGATCGATGCCGGAGCAGAAGTTCTTGCCGGATCCTCTGAGGACGATGACGCGGACCGAAGGACGGGCGTCGAGGTGGGCGATAGCGAGGGGCAGCTCGCGGAAGAGGGTAGAGTTGAGGGCGTTCGAGCGGGACGGGCGGTTGAGGAGGAGCTGCGCCACTCCAACGTCGTCAGGCCCCTCCACTTTCAAGGTCTGCCATAGCTCCGAATCCATGGTCCTGTTCCACCGCTTGCTTTGCAAATTAAACTTGCCATAGCTCCGAATCCATGATCCTGTTCCACCGCTTGTTCCACCGCTTGCTTTGAAAATTAAACTAAATTATAAGGCTTTGACGCTTCTTTATTAATTTAATACTTAAACTAAAAAATTAAATCACTAAAGTTGAACGTTTAGTGAGGGCATAATACTAAAGTTTAACGTTTAATGAGAAAGCATAATACTAAATACTAAAGTTAAAACATTTTGCATGCTTTCCATTTTCTTCTACTTTGAATGCGTTCGATTCTCCACGGAGTTGCTCTACAGGTCCCATGGCAGCTTCTACACAATTATCGTTCTTTCCTTACTCATATAGCCACAAAGCTGCTTTGCAAGTCCCATGGCAACTTCTACACGATTATCGTAATCGTTCGATTCTCCAAGGATCTCTATGCTCGATTCTCTAGGGATCGCCATGCTCTTTCCTTGCTTATGACCACATAGTTGCTCTATAGGTCCTATGACAACTTCTACACGATTATAGTAGTTGCCAAGAGGATCACATGCCTGGAGCATGCTTGGTATGTGACTGTGTGCTGTTTTTTTAAAGCCATTGGAAGTCGTATTATTTATAGCCATTGGAAGTCGTATTATTTATATTGTGTGCTTCTTCCTCCTACTGTCATCGCAACCATGGCGCCCAAAAGGTTTCCTCTGCATGGTATAATGAATGTATTATCTATTCCAAAAGGCTTCCTCTACATGGTATAATGAATGCATTATCTATTCCACCATCAACTTGTCTTCTTTGCCACGAACTAGATGAGACCGCATCTACTGTACAAAGGATTCCTGCTCCAAATCCTCTATGTTCGAGGATAGTGACATCGCTAGAAGCTTCGTCGCCTCTAAGAAATATCCTTGCAGTTAAGAGAAAAGCTCAATTGCCTATATATTTTTCCTTCTCTCTGTTAGCATACATATATATACAAATACGGTTTGTTTGTGATGTTTAACAATGTATACCGCCTATGCTTAATGAATACAAAAGCACAAAAGTAAACTAAATTGTAAAGTAATTTGCCTCATGCGAGTAATTATATATTGTTTATGACTATAGGTTCTTTTAAGAGTCCAAATAATACAAAAGGCAAGAAGACTAACTTGAATATGTCTGTGACCAAATGTCCTAAATTTTTGGCTCCCAAAAAGACTAGGCTCTTTGAAGCCTCAATCATAGTCGGGATTGGAAATGGTGACATAGATGTTTCCCACTGTGGGAACCTCTTGAGGAGTTTGTCTGCATGGAATGTCTTAAAGGCATGTTCACATTAGGGAAAGGAGAAAAACTAAAATATCTTCACTTTCAAATGGTAGTTAGTTTGATGGCACCATCCCTCATAAGCATTGGGAAGTTAATAAAATGCTACATACAATGGGAGTACTTCAAACCCAAAGAAGGCTTGGTGATGTGCAGAGGCTTGCACCAAATTCGCATACATACCTTCGAGGGTATGCTTGGTTATTGCATGAAGGATCTTCATAAGAGCCACTTCAAAAAAAATTACCATAATGTCTCATCTAAAGAAATAACACGTGGGCGCCAGTTGTATGCCCTATATGGTCAAGGAGATCTTAACAATAAAGTGTGCTTGTTCGAGCGTGCATATGTCTTTATGGAGAATTATATACCCAACAAGTTTGGTACAACACTAGAAAATACTCTTCTTTGAATGGTACACACGGGTAAATATTAACATGTTGTGTCATGGATAATACCTAAAATAGGTAATGGTATGGATTGAAGACAAGCTGCATCCATTTGGAAGTGATGAAAATCCCACACTTAACCCAATGCATTGACATTGAGACTATCTTTTACATGGCCATACCAGCAATGATGTATTTCAATGCAAACAATATTCAAGGAGAAGAGAATCATGGAAGTGATCAAACTAGCTAGGCAGTGTGAGAAACTGCTAATAATTAATGCTGAAGAAGATTCTCATTAAGACTACAACAAAACAACTACGTCTCTGTTTATGAAAAAACTATAAAGTTTAAACAAGTCATGAATGGAGAAGATTTCATCCCTCTTTCTCCTACTTCTAGAAAATATGTGGGCTTACCAAAGGAAGATACTTACTTTCTTTGAGGCCTTTGTAATTTCTAAGAGCAATTTTTATTTCTTTGTAAGTGTACATGCTTTGGTATCTTTTCCTCCTATGCATGATTTGGCTTGTTTTCCACCATCATAAATCATCGTTAGTCAACTTTATTTTGTAGAAAGTTTGCCTATGTTATGTTCTTAGTTTTGGTGAATGTAATTTCCTTCATCAATTTCTTCTCTAACGCTTCAACTTGTTGAGAAATGTGGTGCCATAGAGCACAAGGAAGAGATAGGGAGTGAGTTGAGTAAGCCTAGTAAGAGCAAAGTCCAAAATCAAGCCACGTGAACAAAGGAAATTATCCCACATTGATGTACAAGCCCAAAGGTGCACCTCCTCATATAAAAAGGAGCCATTTCAAGCAATGAAATATGAAGCAAGCTCTTAAGCCTCTATATGAGTACAAGTCTCAATCTTGTGACCTAATTATGCTTAAGTCTTGTGCTTAATTAGTTTAGCAATTAATCATCATGTTTATGTTTAGGCATCACCAAATTAATGTAAGATTAGTACTAATCACCATAGTCTCGTGCTTAATTAGTTTAGCAATTAATCATCATGTTTATGCTTAGGCATCACCAAATTAATGTAAGATTAGTACTAATCACCATAACCATGCACATGGTATCCATGATTTTAACATGATATCAAAGCCTTCCCTATCCTCACATCACTAATCTCAACTCACATTAGTTTAATTACTTTACTAATCATCTAATTACCCATTAATCTCAACCTTATCCAATCTTCCCATTTGTGGTCCAAATTTCAAGTGCTTGCCATTGCCCATTCCCTAATCCATTAGCCAATTCCTTTTAGGGAGTTGTTTCTCAACCATAGGTGAATCCACAACTCAGAGCTATTGGTGAAATTTGTGTTATACGGCCACCTAGAAACGTTCCACCCGTGAATTGGTTTTTTTCTACCTATTTGCCTTATGTGCTCACAATTGGGTCAAGCCCTCTTAGGGCTATCTTAGCAATGGTATAAGCTCCTCACAAACCAAGTTTGAGCAAGGTTCCATCTACTGGAGTGAGCATAGCAGAAAAACGAGTTTGCCCCTTCTACTCGTTTTCACCCTTTTTGTGGAGATTTAAGATGGTTTCTTGGATCCATCTCTAAAGCTCCTCATCAAGATGAAGAAGTTAAAGCCAAAAGCCCCATCAAAGCTCTCACCATTGTACTAGAGAGTAGCCAAAGTAGCACTCTGGGGGAGTAAAACTCAACTCGACCATCTCTAAAATAATCTCTGAGCTAGAGAATCCAAAGAGCCTTTGAATTCCCTAGCCAAGTTGGAAATGAGGGGGGGTGAAAATATGTTGTAAAACTCGCATCTGACCACCTAAGAAAATGGCACCAAGGGGGGGTGTTGAGAAATATGGTGCCATAGAGCACAAGGAAGAGATAGGGAGTGAGTTGAGTAAGCCAAGCAAGAGCAAAGTCCAACATGAAGCCACATGAACAAAAGGAATTATCCCACATTGATGTACAAGTCCAAGGGTGTACCTCCTCATATAAAAGGGGGCCATTTCAAGCAATGAAATATGAAGCAACCTCTTAAGCCTCTATATGAGTACAACTCTCAATCTTGTAACCTAATTGTCCTTAAGTCTTGTTCTTAATTATTTTAGCAATTAATCATCACGTTTATGCTTAGGATTCACCCACCTTAGATTAGCTTAATCACCAAATTAATGTAAGATTAGTACTAATCACCATAGCCATGCACATGGTATCCATGATTTTAACGCAACTGTGGTGGTTGTTCTCTTTGTCTCGATGATGTCACCTTGTTTTTTTTTTTTCCATTTCAAAAAATGAAAGGTTTCACTTATGCCTTTCCCTTTGGTATTGTAAGGTTACATTAATTAATGCCACATAAGTAGTGGATTCAAGCAAGACCGGCAGGCAAAAACGAATGGAATCCCCTTGATTAGTAGAAGAATGCAACTTTGGAAAAGAAGGTATACGTTGATGTGTCCGAGAGAACCTTCCTCTATAACCTGTCAGAAGCACACTACCGTGAGAAGGAACTATCACCAACTGCACCACAACCCAACACAAACACCAAATGAAGGCACCAGTACACCCAGCTCATGACCTCTGGTTTCTAGCTGACACAAATGGACACTTAAGCACACTCCAAGGTCCTCAAACTATATAGCTGTCTCTTTCCGACATCCTCCCAGGTCATCTTTGATCTCCAAAAGTTTTGACAATCCACCTAGGAGCCTCTCCTAACCCCAGCTGACTACTAACCGACCAAAAATACTCTCCGCTACCATAAACAGATCAGATGTTGACAGAATACTTGCTTCCGAATTCTGATGCTAACCCTAGTCCAAAATGAGTCCTCGAGTATCCTCTATTGTCCTCTAGTGTCAACTAGCCTTATATCCACAACCCCATAAGCCTTTTGGACAACTTGCTGACCTTCTTCCAACTTTTCTCTGATCTTCACCTATTGGGAACTGCCTCAGAAGTCTAACGCAGAACCAACTGATTCAGAAGACCTCAACTAAAACAAAACCTTTCCTTAGGTGTTCTCCGACATCCACCAACTCTCATGATATACTTATCTAATCAAAATATCACCCTAGAGGATCTCTGCTGCCTATAGCTGATACACAACTGCCTCCAACTTAACTGTATTCTGACTTCTGACCCAACTGGGGCAGAAATTCTCTCCTCTATGTCCAGTGGCCCTCCTTAGCCCTTAAGACACTCAAACCCCAACAATACTCACTGATAGCTTCTGATGGTTTACTGACTCAGGAATATCTTTTCCTTCAGTTCTACCCGACTGCTGATAGCTGACAGTCAAACCTAGTTCAAAACATTCCTCTTCAATACAGAGAGACCAAAACCACTCCTAAACACCCATGACTAACCTCTATTGGGCTTCAGCTGATCTAGGCCAAATTGACCTGACACAATCTTTAACTAGCACCTAGACCACTAGCAATGCTCAAACTGTCAAACTGACTTCTGACTACTTGTTGTGATCGTCAGTCCAGACCTCACAAATGTTAAGACTAGAACAAAACTCAAACAACCTCAGCTGACCTTTGCTAACACACAATTGATCAAGCTGCCTCTTTTAAAACTTGCTGACTCAAACACAAACTAGTTGACACAGATTTGATTCAACACAAGTTAGCTCTTTACTCACAATTGTTTCTTCTCACAAACTTCATCAAAACAACATGAATAAAACAAAACATAAGATTTCATCAAACCAACACAACCATAATACCCCATGCATATAAAACTGATTCAATCTCAACATCCTTGAGATTTGGGGATAGAATAGGAAAAAGAGAACACGACGAAAAGAAGGAACCTCTGCACAATTATCCCAACAAAACCCTATATTCTTGACTTCACAAAGAACCAGAAATAACCACCATAACTGCAACTATACTCTGTAGACACCCACCAGCAAACATTGTAGAGAATTGTTGATGAAGGCTTTGAGCTGTCCACATTCTAACAGAATGGCAATCACAGAGGTCTTAGGGAACCCACCTCCCTCTCACCTTTTCAACTTCTGCTCTGGGCAAACTCAATTCAACTCAAACAAAGCTTGCGTTGTCTGATGCTCACACAAAATAGTTGCATCAAACTTCTCCAGAACTGCTTCACCCCCAAAACATCATCCCTCTTTCGCTCCTCATGATTCTATTTCTTCTCTGTGCCCTTTCGACCTTCTTCTTGATTTCTCTTCTCTACTCTCTTCTCGATGTCCAGCAGCTCACACAATCCCATCTTCATTGTCTACTACCAACTTCTTTTTCCATGTGTCTCCAATTCCAAGCTTCTCTCCACAGCTTCCCACAACTATTGCCCTTCTTTCATAGTCTCCCCTCTCTACTGCATACACGTGTATTTTCTTCTATTGGCTAGGGCGACAACGACTAATTTTAATTTTTTGGAAAGTGGCCACACAACAAGTACCTTTCCTAAGGTTTCTAACCATACATCAATGATTCATTTTGTTTTCTTGGGGTGGGGTGGACATATCTATTGGGAATTTTCTATGGGCACAAAAAAACTATCATATTTTGCCCAATCTCCTATAAGACCCTCTCACCTTTTCAAATTCTGCTCTGGGCAAACTCAAGTCAACTCAAACAAAGCTTGCGTTGTCTGATGCTCACACAAAATAGTTGCATCAAACTTCTCCAGAACTGCTTCACCCCCAAAACATCATCCCTCTTTCGCTCCTCATGATTCTATTTCTTCTCTGTGCCCTTTCGACCTTCTTCTTGATTTCTCTTCTCTACTCTCTTCTCGACGTCCAGAAGCTCACACAATCCCATCTTCATTGTCTACTACCAACTTCTTTTTCCATGTGTCTCCAATTCCAAGCTTCTCTCCACAGCTTCCCACAACTATTTCCCTTCTTTCATAGTCTCTCCTCTCTACTGCATATACAGGTGTATTTTCTTCTATTGGCTAGGGCGGCAACGACTAATTTCAATTTTTTGGAAAGTGGCCACACAACAAGTACCTTTCCTAAGGTTTCTAACCATACACCAATGATTCATTTTGTTTTCTTGGGGTGGGGTGGACATATCTATTGGGAATTTTCTATGGGCACAAAAAAACTATCATATTTTGCCCAACCTCCTATAAGACCCTCTCACCTTTTCAACTTCTACTCTGGGCAAACTCAAATCAACTCAAACAAAGCTTGCGTTGTCTGATGCTCACACAAAATAGTTGCATCAAACTTCTCCAAGATTGCTTCACCCCCAAAACGTCATCCCTCTTTCGTGCCCTTTCGACCTTCTTCTTGATTTCTCTTCTCTACTCTCTTCTCGACGTCCAATAGCTCACACAATCCCATCTTCATTGTCTACTACCATTTTCTTTTTCCATGTGTCTCCAATTCCACGCTTCTCTCCACAGCTTCCCACAACTATTTCCCTTCTTTCATAGTCTCCCCTCTCTATTGCATACAGGTGTATTTTCTTCTATTGGCTAGGGCGGCAAGGACTAATTTTAATTTTTTGGAAAGTGGCCACACAACAAGTACCTTTCCTAAGGTTTCTAACCATACATCAATGATTCATTTTGTTTTCTTGGGGTGGGGTGGACATATCTATTGGGAATTTTCTATGGGCACAAAAAAACTATCACAAAAAAAGAGAGGTTTATCCAAATACAAATAAGTATCTGTTGCACAGCTGACACATCAGAGCAGGCTAGTTTGTATCCAACATCTCTTCATCTTTCTGAATTGTCATAATTCTACACCAATATGGCTTCAACCTGTAACCATTGACTCTCTTGGAATGCAGCTGGTCATGCACGTCAGCTAGTTGATAAGTACCATTTCATATATATGTATAACCTTGAAAGAAATCTCCCACTTAATGTAGAACTTGGTCTGGAAGGTGTTGTCCATCTTGTTGTTGTATTTGAGCACCAGGTCTCCTTCTTTGATGCATTTTTCCTTGATAATTTCATTAAAATGCTTAGCTCTTTTATTGCTTAACAGGATACAGTGGTCCAAGGCTTCTTCTCTGGCTAACTACAACTCTTGTACATCTAAAAATCTCTCTTTTTACACATCCAAACAATTGTCTTCATGCTTCAGAAGAAACTATAAACTGGGAATCTCAACTTCAATGGGCATCATAGCCTCTTTCCCAAGAACAAGATGTGAAAACTCAGTATTTAACAGCTGTCCTGTAAGCCCAAATTGCTGAGGAAACATGCAAATCCCACTACTTGGGATGCTCCTCCAGACACTAGCATAGTACACAAATCTCCATTGAATCTTTCTACCAGGCCATTGTATTTTGGATAGTAAGGAGTAGAAAACCTATGTGTGATGTGTAACTTCTGCATGAGCTTCTATACAACCTCTCCTATGAATCCAAGCCCCTGTTATGTTAATAGCTCTAATGGCATACCAAATCTCGTACATATTTCTTCAAATAAAAATTTGGCCACCTCCTTAGCATGGCTAGATTCTTTACACATCTAGATTCAACCCATTTGGTTAGATAGTCTACTCCAGTCATCAATATGTAGGTCTCGCCCTTAATAGTAGTGGGCGCAGAGGACCAATTGCATCCAACCCCCATTTCTCAAAAGCCCCACATGATACAATAATTTTTCGCAATTCATATTGCAAAACATTTCTACCTTGTTTCTGATAAGGTGGTTCAGAGCTTTTACACCAATGATACATATCCCTTCTCAAACTGGGCCATACATACCTAGCTGTCAAAGCTTTTCTCAGTGTGAACTTCAGGGAAAAATGCCCTCCACATACCCCTTCATGGCAGGAGGCCATAATGGCAAAGATCTCCTCCCTAATTGTAACTCTTCTCAGAGTCAAGTCCTTACCTTGCATATACAGTTGATCATTCAAAAGAGTATATTGTAAAGCTTTCCTTATAAAACCATATTTCGGCCTCTTGGACAAATCTACAGGTATAAGACTTGTATGTAGAAAATCTTCAATTTTCTATAAATTCCCTCTTTCAACATACATGGGATGGTGGGCTACAGTGATGGTATATACATCCATGTTTTTGCCCAACCCCTCCTTTGCTAATGCATCTAAAGCTTGATTTTGTTCTCTCTTCACATGTATCTACACTTCCTCGAACCTGGGTAACATCCTTTTTATTTGGAAATTCCATTCCTTTAATTTAGGATTCTTTGCTTTCCAAACAGCTTGTAGCTGTCTAATGACCAACAAGCTATCTTCCTTGATGATAGGCCTTCTGATTCCCCTCTTAATGACCAACAAGCTATCTTCCTTGATGATAGGCCTTCTGATTCCCCTCTTAATGCCTTGCTGCAACCCATACTCCAAGGTAGCATATTCAGCCTCATTGTTGGTCTGCACTTGCAATTTAATTCTTTCTTTAAATACTTCATTGCCTTTTGGGTTCAACAAGACTATTCCTCCACTAGCCGCTCCTGAGCTTCTCTTGAAAGCCCCATAAAAAAACAGAGTGAAAGCATCTGACAGCCCTATTTCAGGGTCCTTCCACCTGGGCACCTTCTTTTTTGCTACAGTCTCTTCCTTCAACACTACTGGATTCTGCCTATATGTTAGAATGTCAAGTAGTTTAGCCCTAGTGTCCTCCACCATGCAAGTAAACTGGAACCCTGTAACTCAATCGACCACTTGGACACCTGGGCACCTTCTTTTTTGCTACAGTCTCTTCCTTCAACACTACTGGATTCTGCCTATATGTTAGAATGTCAAGTAGTTTAGCCCTAGTGTCCTCCACCATGCAAGTAAACTGGAACCCTGTAACTCAATCGACCACTTGGACACTTGGACACCTGGGCACCTTCTTTTTTGCTACAGTCTCTTCCTTCAACACTACTGGATTCTGCCTATATGTTAGAATGTCAAGTAGTTTAGCCCTAGTGTTGTCCTCCACCATGCAAGTAAACTGGAACCCTATAACTCAATCGACCACTTGGACAACCTCTCATCATAAGGAATGTCAGACTAGATCATATGCACTATATTAATCTAGTCCCCCTTCTTCTCTTTTCTAGGTCGCCTTGTGCTCACCAGCTTGCTCCATGTACTTCTGAGTTTGGGGCACAACTGTAATAGTCAGACTAGGACCCTTCTGTTGAAGGTCCTTCATCAAGTCATATTCTTCCTCTTGGACACCCAAAGGAAAGTCTTGCATACCAATGTGTCTTCTAGGCCTAGTTTTCTTCTTTCCTTCCTTGGGCTGATCCTTTACTTGCTTCCCTTATTCCTCTTGGATGGACTTGATGCATCCGCCACTTCTACCCCTCTTGTCCTTTTGTTGGCTAAAATATCTACTTCCTCATCAGCTCCAATCAAATTCATCTCTCCATGTCTTATTCCATTTACTGGCTATGCTGAACTAGTGCCACAGGAGGCTGATTAGGGATCTCCTCTGCCCTCTTGATACCTTGTCTTTCCTCTCTCCTAGGTGCCAGAGGATACACATCACCTCCCATTCTTCTAGGATATGGACACTGAGGTGATATATGCCCCCTTTCCATACAATTAAAGCATTGCACATTCATGTTTAGGCCTCCTCTTCCCCTGCCTCCCATAACATCTCTATTTGCTACCCTAGGGGGATTTCTACCTCCTTGCAACAAATTAAGATTCAAGTTTTCCATCTGCTGAGTCAAATGGTTAATACCCTGCATCAGCTAATCAAAAACCATCGGGGCACATGGAACATCTCCTTCTACTCTTCTCTCCCCAGGCATAGCTTACCTTCCTTCAGTCTAAACTTCCCTCTGTTTTTGAGACAGTCTCTATAGTTTCCACTACTTCTCTCTAGCGATTCTCAAAGCCTCTTCAAAGATTCTAGGTCACTTCAAATCCACCTTCTCATTCATATCAATATGAAGGGACTCGATAAACATGTGTTTCTTTAGTAGAATAGGCAGATGCTCTGTTCCTAGGAACATATCCCATCTTACCCAGAGGTCTTCAAAATGGTCTACAAATCTGTCAAACACATTAGACAGATTATGCTTCAACTTCTGGATTTCCTACCACAGAGCATTTGGGGATTCCCCCTACTTATAATACTACACCAAGGCCACTTTAACATCTTCATAAGCCTGACCCTAATTTAGCTGAGCTCACCATGTCTATAGCCACCTTTTGGAATCTCTCTTTAATAACATTGACAACAAGGTTAACTTATCCTCATCTCTATCCTTCCCAAAGGTAAATGCTACCAACTCCATCCCTGCCAAAAATTCCTCTCAATCCTCTCTAGCATGCCCATAGAACACTGGATATGAAAGCATGGCTACCATATCTACTCTTTTAAAAACTCTTAGACTTGCAAACAAACTAAAAGGGTGCTTCAAAGCCCTCCTCAGTGGGGGTACCAAAAAAATGACGTGTCTAGGAGAACCTGCCTCTATAACCCTTCCGAAGCACACCACAGTGAGAAGGAACTATCACCAACTGCACCATAACCTAGCATAAACACTAAACGAAGGCACTAATACACCCAATTGATGACCCTTGGTTTCCAGCTAACATAGGTGGATACTTACACACACTCCAAGCTCCTCAAACTATATAGCTGTATCTTTTTTTCCAACATCCTCCTAGGTCAGCTTTGATCCCCAAAATTTCCGACAATCCACCTAGGAGCCTCTCCTGACCCCATCTGACTACTAGAAATACTCTCAATTGCCCCACAGAGAGATTAGAGATTGACAGAATACCTTCTTTCAAATTTTGATGCTAACCCCAATCCAAAATGAGTCCTTCATTGTTAGCTAACATTATATCCATAATCCTAGAAGCCTTTTGAAACAACTTGCTGGCCTTCTTCCGCGAGGACTGGGAGATGCCTCAGAAGTCTAGAACCAACTGATTCAGAAGCCCTCAACTAAAACATAACCTTTTCTTAGGTTTCCTTTAACATCCCCCAACTCTTAGGATATAGTTATCTAATCAAAGTATCACCCTAGAGGATCTCTACTGCCTACAGTTGATACATAGCTACGTTCCACTTGACTTTATTTTGACTTCTGACCAATCTAACCCAACTGGAGCATATTTTCTATCCTCTATTTACACGGACGCTCTTTAGCCCTTAAGACACTCAAACCTCAGTAAGACTCACCTCTCTACACTCTCAGATGAGAGATTCTGATGGTCTACTAACTTAGGAATATTTTTTCCTTTAGTTTTGCCCGACTTTGATAGTTGACAGTCAGACGTAGTTCAAAACTTTCCTCTTCATCAATACATAGAGACCAAAAACACTCCTGAACACCCACTCTAACCCCTATTGGGCTTCAGTGCTAATCTAGGCCAACTTCCTTACGATTTGACATAGTCTTTAACTGGCACCTAGATCACTTACAATGCTCAAGCTGTCTGACTACTTCTGATTGTCAGTCTCTAGACCTCACAAATGTTAAATAAGACCAGACCAAAACTCAAACAACCTCAGCTGACCTTTGCTGACACACAACTGATCAAGCTACCTCCTTTAAAACTTGTTGTCTCAAAAACAAACTAACTAACATAGATTTGATTCAACACAAGTCAGCTCTTCACTCACAGTTGTTTCTTCTCACAAACTCCATCAAAATAACATGACTAAAACTAAAACATAAGATTTCATCAAACCAACACAACCAAACTACCATGTGTATATAAAACTGATTCAATCTCAACATCCCTGAGATTTGGAGATAGGATAGGAAAAAGAGAACACGATGAAGCCAAGTAACGTCTGCATAATTATCCCAACAAAACTGTATTCTCAACTTCATAAAGAACCAAGAATAACCACCATAGCTATAGCTATACTCTGCAGACACCCACACCAACAAACATTGACTAGAATTGTTGATGAAGGCTTTGAGCTATCCAAGTACTAACAGAATTGTAGTCACACAGAGTCTTAGGGAACCCACCTCCTATAAGACCCTCTCACCTTTGTAACTTCTACTCTGGGCAAATTCAAATCAACTCAAACAAAGCCTGCGTTGTCTTCTGCTCACACAAAACAGTTGCATCAAACTTCTCTAGAACTGCTTCACCCCCAAAACATCATCCCTCTTTCGCTCCTCATCATGACTCTATTTCTTCTCTGCGCCCTTTCGACCTTCTTCACAATTTCTCTTCTCTACTCTCTTCTCAATGTCGAGCTCACACAATCCCATCTTCACTATCTACTAATACTAACTTCTTTTTCCACGTCTCCAATTCCAAGCTTCTCGCAACTATGGACCTTCTTTTACAGTCTCCCCTCTCTACTTTCAGAATGGCTTTGACCAAATCCTTCCATCCCTCTTCATTAGAACCACACACCTCTTGTAGAAAATTCCTGGGCAGAACACAAATCATGACTATTTTGTTTAAATCACTGAGTGCATATTGAAAGTTTATGTTACTTTGTTGTACGAATCCTTTTCTTCCGTGCTCCACCTTTAAACGCAAGAGATTCTATACCAGCCAATGTCTTTTTGTGTTCATGAGCACCATTTGGCGTTGCTTTGAGTCATTTGATAAGTTCCTCTAGCCTTTGAATCTTTGCATCCTTCTCCACATTCTCTGCAAGGATCTCTTTCATTTTATCTGATGATGTTTTAAGTCCTTCTTGACATTGTAAAAGGCTGAATTGTGATGCTTGCAATTGAGATTGGAGAATATGGGTTTGCCAAGCTCCACTTGTAGTCAATTTTCTGCAGTATCCTAATAAGCCAAGCTCTCCTTCACCAACAAATTGCATAAAAGATGATAAATTACGGAAAGGAGGGTTTGCTCTTAATGGAGGGTCAACTGGATAGAGATGCCCATCAACCCAAAGATCTACATTTTTTGCCTTAGCTATCCTACGAGCTTGGATAGATTGTGCATGAGTAGGATGGGTTTTTTTAGAGCTGCCATACTCTTCAGGAATACGAATGTGTAAATCAACCTTCTGTTTTCTAGCTTCACAAGGGGCTATACACACAGCTTGCAAAGGCTCCATAGCTAAGCAGAGGAAGAAGCTAAAGCAAAGAGATCCTCATAGGGAGAGAGAGAGAGAGAGAGAGAGAGAGAGAGAGAGAGAGAGAGAGAGAGAGAGAGAGAGAGAGAGAGAGTGAGTGAGAGAGACTGTTAAAACTTTGCTGTTGTTTTGCAGGTTTAACACAAATCCGTTTTTCTAAGTAGAAAATGATATTTTTGATATACAAATATACTAACATGGAGTTTTTCATCAATAAATTACATTTATGAGAAAAATTAAAAAACAATAATTTTTGGGATCCCCACAATTTCGGGATCTGACAGTTAGTTATGTTTATGGGGTTGTGGGGACCTGACAGCTAGTTAGTATGGATGTACTGGCTCCTGACACGCTTCTGACGTGACCCTTGAATTACAAGCTTTTTGGAGGGAAAAATTTATTTTCATCATACATATTGGTTGGGTAGTGTTTTTTCCACCTCAAAATGTAAAAAAATAAAAAATTTTCACTTTTTGGGGCCCACCTAAATACGAGAATGTTTTGCTGATATGGAAGGGAGATATGGTGGGAGTTAATGAGAAAGGAGATTTCAAATTGACAAGAAAGATTCAATTTATAGAGAGTGAAGATAAAAAATTCAAAAAGTAAGAGAGAGAGTATGAGAAAAGTCAAAAAGTAAGAGAGAGAGTATGAGAATATTCCCTTTAAAAAGTGAAACTAGGGGGGTATGGCTGATGTGGCAAGGCAAAAAATAGGGGTCATCATAGCCTTTGTCTCCCTTAAGCCCAGCTTTTTAAGATCTAATCCCTTAAAATTAGGAAACCTTAGGAGGCACTTTTTGGGTCCAAAAAATTCCTAATGGTGTACCAAGCCTGAGGGATTCACTCTTAGAAAAATTATGATATCATGTGAGTGTACAAGACGGGGGTTTTTTGAAATGAGGCGTAAGCTTATAAGATAGGGGTAAGGCCATGTATTTAGGTTAATACTAAGACACTAAGATTTAATTCAAATCCATCTTTTCTTAAATATCATAAGAATTCTTCTTTTAACTAAATACCAATACCTCTTTTTTTGAATAAACTTAAAATGCCTCTTTTTTCATAAATCAAATCTATCTAAAATTCTTCTTAAAAATTACATAAAAATATCCATTAATTTCATTATGCTAGAAATTCCACTTTTCTCATTCAAATGATTGGATTCCAAATATGGTGGGAATTCCTCTTTCATCATTTAAATTTATCTATGCAAAAAGATAAATTTAACTAAATTTTCTCTTAAAAATCAAATAAAATATCCATTATTTTAGTATTCCAATTTTTTTATCTTTCCTCATTGGAATACGTGGAATTCTGTTGTCATGGAAATTTCTCTTTTATCATAAAAATGAATTACTAGAAATTCTCCTTTTTCCTAATTAACTATTTATGTATAAACATAAAAATCCATTTTTCCATGGTTATGATGAGAATTATTCAATTAACCTAGGATGATTAATCCTAGAATATGGTAGGAAGTCCTCTTTTCATATTATGTATGAAAATGATTTATGTGTTAATTTTTTAAAAATTTTACCATAGCTCCGTTGCTATTACTGATAATTTTCAATAATTTTGAAAGCATAAAGTTTTAGTAATACAATATGATAGAATAACTACCGTTTGGATCAATATCCAATTATGGACTTGATTCCTAATTTTTTCATAAGTTAAATAGCATAAAAGCATTAAAAAGCCACTTCTTTGACCTCTAATTTGACAAGCATAGAAATTACTTTTAGATTTGAGAATTGCTTCATGAGATGAGAAGCATCATTTGAATATAAAATTGGTCATAGGAATGACCATTCTTTGGGGGAGAGAGAGATATGCTTTAAAAAATATTTTAATTTAAGCATAAATGAAAACTTTATGTGTTTAATTACTCAAATTCATTAGAGAGCTTCAATTGCATTAAAGAGCCATTCAATTGAATACTTCTCAAGCTTGAGAGGGGTTGAAAAGTGAGAAACATTTAGAGATTAAGAAAAAGACCATAAAGTTACACTTTACCTCTTATTTTTCTTGATTCTTTAGTCTACGGAGAGGCCCCCAACCAATCAATTGGTTTAAATTTTGTACTCAGTCAACTCTTCATCTTATGTGGGCATTTACTCATTTTTGGGTATTTTCTTTTATTCATTGGATTTATCTCATCCCAACACTTGGATTAATCTTATTGGTCCATAGGAACCTTAATTGGTGGACCATAATCCAAAATTTTCAGAAAATCTTGACCCTTAGGCGGCTAAGGTATTTTAAATCATTTTTAATTAATTCCAATTACACCTTGGAAAATTTATTTTGATTTTCTATTTCAGGAAAATATTTTTTTATATTTGTAGAATTTATATATCCAAAAATATCTCAATATTGATTTACCACTCTCTAGAAATTTTTATCTCACTAGGCAAAACAAGAAAAAATAATATTTGCTTGTATTCAGAAACAGGGAATGATTACAGGGTATTGAGGTAAAGGCTTATTTATTATTCAGGCTGAGGTCCATGCCATCAAGCATTTGTTTGGACATTTTGACTATGATCAATGGGTTAGACCAAATCAACGGTGTAAGGTAATCTTGTCCATACAAAGCTTTGAAAGGACTCATCCCAATGCTTCGATGATAAGAAGAATTGTGAACAAATTCGACTAGATGCAAATGGCTTAATCAATTTTTATGGGTTCCCTGTCGCGCCGTCGCAGCATGACCGAAGGACATCTTCTATTACTTGATTTACTCTTTCAATCTGGCCATCTGTTGTTCCTACTGCTTCAAAGAATGCAGTCCAGAATTTTGATGTGAATTTGGGATCTCTGTCACTTACTATCCTCCTGGGTAAGCCATGCAATATGAAGATTTCTTTAAGGAAAACTCTGGCAACAGCCATTGCACTGTATGTTTCTTTCACTAGAATCAGATGGGCAACTTTGGTTAGCCTGTCAACTACCACAAAAATGGACTTGTAACCTGATTGCACTGAAGGTAATCCAGTGACAAAGTCCATATTGATACATTCCCACTTCATATGAGAAATGTCTAGAGGTTGCAGTTTCCCTGGCATCTTGATTCTCTAACACATCAAGCATTTCCGTACATGATCAAGTACATCCTTTTTGAGTCCTGGCCAGAAGAAGCTTTTCTTCACAGACATATAGGTTTTTATAAACCCTGGATGTCCAGCTATCAGGCTATCATGGGCTTCTCTCAGAGTTCTTCCCTTTATTCCCTCATCATTGGGGATACATAGCCGATTATTATAATACATGCATCCTTCATCCAATTTGTACCCAAGAACTTGACGCATTTCCTGAGAAGTCTTGCTTTCTTGTATCAGAAGGGTAGCAATAGAGGCAAAGAATTTGTCCTGCATGATTTTCTCCTTTGCTTCACTAATCAATGGATTTGACACCACTGTAATTGAGCATGGAGGCTTTTCTATTGAGCACATCTGCCACCACATTTTCTTTCCCCGGTCGATACTTAATCTCAAAATCAAATTCCTGCAGGGTCTGCATCCATCTCCTTTGATGCATATTGAGATCTATCTTTGTGAACATTTGGGTCCCACTTAACCCTCTAGGATCCTCCTTGTGTCCTAGCACTTCACTCAGGGACCGCTTTGTTGATCCTCGCCCATCGTACCAGAAGCGCACCATTTTAACCGTACCGAGGATGGTCAAGACCTCGGCAGGCTTTGCCGCGAGCGACGTCCCTTGATGACTCCCCGCCAGCTGTTCAACGAACCTCCTCTTACTAAAACATATGCCAAATGCTTCCTCCAGCATTCTTGCATAAAACAATGCTTTGAATGAAAAACAGAGGTTCCGATGTGCAAGTAAAATTCCTAGTTTGAGATTGGTTCCACAAAACCCCTTTCTCCATAATTCCCGGTTTCATAATAATGAGGATCCTTGATCTCTCATGAGGGTAAACTACCCAACCATCATTTTGTCTGTTTGTCCAACTAGATTCTTGGTGAGTTCGGTCAAAGGAAAAACTAATTTAGTTCCGGTAGTCTATTCTTTGCATTTAGGAACTGGAATTGGTCACTAAGTTTCAGATCGAGAGATGGACAAGTAGGGTTACTGTTCGTCCCTCTCGTAGACCTAACCAAATTCATTCGGTTTAGTTTTAACAAGGATTCCCTTCAGATAAACATCTAACTTTGGGTAAATATCAATTTAGTGATTTTACCAATTAAAATATCAAAAGATATTCTTTTTGCCACATAGTTTCTCGACCTTAATTCCTTGGTAAAATTATGGTGGAAATTCATCTTTTAACACTAAGACTTAATTCAAATCCATCTTTTCTTAAATATCATAAGAATTCTTCTTTTAACTAAATACCAATACCTCTTTTTTTGAATAAACTTAAAATCCCTCTTTTTTCATAAATCAAATCTATCTAAAATTCTTCTTAAAAATTACATAAAAATATCCATTAATTTCATTATGCTAGAAATTTCACTTTTCTCATTCAAATGATTAGATTCCAAATATGGTGGGGATTCCTCTTTCATCATTTAAATTTATCTATGCAAAAAGATAAATTTAACTAAATTTTCTCTTAAAAATTAAATAAAATATCCATTATTTTAGTATTCAAATTTTTTTCTCTTTCCTCATTGGAATACATGGAATTATATTATCGTGGGAATTTCTCTTTTATCATAAAAATGAATTACTAGAAATTCTCCTTTTTCCTAATTAACTATTTATGTATAGACATAAAAATCTAATTTTCCATGGTTATGATGAGAATTATTCAATTAACCTAGGATGATTAATCCTAGAATATGGTAGGAAGTCCTCTTTTCATATTATGTATGAAAATGATTTATGTGTTAATTTTTTAAAAATTTTACCATAACTCTGCTGCTCTATTACTGATAATTTTCAATAATTTTGAAAGCATAAAGTTTTAGTAATACAATATGATAGAATAACTACCATTTGGATCAATATCCAATTATGGACTTGATTCCTAATTTTTTCATAATTTAAATAGCATAAAAGCATTAAAAAGCCACTTCTTTGGCCTCTAATTTGACAAGCATAGAAATTACTTTTAGATTTGAGAATTGCTTCATGAGAAGCATCATTTGAATACAGAATCGGTCATAGGAATGACCATTCTTTGATGGAGAGAGAGATGCTTAAAAAAACTTTTTAATTTAAGTATAAATGAAAACTTTATGTGATTAATCATTAAATTCATTAGAGAGAGCTTCAATTGCATTGAAGAACCATTTAATTGAATACTTCTCAAGCTTGAGAGGGGTTGAGTAGTGAAAAACATTTAGAAGATTAAGAAAAAAGACCATAAAGTCAAACTTTACCTCTTGTTTTGCTTGATTCTCTAGTCTAAGGAGAGGCCCCCAACCAATCAATTGGTTTAGTATGTTGATGAAGACTCTAAAGAAGGTGGAAGAGAGAGAGAAGCTCCAATCTCTCCAATTTATAGAGGATTTTTAGAGGATAATAGAAAATATGCTTATTTTAGAGTAATACTGGCATGGTCTAATTCACAGATGAGAATACAAAATAATGAGGGTCTATTTATAGGAGAGGGAGGCCACTAACTGAGTCCAACTAAGTTCTAGAATTTTCCAGCTTCAGTTTGGCTGAATTTGGACAAGATTTGGACTAGTTTGGCTCCCTTTTTTATTTAGGAGAGAGGAGAGATAAAAATATCTTATTATTATTTAGTTTAAAACTCCTCCACACATGAAAAATAGGCACCTCCTTTAAGGCTCCCCCTTTTCTTACCAAGGTGTCAAAAATGAATGATTACTCCAAAATATCTCATTTTTTTAGTAATATTTTCTAATTTTTAACTAATAAATCTTGTACTCAGTCAACTCTTTATCTTATGTGGGCATTTACTCATTTTTGGGTATTTTCTTTTATTCATTGGATTTATCTCATCCCAACACTTGGAATAATCTTATTGGTCCATATAGGACCCTTAATTGGACCATAATTGTAAGATTCCTCCCCAGCCCCTCAAGATGTCCAGTTTCTTTCCATGTAATCAATCCCATTTTCAGAATAATAAAAGATCTTGATTCTACTTGTTTTGGCCTAGAGAGAGAAAATATTATAGAGAGGGATAATTCAGTTTTTAAATATCTTTGGATGAAAAAATATCCCTTCTTATTAAAATAAATTCCCCCGAAATAGAAGTTTAAAAAAGAAATTCCTAAGGTGCATTAGAAATAAATCATAATGTGCACAAAAGACCTTAACCTAAGGGTCAAGATTTTTTAAAAAAGAATAAAAGAAAAACCCCCCAAAAATGAGTAAAATCTCACATAAGATGAAGAGTGGACTAAGGACGAGACTAAGGACCAAAGATAAGAATTAAAAAACTGAATTTTGACACCTCAGAGTGGGGATCTCCCCTCATGAAGTAGGCGCCTTTTTTCTCACAATTACCCTTAATTCTTAATCAATAAAATGAGATATTTTCATCTCTCTTCTCTCCTGTTTCAAAACTAGATCCAAAAAGTGCAGGTGTAAGAACCTTCCTTTCTGATCTTATAATTATTCCCCTCTCCGAAATGAAAGAAAGATCCTGTTTTATCCTGTTTTGGCCTGGAGAGAGAAAATGTCTAGTGGGAGGTAATTCAAACTTGAGATATTTTTGGATATAAAAATCCTCCTAGTGTCTAAAATGGTTTTCCTTAAAACAAAAATTCAAAAAGAACTTTCCAATAAGCAACTGGAATTAATTGAAAATAGGTATAAAGGACCTTAGCCTAAGGGTCTAGATTTTCAAACTTTTTTTTGATAATGGTCCAATTAAGGTTCCTATGGACCAATAAGATTAATCCAAATGTAGGGAGGAGATAAATTGAAGAATAAAAGAAAAACCCCCCAAAAATGAGTAAATGCTCACATAAGATGAAGAGTGGACTAAGGACCAAAGAAAAGAATTAAAAAACTGAATTTTGATACCTCAATTTGGGGATATCCCCTCATGAAGTAGGTGCCTTTTTCTCATCATTACCCCCAATTTTTAATCAATAAAATGAGATATTTTCATCTCTCCTCTCTCCTATTTCAAAACTAGATCCAAAAAGTAAACTGAACTGACCCAAAAATGGTCAAAAATTGACCAAACGGATTTGGAAAATTCTAGAATTAGTTTTCTTGGTTAGAGGCTCACTTTTTCCTATAAATAGAATCCTCCCCCTTTGTAAAAGCTTAATGGTGTTTATGCACTATTACTCTACTCCTGTCCTGAGCCATCTACATTGAATTTTTTAATAATTCAATTATTTTTGGCCTAATCTTCTCCAAAGTGAATTGGTGGCCACTATTACTTCAAACAATAGTAGAACCCTCAATCCCTCAAGCCAAAGGAGAGCTTACAAGCTCTATGTAAGCTAATTTTCTTTAGTTACAAATTTTAATGAAAAAATCTATGGTTGTCTTGATTTTTTATGAATTGCAGATGATTGAATTAAATTCAAATGCTATGCCTTTGATAAAAAGACCACCCCCTTCTCTTCTTTACATTCCAACCTTTCTTAATCCTAGAAAGATTAACTAATTAATTAATTAAACTCTTCTTACTGTTTACTCTCTTGAATTTAGAAAATTATATAGATTAGAGTTCTATAATTCTAAATTGGGCTCATTAAGTTAACTGTAGAAAGATAAAAATGAGAAATGGTTAGCCATACAAAGAAGGTTATGGTAAAATTTTCCAGATTTTTGTGAAAAAGAAAGTTTAATTTATGTTATTCCAAAAGAGTAATTCCCACCATTTTTGCATCCAGAAGAAATATTCTAATTACTCCATGTACATATTCACCTATGAATATGCATGGATATCACTGATATTAATTATTAAATTTGATTTTATGCATAGAAAGATGCATAAATAAATTTTTTTAATTATAAAAGCATTATTCTTATAAAAATTAATTTTTATGCATAAATAGATGCATAAAGAAATTCTTTTTATTTTAAAAGTGTTATTCCTATTAAATTTGATTTTTATGCATAGAAAGATGCATAAAGGAAATTTTTTTAATTACAAAAGTGTTATCCTTATTAAATTTGATTTCTATGCATAGAAAGATGTATAATGGAATTTGTTTTATTATAAAAGTGTTATTCTTATTAAATTTGATTTCTATGCATAAAAAGATGCATAATGAAATTTTAGTATTATAAAAGTGTTATTATTATTAAATTTGTTTGTATCCATAGAAAGATGCATAATGGAATTTTTTTATTACAAATTAAATTTGATTTTTATGCATAGAAAGATGCATAAAGGATTTTTTAATCATAAAAGTGTTATTCTTATTAAATTTGATTTCTATGCAAAGAAAGATGCATAATGGGATTTTTTTATTACAAAAGTGTTATTCTTATTAAATTTAATTTTTATGCATAGAAAGATGCGTAAAGAAATGTTTTTATTATAAAAGTGTTATTCTTATTAAATTTGATTTCTATGAATAGAAAGATGCATAATGGAATTTATTTTATTACAAAAGTGTTTTTTTATTAAATTTGATTTTTATGCATAGAAAGATGCATAAAGGAATTTTTTTATTATAAAAGTTTTATTCTTATTAAATTTGATTTCTATGCATAGAAAGATGCATAATGGAATTTGTTTTATTAAAAAAGTGTTATTCTTATTAAATTTGATTTCTATGCATAGAAAGATGCATAATAGAAATTTTTTTAATTACAAAAGTGTTATTCTTATTAAATTTGATTTTTATGCATAGAAAGATGCATAAAGGAATTTTTTATTATAAAAGTGTTATTCTTATTAAATTTGATTTCTATGCATAGAAAGATGCATAATGGAATTTTTTTATTACAAAAGTGTTATTCTTATTAAATTTGATTTCTATGCATAGAAAGATGCATACTGGAATTTTTTTAATTACAAAAGTGTTATTCTTATCAAATTTGATTTTTATGCATAAATAGATGCATAAAGAAATTTGTTTTATTTTAAAAGTGTTATTGCTATTAAATTTGATTTTATGCATAAATAGATGTATAAAAGGATTTTTTTTTAAAAAGTGTTATTCTCATTGAAGTTGATTTTTACGCAATGTTTAAATTCTATGAGTATTTGATAAATGAATAATTAAATACTCTAAGAGAGAAATTTCTATCGTTTTATATTCACACGGATTGTAGAAAGAAAATTCAAGAAATGTATCGAAATCAAAATATTCAGATAAATGATTAATTTATTCCTCATTGGAATTTGTAACTAATTTAGAAATCAGTTAAGTGAATATTCAAAGAAAGAAATTCAGTAAAACAGTAACTGAATTATCAAACCTTTTCAAGAAAGATAATTCAAGAAAAATCTTATCCAACTCGAACCTTGAATAAGACTATGACCAAGACCAAACTCTTTCGTCAGTTTTGAGGAAAGAAGGTGTGACCAATTTAGAAAAATACACTCAAAACTCTCGCCGAATTTGAAACTAAGTTTGAGACCCTTCGAATTGATCTGTGGATCAAGGTTATAGAATTCGAGGAATTCTGGTATGAAATTTAGAATTCCAATCAAGAAGTTTTGGGGATACTGATTCAAGAAATACTCCTTGTATTCAAAAGAAAATCAAACTGAAAATGGATGTGAATGTGTATGTGAAGAATGAATGTGAATGTGTATGTGAAGAATGGATGTGGATGAGTATGTGATGAAAATGGATGTGGATGTGTATGTGAAGAATGGATGTGAATGTGTATGTGAAGAATGGATGTGGATGTGTATGTATATGTGATGAAAATGGATGTGAATGTGTATGTGAAGAATGGATGTGAATGTATATGTGAAGAATGGATGCGAATGTGTATGTGAAGAATGGATGTGGATGTGTATGTGATGAAAATGGATGTGAATGTGTATGTGAAGAATGGATGTGGATGCGTATGTGATGAAAATGGATGTGAATGTGTATGTGAAGAATGGATGTGGATGTGTATGTGAAGAATGGATGTGGATGTATGTGAAAGAATGGAAGTGAATGTGTATGTGAAGAATGGATGTGGATGTGTATGTGAAAGAATGTGATGTGATGTAAAGAGATGTGATGTGACATGAATATATGTGATGTGATGTAAAGAGATGTGATGTGACATGAATATATGTGGATGTGAAGTGATAGATATATGGATAGATATGAGTGAATGAGATGTGAAGTGATAGATATATGGATAGATGTGAGTGAATGAGATGTGATGTGAATCGGGATGTGAATGAATGAGATGTGATGTCATGTGAATCGAGATGTGAATGAATGATATGGGATGTGAATGAATGTGATGTGATGTGATGTAAATAGGGATAGATGTGAATGGATGATATGTGATGTGAATGAATGTGATGTGATGTGATGTGAAACGGGATAGAGGTGAATGAATGAGATGTGATGTGAATGGATGAGATGTGATGGGATGTGAATCGGGATAGATGTGAATGAATGAGATGTGAGGTGAATGAGATGTGATGGGATGTGAATGAGATGTGAGGTGAATGAGATGTGATGGGATGTGAATCGGGATAGATGTGAATGAATGAGATGTGAGGTGAAATGGATGTGATGTGATGTGGAATCGGGGTAGATAAATGGATGAGATGTGAATGAATGTGATGTGATGAGATGTGGATATGGGTAGATGCGAGTGGATGAGATTTAATGAGGATAAATGAGGAAAGATAGGATGATATGAAAAGGATGTGATTGGATGAGAATGGGAATACATATGAAATGCATGTGGATTAAATAATGTGGATTGATGTGGAACAATGTGGAAAGACGAGAGAAAGAAGAGAGTTCGTTTTTATAGAAGCAGTATTTATGACCTGTTCTTAAATGACTGTATTATGTCAAGAATGCTGGGGAAGCATTTTGACTGTCTTGTGAATGAGGTCGTGGAGAGCTAACTGATAAAGTTGCAATAGCTGACGGAGAGTCAACGGAGGACACGTCTTGCGTAGCAAGGTCGGCTGAGTTCTTGAGACCACAGCCTTGGTTTGATTTAAATGGTGAGCTTCCGGTACGGTGGATGAGGGACTAAGGAAGCGGCCTATGAGTGAAGCGCTAGGTGACCTGCGAAGGATCCTAGAGGGTGCTGACCATACGGTGCTCGGGCTCTAGGTCGCCAAAGATACCCACACGTACGTCGTGGAAGATATTGGAACAAGGAGTAAGAGTTGTTTTTTGAATTCGGGCATGGATCTGGTTGATTGACCTTACTGGTCCTCAACGGATGAGTCCATGGATCTTTTTATATGGATCTATTGGTTGATCTTGCTGATCTTCAATCAACGGAGATTCCATTTTGATTTTTATAAGTGAATATATTGCTGGGTACTATGAGCTAGGAACTATCGAAAAGGCCCCTGAGTGGACATGTGGTGAGCGTTCTGGTTGTTGCCAATGATGCCACAGGTACACCGATGAAGGAAAAATTGGAAATTAGGATTCAACCAGATATTTTGGAGGATTATGATCAGTGATACTATAGTTTCATTAAAAGATTATTTTAAAGACAACTGAATCTATGAAAAAGGCAATTTCATATTGGGTGTGTAAGTGGTGTGACTAATTTTAAGTTTGCATGAATATCCGTCTAAGGGGCCTGAGAACTCTTTTCCCTGGTACCTGGGACAAAACCTAACCACATTCTTACATGGATCCCATCACTACAGTGGTTGGGCGCGGTTGGCTAACCCACGGGACTGTAGGCTGGACTGATGAATCCCTAAAATGAGACTCAATTCTGTTATGGTACGATAGATGAAGTAAATCCCAGATAAAAATTGTTCTATGGAAAAGAATCAACGGCTGTGCCTCTCAATGAGGAAAAAGCGTTGGTCTCTATGATCCAAGTGCAAGTCTTTTCCTTGATCTGACTATGGGACTTACGGGTTCGGTCAGATCTGACTACGTTAGAGTAAAAATATCCTGGATGAATCGTCCGTGCTTTGCAGGCAAGGGAAGAACCGAGGGATTAGTCTCTTGTCCGGATATTCGTGGGCGAGGCCCCGAGTGAGGGACCCTACCTCGCGCAAGAAGTGCTACTTCCGCTGCTAGCGCCCTAGAATTCATTGCGCGATGATTCTTGAATTTTGATTGAAAAGCGATAAGCTGAGCAAAACCACAATGAGGACGAATGGGACGAGTCCCTGTGATGATGTTCGTAATTGGAAGGACGATAATGACTTCAGCAAATCACTATGAGATTAGTGGATTGTGCTGACAGATTGCTATTGTTAACACTTGACCCAGTGGATTAAGTTAAGGGATGACAAATTAAAAATCAGTATAATTGAAAATCCCGTGGAGGTCTGTTCAGATGGTAAAATTTGGTCTAATGGACAATTATTGTGTTAAAGATATGAATGATATGATGTGAATGAATTGTTATCTGATGATGAGTTCTATATAAGGAATCTTTATCCCAGGATTCTATTGGGTTGACCAAACTATAAGGAACCCCAGAATCAGTTGGATCTTAAGGAAAAGAGTTGTCCTCTAGTTTGTGAGATGAGGACATCTCGTGGTTTTTAAGTGGGGTAGGATGTAAGATTTCTCCCTCCAGCCATTGAGGTGGGGTAGGATGTAAGATCCCTCCCTCCAGCTTTTGAGGTGTGTAGGTGTAAGAACCTTCCCTTCTGATCTTATAACTATTTCCCTCTCTGAAATAAAGAAAGATCCTATTTTGGCCTGGAGAGAGAAAATATCTAGAGGAAGGTAATTCAAAATTGAGGTATTTTTGGATATAAAAATCCTCCTAGTGTCTAAAATGGTTTCCCCTAAAACAGAAATTCAAAAAGAACTTTCCAATGTGCAATTGGAATTAATTGAAAATAGGTATAAAGGACCTTCGCCTAAGGGACCAGATTTTCAAAAAAAATTAGATTATGGTCCAATTAAGGTTCCTATGGACCAATAAGATTAATCCAAATGTAGGGAGGAGATAAATTGAAGAATAAAAGAAAAACCCCCAACAATGAGTAAATACTCACATAAGATGAAGAGTGGACTAAGGACCAAAGAAAAGAATTAAAAAACTGAATTTTGACACCTCAGTGTGGGGATCTCCCCTCGTGTAGGCACCTTTTTCTCATCATTACCCCCAATTTTTAATCAATAAAATGAGATATTTTCATCTCTCCTCTCTCCTATTTCAAAACTAGATCCAAAAAGTAAGCTGAACTGACCCAAAAATGGTCAAAAATTGACCAAACTGATCTGAAAAATTTTAGAATCAGTTTGCTTGGTTAGAGGCTCACTTTTTCCAATAAATAGAAGCCTCCCCCTTTGAAAAAGCTTAATGGTGTTTATGCACTATTACTCTACTCCTGTCCTGAGCCATCTACATTGAATTTTTTAATAATTCAATTATTTTTGGCCTAATCCTCTCCAAAAATAAATGGTAGCCACTATTGCTTCAAACAATAGTAGAACCCTCAATCCCTCAAGCCAAAGGAGAGCTTACAAGCTCCATGTAAGCTAATTTTCTTACTTTGTTTACAAATTTTAATGAAAAATCTTTGGTTTTCTTGATTTTTATGAATTGTAGAAAGATGATTGAATTAAATTCAAATGCTATGCCTTTGATGAAAAGGCCACCCCTTTCTCTTCTTTACATTCGAGCCTTTCTTAATCCTAGAGAGATTAACTAAGTGATTAATTAAACTCGTCTTATTTTTTCCTCTCTTGAATTCAGATAATTGTATAGAATAGCATTGTATAATTCTAAATTGGCTTAATTAAGTTAATTATAGAAAGATAAAAATGAGAAATGGTCAGCCATACAAAGAAGGTTATGGTAAATATTTCCAAAATTTTGTGAAAAAGAAAGTTTGTTTTTATGCTATTCCAAAAGAGAAATTCCCACCATTTTTGCATCTAAAAGAGAAATTCCCACCATTTTATGCTATTCCAAAAGAGAAATTCCCACCATTTTTGCATCTAAAAGAAATATTCTAATTACTCCATGTACATATTCACCTATAAATATGCATGGATATCACTGATATTATTATTAAATTTGATTTTATGCATAGAAAGATACATAAATAATTTTTTATATATTATAAAAGCGTTACACTTATAAAAATTTATTTTTTATAAAGTAAAAAATGCATAAAGAAATTTCTTTTATTTTAAAAGTGTTATTCCTATTAAATTTGATTTTTATGCATAGAAAGATGCATAAAGGTAAATTCTTTTATTGCAAAAGTGTTATCCTTATTAAATTTGATTTCTATGCATAGAAAGGATGCATAATGGAATTTGTTTATTATAAAAGTGTTATTCTTATTAAATTTGATTTCTATGCATAGAAAGATGCATAATGAATTTTTTTTATTACTAAAATGTTATTCCTATTAAATTTGATTTTTATGCATAGAAAGATGCATAAAGGAATTTTTTTATTATAAAAGTGTTATTCTTATTAAATTTGATTTCTATGCATAGAAAGATGCATAACGGAATTTTTTAATTACAAAAGTGTTATTCTTATTAAATTTAATTTTTAAGCATAAATAGATGCATAAAGGAATTTGTTTATTATAAAAGTGTTATTCTTATTAAATTTGATTTCTATGCATAGAAAGATGCATAATGGAATTTTTTTAATTATAAAAGTGTTATTCTTTTTAAATTTGATTTCTATGCATAGAAAGATGCATAATGAATTTTTTTAATTACAAAAGTGTTATTCTAATTAAATTTGATTTTTATGCATAAAAAGATACATAAAATTTTTTTTTATTATAAAAGTGTTATTCTTATTAAATTTGATTTCTATGCATAGAAAGATGCATAATGGGATTTTTTTATTACAAAAGTGTTATTCTTATTAAATTTAATTTTTATGCATAAATATATGCATAAAGAAATTCTTTTTATTTTAAAAGTGTTAATTCTATTAAATCTTATTTTATGCATAAATAGATGCATAAAATGATTTTTTAAAAGTGTTATTTCCATTGAAGTTGATTTTTATGCATAAATAGATGCATAAAGAATTTTTATATCAAAATTAGAATTCTCTTAAATTCTATGAGTATTTGATAAATGAATAATTAAATACTCTAAGAGAGAAATTTCAATCGTTTTATATTCACACGGATTATAAAAAGAAAATTCAAAAAATTTATCGAGATCAAAATATTCAGATAAATAATTAATTTATTCCTCATTGAAATTCGTAACTAATTTAGAAATGAGTTAAGTGAATATTCAAAGAAAGAAATTCACTAAAATAGTAACTGAATTATCAAACCTTTTCGAGAAAGATAGTTCAGGAAACATCTTATCTGACTCGAACCTTGAATCAAACTATGACCAAGACCAAACTCTTTCGTCAATTTCGAGAAAAGAAGGTGTGAGTAGTTTAGAAAAATACACTCAAAACTCTCACCAAATCTGAAACTAAGTTTGAGACCCTTTGAATTGATCTGTGGATCAAGGGTATAGAATTCGAGGAATTCTGGTATGAAATTCACAATTCTGATCAAAAAGTTTTGGGGATACTGATTCAAGAAATACTCCTTGTATTCAAAAGAAAATCAAACTGAAAATGGATGTGAATGTGTATGTGAAGAATGGATGTGGATGAGTATGTGATGAAAATGGATGTGGATGTGTATGTGAAGAATGAATGTGAATGTGTATGTGAAGAATGGATGTGGATGTGTATGTGATGAAAATGGATGTGAATGTGTATGTGAAGAATGGATGTGGATGTGTATGTGATGAAAATGGATGTGAATGTGTATGTGAAGAATGGATGTGGATGTGTATGTGATGAAAATGGATGTGGATGTGTATGTGATGAAAATGGATGTGGATGTGTATGTGAAGAATGGATGTGAATGTGTATGTGAAGAATGGATGTGGATGAGTATGTGATGAAAATGGATGCGGATGTGTATGTGAAGAATGAATGTGAATGTGTATGTGAAGAATGGATGTGGATGTGTATGTGATGAAAATGGATGTGAATGTGTATGTGATGAAAATGGATGTGAATGTGTATGTGAAGAATGGATGTATGTGAAGAGTGGATGTGGATGTGTATGTGATGAAAATGGATGTGAATGTGTATGTGAAGAATGGATGTGGATGTGTATGTGATGAAAATGGATGTGAATGTGTATGTGAAGAATGGATGTGGATATGTATGTGTATGTGAAGAATGGATGTGGATGTATGTGAAAGAATGGAAGTGAATGTGTATGTGAAGAATGGATGTGGATGTGTATGTGAAAGAATGTGATGTGATGTAAAGAGATGCGATGTGACATGAATATATGTGGATGTGAAGTGATAGATATATGGATAGATATGAGTGAATGAGATGTGATGTGAATCGGGATGTGAATGAATGAGATGTGATGTCATGTGAATCGGGATGTGAATGAATGATATGGGATGTGAATGAATGTGATGTGATGTGATGTGATGTGAAACGGGATAGATGTGAATGAATAAGATGTGATGTGAATGGATGAGATGTGATGGGATGTGAATTGGGATAGATGTGAATGAATGAGATGTGAGGTGAAATGGATGTGATGTGATGTGGATCGGGGTAGATATGAATGGATAAGATGTGAATGAATGTGATGTGATGTGATGAGATGTGGATATGGGTAGATGCGAGTGGATGAGGATAAATGAGGAAAGATGTGATGAGATGAAAATGATGTGATTGGATGAGAATGGGAATACATATGAAAATGATGTGATTGGATGAGAATGGGAATACATATGAAAATGATGTGATTGGATGAGAATGGGAATACATATGAAATGGATGTGGATTAAAGAATGTGGATTGATGTGGAACAATGTGGAAAGACGAGAGTTCGTTATAGAAACTGTATTTATGACCTATTTTTAAATGATTGTTTTATGCCAAGAATGCTGGGGAAGCATTTTGACCGTCTTGTGAATGAGGTCGTGGGGAGACCTAACTAATAAAGTTGCAACAGCTGACGGAGAGTCAACGGAGGACGTCTCGCGTAGCAAGGTCGGCTAAGGACTTGACCAGCCTCGGTTACCTTCACGGGGGAACAAAGTTCAAGTAACTGGAATTTTCAGATCCCCAGATCTGCAATTAGTAAAAGCTTCTACGTTACTGAAAGGACTTAGAAAGAAGCAGCTCATTTATATTGTCCAAATGAATCCAGTAGACACAAAGTTAAAGGCTAAAGAACTAGAATGGTTTAGTGAGTATGATGAATTATTCCCAGCAGAGCTAACTGAGATGCCTCCGATTCGGGAAGTAGATCATGAGATAGAATTGACCCTCGGAGCTCAGCCACCACAACTCAAGGAACAACTTAGGCAGCTGATAGAACAAGGGTTTGTAAGACCCAGTGTTTCACCTTGGGGAGCGCTAGTTCTCTTTCAACAAAAAAAGAAGGATGGAACATTAAGACTCTATGTGGATTAGAGAGGTCTCAATCAGCTAACAGTTAAGAATAAGTATCCTATCCCCAGAATGGATGAGCTTCTGGATAGGCTAAATGGAGCCCAGATCTTCACAAAGATAGATCTCAAATTAGGGTACTACCAGATCAGGATTAATGATCAAGATATCTCGAAGATAGCCCCATCAATACTCGCTATGGGCACTATGAATTTACTCTCATGCTGTTTGGATTGACAAATGCCCCAGCTACATTCAACCGCCTAATGTAGGACATTCTCAGAGAATACTTGGATGATTTTGTTCTTGTTTTCTTTGATGATATTCTGATTTACTCAAAGAATGCAGCTGACCATGAAGCTCATGTCCATAAAGTTCTTGAGATTCTAAGGAAGCACCAACTCTTTGCAAAAAAGAGCAAACGCACTTTCTCTGTCGACCATGTTGAATACTTGGGCTTTCTGGTATCCAAAGATGGCATTTCTCCAGATTCTGCAAAAGTCCAAGCAGTCATAGATTGGCCTGAACCAAAGACAGTGAAAGAAGTTAGGGGATTCTTGGGATTAACTGGTTGTTTGGTATAGAATTTTTGTACCTAAGTATGCTCTCATAGCTTCCCACCTGACTAATCTTCTCAAGAAGAATACCCCAATTCAATGGTCTGCCAGGTGTCAGAGCGCTTTTGATAAGCTGCCTTGGTAACCAATCCTATTTTGAAGTTGCCAAATTTTTCTCTACCCTTTGAGGTAGTAACTGATGCCAATGGTTTTTGCCCTAGGAGGTGTGCTCATGCAGGAAGGTCATGTAGTGGCCTATGAATCCCGAAAACTCAGAACGCATGAGAGAAATTATGTTGTCCGACTTGGAGCTACTTTCACTAGTCTATGCCGTGAAGTTGTGGAGACATTACCTACTAGGTCAAAGATTCACTTTGATGTGACAGATCATCACAGCTTAAAGTAGATCTTCACTCAGAAGGATCTCAACATGCGCCAAAGAAGGTGGATGCAGACCCTGCATGGATTTGATTTTGAAATCAAGTACCGCCCAGGCAAAGAAAATGTGGTAGCAGATGCCCTCAGCAGAAAAGCCTCCTTGGTTGCAATCACAGTGGTGTCAAATCCATTGATTAATGAAGCAAGAGAGAAGATCATCCAAGATAGATTCTTTGGCCCTATTGCTACCCTACTTATGCAGGAAAGCAAAACTTCTCTCAGGAGTTGAACCGAGTTCAAGGGTACAGCCTGGATGAAGGAATTATGTACTATAATAGCAGGCTATGCATTCCCAATTATGAGGGAACTAAGGGTCAAATTCTGAATGAAGCCCATGATAGCCTTATAGTTAGCAGGACATCCAGGTTTCATCAAGACCTACATGTCTGTAAAGAAAAGCTTCTTTTGGCCTGGACTAAAAAAGGATGTACTTAATCATGTATGTCAATGCCTGATATGTCAAAAAGTCAAAGTCAAGAGAGTAAAATGCCTGGGAAGTTACATCCATTAGACATCCCCCCAGATGAAGTGGGAATGTATCAGTATGGATTTTATTACTGGACTACCTTCAGTGCAATCAAGTTACAACTCCATCTTTGTGGTATTTGACAGACTAACCAAAGTTGCCCATCTGATTCCAGTACACTACTACAGTGGATGTGGCCAGAGCGTTCCTCAAGGAAATCTTCAGATGACATGGCCTACCCAGGAGAATAGTAAGTGATCGAGATCCCCAAATTCACGTCAAGATTCTGGACTGCATTCTTCGAAGCAGTAGGAACTTTCTTGGATCTCAGCACAGCTTACCACCCCAAGACCGATGGTCAAACAAAAAGGGTGAACCAAGTAATCGAAGATATACTTCGGTCATGCTGTGGTGGCAGGGAACCCAAGAAGTGGCTAAGCTATCTGCACCTAATCGAATTTGCCTACAATGCTTCTTATCACCTAAGTATCGGGATGAGCCCTTTCAAAGCTCTGTATGGACAAGACTGCCTAACACCATTAACTTGGTCCGACCCATTGATTAGGGTCGAGATGTCTAGTCAGATGCTTGACGACATGGAGCAGCAGATGCAGTCAATCCACAAGGATATAAAAGTTACCCAGGATAGACAGAAGCAGTATGTAGATAAGAAGAGGTCAGGCAAAAAATTCAAAGGAGCATATATGGTCTTCATTCGAGTATGCCCCAAAAGAAGTTCTCTATCTCTTGGGAAGTACAAGAAGTTATCCCCCAGATATTGTGGGCCATATCTAATTACAAAGAAAGTAGGTGACTTAGCCTATGAACTTCTTCTGCCTCCTCATCTCAAAGTACATAATGTATTTCATGTCAGCCTACTTAAGAAGTATGTACCGAGCCCGAATCATGTGCTGAATGATGAACTCTTAACTTCTTCAACCCAAGGGCAGATGGAACTCCAACCTGAAGAAATCCTTGATGTTTGAGAGAAGGTTCTCAGGAATAGAATTATGAGAGAATTATTAGTCAAATGGAAGTTCTATCCTTTTGAAAGAAGCCGAACTGGTGTGGGATTACCCCCAGTTTTGTGAGATGAGGACATCTCACGTTTTTCAAGTAGGAGAGGATGTAAGATTCCTCCCCAGCCCCTCAAGATGTCCTGTTTCTTCCCCTGTAATCAATCCCCTTTTCAGAATAATAAAAGATCTTGTTTCTACTTGTTTTGGCCCAGAGAGGGAAAATATTCTAGAGAGAGGTAATTCAATTTTTAGATATCTTTGGATGGAAAAATATCCCTTCTTATTAAAATAAATTCCCCCGAAACAGAAGTTTAAAAAGAAATTCCTAAGGTGCATTAGAAGTAAATTATAATGTGCACAAAAGATCTTAGTGTGCCTAAGGGTCAAGATTTTCTAAAAATTTTGGATTATGGTCCAGTTAAGGTTCCTATGGACCAATAAGATTAATCCAAATGTAGGGAGGAGATAAATTGAAGAATAAAAGAAAAACCCCCCAAAAATGAGTAAATGCTCACATAAGATGAAGAGTGGACTAAGGACCAAAGAAAAGAATTAAAAAACTGAATTTTGTCACCTCTCAGAGTGGAGATCTCCCCTCATGAAGTAGGCACCTTCTTTCTCATCATTACCCCCAATTCTTAATCAATAAAATGAGATATTTTCATCTCTCCTCTCTCCTGTTTCAAAACTAGATCCAAAAAGTAAGCTGAAGTGACCCAAAAATGGTTAAAAATTGACCAAACTGATCTGAAAAATTCTAGAAACAGTTTGCTTGGTTAGAGGCTCACTTTCTCCTATAAATAGAAGCCTCCCCCTTTGTAAAAGCTTAATGGTGTTTATGCACTGTTACTCTACTCCTGTCCTGAGCCATCTACATTGAATTTTTTAATAATTCAATTGTTTTTGGCCAAATCCTCTCCAAAGTGAATTGTTGGCCACTATTGCTTCAAACAATAGTAGAACCCTCAATCCCTCAAGCCAAAGGAGAGCTTACAAGCTCCATGTAAGCTAATTTTCTTACTTGTTTACAAATTTTAAATCTATGATTTTCTTGATTTTTTTGTTTTGCAAATGATTGAATTAAATTCAAATGCTATGCCTTTGATGAAAAGGCCACCTCCTTCTCTTCTTTACATTCCAACCTTTCTTAATCCTAGAAAGATTACCTACGTGATTGATTAAACTCTTCTTATTGTTTACTCTCTTGAATTTAGAAAATTGTGTAGATTAGAGTTCTATAATTCTAAATTGGGTTAATTAAGTTAAGTGAAGAAAGATAAAAATGAGAAATGGTCAGCCATACGAAGAAAATTTTGTGAAAAAGAAAGTTTATTTTTATGTTATTCCAAAAGAGTAATTCCCACCATTTTTGCATCTAAAAGAAATATTCTAATTACTCCATGTACATATTCACCTATGAATATGCATGGATATCACTGATATTAATTATTAAATTTGATTTCTATGCATAGAAAGATGCATAATGGAATGTTTTTTATTATAAAAGTGTTATTCTTATTAAAATTGATTTCTATGCATAGAAAGATGCATAAAGGAAATTATTTTATTATAAAAGTGTTATTCTTATTAAATTTGATTTTTATGCATAGAAAGATGCATAATGGATTTTTTAATTATAAAAGTCTTATTCTTATTAAATTTGATTTCTATGCATAGAAAGATGCATAATGGAATTTTTATTATTATACAAGTGTTATTCTTACTAAATTTGATTTCTATGCATAGAAAGATGCATAAAGGAATTTTTTTAATTATAAAAGTGCTATTCTTATTAAAATTGATTTCTATGCATAGAAAAATACATAAAGGAATTTTTTTTATTATAAAAGTGTTATTCTTATTAAATTTGATTTCTATGCATAGAAAGATGTATTATGGAATTTTTTATTATAAAAGTGTTATTCTTATTAAATTTGATTTCTATGCATAGAAAGATGCATAATGAAATTTTTTTTAACAAAAGTGTTATTCTTATTAAATTTGATTTCTATGCATAGAAAGATGCATAAAGGAACTTTTTTATTACAAAAGTGTTATTCTTATTAAATTTGATTTCTATGCATAGAAAGATGCATAAAGAAATTTTTTTATTACAAAAGTGTTATTCTTATTAAATTTGATTTTTATACATAGAAAGATGCATAAAGGAATTTTTTAATTATAAAAGCGTTATTCTTATAAAAATTGATTTTTATGCATAAATAGATGCATAAAAAAATTCTTTTTATTTTAAAAGTGTTATTCCTATTAAATTTGATTTTATGCATAAAAGGATTTTTTTTATAAAAGTGTTATTTTCATTGAAGTTGATTTTTATGCATAAATAGATGCATAAAGAATTTTTATATCAAAATTAGAATTCTCTTAAATTCTATGTTTAAATTCTATGAGTATTTGATAAATGAATAATTAAATACTCTAAGAGAGAAATTTCTATCGTTTTATATTCCCATGGATTGTAAAAAGAAAATTCAAGAAATCTATCGAGATCGAAATATTCAGATAAATGATTAATTTATTCCTCATTGGAATTTGTAACTAATTTAGAAATCAGTTAAGGGATTATTCAAAGAAAGAAATTCAGTAAAATAGTAACTGAATTATCAAACCTTTTCTTGAGAAAGATAGTTCAAGAAAAATCTTATGCGACTTGAACCTTGAATCAGACTATGACCAAGACCAAACTCTTTCATCAGTTTTGAGGAAAGAAGGTGTGACCAGTTTAGAAAAATACACTCAAAACTCTCGCCAAATCTGAAACTAAGTTTGAGACCCTTCGAATTGATCTGTGGATCAAGGTTATAGAATTTGAGGAATTCTGGTATGAAATTCAGAACTCCGACCAAGAAGTTTTGGGGATACTGATTCAAGAAATACTCCTTGTATTCAAAAGAAAATCAAATTGAAAACTTGCATAGAAACTCTGTTTTCTTAAAGGACTGTCTTACGTCAGAATGCTGGAGGGAGCAATTGGTATATGTTTTTCTAAGGGAAGTTTGGTTGCAACAGCACAGCTGGCGGGGAGTGTTCAAAGGACGGCTCACGCGGCAAAGCCTTGACCAGCCTTGGTATGGTTGAAAAATGGTGCGCTTCCGGTACGATGGGTGAGGGCCGACAAAGCGGTCCCTGAGTGAAGTGCCAGGACACCTAAGGAGGATCCTGGAGGGTTCTGACTAGGCAATACATGGGCCCACGGTGCTAGGACACCCATGCGTATGTTGGGAAGATATTTATGATGGACAAAATGATTATTATAATCTGTTAGTGGATCTCGTTGTTGCTGACCAGTTGGTCTCGACGGAGAGTTCAAAGTGATACTATTTTTTGAGAAACAAGGGACTGGATGAATTTTTGAGTTATGACATCTGTAAACTAATAACTATTTGTCAAAGGATTATTTTATAAGTTAAAGTTTTAAAGAGGAGTGTGTGCGTATCTGTATTTGAAAGCAAAAATTAAGAAAGGCATTCAATTATGGGTGGGTGAGTAATTGTCTGGTTCTACCGATTCCAGTGATTGGCTAACCCATGGGCGGATGGTAAGCTGGAATCAGTGGAGTTTTAATATTTAAATTGAAATAGTAGGAATACGCTTAGAATTTGAGTAGTTAAATAAAAACCTAAAGAAAGGCATTCAATTATGGGTGAGTGAGTAATTGTCTAGTTCTATCGATTCCAGTGGTGGCTAACCCATGGGCCGGATGGTAGGCTGGAATCAGTGGAGTTTTAATATTTAAATTGAAATAATAGGAATACGCTTAGAATTTGAGTAGTTAAATAAAAACCTGAAGAATTTCTCAATGAGTAGATCAATGGCTGTGTCTGACTTCGGTTCGGAAAAAAGCGTTGATTTCCTCAAATGATTAGATCAACGGCTGTGCCTGATTTCAGTTAGGAAAAAAGCGTTGATTTCTTCAAATTAAGTTAGTGATAGTTTTCCTTCTATCTGGTTTAATCAGGTGAAGGATAGTTTAATCCCTTGAACCCGTTAGAAAATTCATTAAGAAAATAAAAAAGGTAGAATCGCCCCCGTTTTCCATTGCCCTATGGGTAATTTGACTTTTAGAAGACCACGCTCTCCCTACGGGATAGGACTAGGTATTACCTACAAATCGTATCCTTGAATCTTTACATAGTCAAGGTGTCGACAAGTAGGAAATTTCCTCCAAGCTAAGACTTAATAGATTATCTTAAGTGTTTCTCCTATTTTGGAAGGGGGAAACCTTACACCATTGTAGTGCATTTGTAAGATTCCTCCTCAGCCTGCATAATGAATAAGCCTTTACTTCAATCCCCTGTAATCATTCCCTATTTCTAAATACAAGAAAATATTATTTTTCCTTGTTTCTGCCTAGTGAGATGAAAATTTATAGAGAGTGGTAATTCAATATTGAGATATTTTTGGATATATCAGTTCTACAAATATCAAAAATATGTTTCCCTGAAACAAAAAATCAAAATAATTTTTCTAAGGTGCAATTGGAATCAATAAAAAAATGATTTAAAATACCTTAGCCTAAGGGTCAAGATTTTCAAAAAAATTTAAATTATGGTCCAATTAAGGTTCCTATGGACCAATAAGATTAATCCAAGTGTTGGGATGAGATAAATCCAATGAATAAAAGAAAATAACCAAAAATGAGCAAATGCCCACATAATGTAAGAAAGCGTTATGGGCCCAAGGCCATGGACAACTAGTAAGTAGGTGTGAACTCTTGGGTAGAGTATAAATACCAATGTAAATGGGATTATGGGTCATTCATGATAATGTTATTTGTTCCAAGAATCAATGGTGAGCTTCTCCCGTGAGATGCTAAGTGGTGACTCCTTCATGAGCCACTCCCTTGGTGAGGGACTAACCCACCCCTGTTACTTTCTTTCATTGGTATCAGAGCCTGGCTTTTGATCCATGATTTTTAATTTTTCTTTTCTTCTTCTCATTTCGTGAAATTTCTGCTTCATTTGATTCATGAGGGAAGGGGATATGGCTAAGGTAGAGTTTGTGGTTCAAATCTGAGCACATGGACCTATTTTTTTTGAATGAGTGGACCAAATTAGGGAAAATTTCTAATCTTGATTAGCAGTTGTTAATCAAAAACGTTTTTTGTTTGGGAGCTTTCTTGCAAACCCTAGCCATGGAATCTCAACATGAGCAAAGGGCATTGAGTCTCTCATGTATCTAGCAATGTTTTATGAAGTATTTCACCTATTTTCCATGAGCAATGGGGCTCCCAATGTGGTTGAAAATCACTACCAAAGCTGCCCACGTTTTTCACCAAAGTGACCCTAATCTTCATCTCCTTCAACAAATTCAAGCATTAAGGCTTCCCGGGTGACATTGGTGAGTTGCTCCATCACTTCCTTACAATTTTGAAGCATTCTTTCAAGCTATGGAGTGAATTAGGGTTTTATTACACATAAAACCCTAATTTTCAGAAATTGGACTTTAATCATGGCCATTCATGCTGCTCTTTATGCATTATGAATGCTTGAATGCTACACATAGCCATTCAATGCTATGCCTTGCATATTGGCATAAGTGAGCATAGCTTTTGGCACATTTGGGGGATTGAATAAAATGTTTTGGGTTGGAAGCCCACTTTTTGGTGACACCGTTTTCCATTGCCGGTTGCACGTTTTTGGTCATAACTCTCTCATACGAACTCCGTTTTTGGAGTTCTAGTACTCAAAACGACCGGCTCGTCGTCCTCTTCGAGACGAGCTATAGGTCTTGAGGTGCAGGATTCAGCAAGTGCTCTCTGTTTTCACTTTTGTACTAGATTTTCTAGTCCCGAGCAGGAACTCGCGCCCAGAACACGACCCGAGATTACCACTCCGTGACACTTGGATGTTGTTGATGTATGTGGAAATGTATTGACATTGCCATGAGTGGATGTGATGAAGGAAGCACTATGAACCATGTATTATGATATGAATGAGCATGAGTCATGCTATAAATCAATTGTAAGTCAACTCTACTCATTCATTTGAGCTTGTAACCACATTCCACTCACGATTGTACCCCACTTTATTCCTAGAATCTAGAATGAAGTAAGGGTACCTTGGCATTTGGAGGAGAGGCCAAGGGGAGAATGTCTTGAATCTTCCTTGCCGTTAGTGCCGGGTAACGCGGTAAGGAAGAGGATTAGGTACTTGGTGGTAAAGAAATGGCCTCAACCTTCACCTTGGATGTAAACTTGGTGAGGGGTGAGAAGTGCTTGGCCGGAAGATCGGCAAGCATCGACGCGCTTCATTGACCACTTCATTCGACTTGAGCAAACTAGCAAATCCTCTACATCGACTTCTTATGCAAAAGGACAAAATTGATGCCATAAGGTTACATGCTCAGATGGAAAAATGATTGAGGATTGATTTGCTTACAGTGGTCAAATGCATAAGGATTTTAATACTTGATTGAGATGCTTTGATTTGATTGAGATTTGGTGCAAAAAGAGGGGAGACCATGGCAAAATTTTGCAAAATTTGCCTACTTGCAACCAGGACAAATCCTTGAATTTCTAGGGTTTTTCAAAAGCTTTTCAAATCTGTCCTGAAAGCTCTTCAATCTACCCGAAACCTCTTTCAAACAAGCTAAAGATCACTCAAATCGGAGTAGTATTGAGCGGTCAAAGTTAAGAGTTGACTTTCAGCTAGAATAGTTGACTGGTCAAAGGCTGTTGACTTTTTCAAATCTATTTTTGGGGATCCTTACTCGTCACGTCAAGAGCTTCGCATCGATATAAAGATCACCCAAATCGGATAAGAATTGAGCGGTTAACATCAAGAGTTGACTTTCAGCCGGTATAGTTGACTGGTCAAAGGCTGTTGACTTTTTAAGATCTATTTTTGGGGATTCTTATTCGTCTCATCAAGAGCTTCGCATCGATATAAAGATCACCCAAATCGGATACCATTTGAATAGAGAAAAAAAAATCAAGTAAGTGGTCTTTGCAAGGAGGGATCAATTACGCGCATGGAAATGACTAGAGGAGGTCAAAACAAGGGAGCCCGGAATGAAAATGATCAAAGACAACCGGAAGCAATGATGGCAACGAGTTCATCAACGAGGAATGAAGAAAGTTCAACCATAAAAGCACCATCTCCAGATGAATCTTAGCCAGTGGAAATGCCTCAAACTTTGGGAACTACTCCGCTAACAGTGGACATGATGTTAATGGCTATGGAGAGTATGTTTCAAAGGATTGAAAATAACCAAACAAATCGGCAACAACAATTTGGTGAACACCTCATGGAACGGTTCGACAAGCGACACCACTACCTGGATGACGTGATGCAAAGAGGGTTAAAAGACTTGGAGAAAGCCATTAGTGCATTGGCTCCTCTCAAGCTCAACCAAGAAGCCGATATGAATGCAATGGATGGTGTACATTATGATGCCAAACATGATGGAAAGCCTTCTATGCCAGAAGAGAACAAAGTAAGACAAATGATGCCACCTCAAATGATGCCACATTCTTCGTACATGGACAAGGGCAAGAGACCTATGGGTGATGCTTCTTATGAGAGATCCAATGCCAGTATTCCAAGAACTTCATCCTTTATGCAAGATGCAAGAAGAGGGTATGAACAAAAGGGATTTAAAGATGCAGGTGATTGGCAATTGGAAGATGAGAAAATGCATAGACACTTGGGTGAAGGAAGAGGATTTGATGATCCAAGAGCACGGCAGAGGGGTTCAAGAATGCATGGTGATTTTGACAATGCTGTGAAGAACAAAATCATATTTAATAAGTTCAAAGGAGAATCAAATTCTATCGAAGACTTTGAAGAGTGGGCAAACAAGATGGATCTCTACTTCGAAATCAGCCCAAGGAGCGAGATTGCCAAAGTCTACTTCGCCTCACTTCATCTTGAAGGTTCATGAGGGTGGAGGTTCTCATGATGATGGTTTTGATGAAGAAAATCCCGAGTTTCCTTTTGATCCGGGTGGGAAACTAAAGTTTGCTCATGACAAAATGGATGATGGGATGCCTCTATGCATGTGGATTGAAAACAATAGTGCACATACTACCTTGTGTACAATCTCTCATGATGCTTATGCGGGAAGTAAGGGCCAACACATTGAGATTGAAGATCAAGGTGAATGGGAGAACAGCATATGCACTCCTTGATACTAGAAGCACGCATAGTTTTGTCAATAAAAGGTCTTTGAACACTCTCAAAATGCAACCAACTTCTTTACCAAACAAGCACATGGTGCAAGTGGCCAATGGTGATTCAATGGGTTGCAATATGAAGTGTCAAAGTACAGAATTGGAGTTGTCCAAGAGCTACTCTTGCAAAGTTGATCTTTTGGTGATTGAGTTGGGACCAATTGACATAGTACTTGGATGTGATTGGCTGTCCACTTTGAACTCTTATGCATCATGGAGGGGTTATTACATTGAATGGAATGCAAGGGTCCAAGCTCTTCATGATCAATGCTACTCAAATGAAGAAAGAGTTCAAGAAAGAGGGCTATGTTTATGTACTACAACTTTGCAAAGAGGAAGATAATAGCAAAAAGGATTGCATCGAAAATGTGGACATGGTTAAGCTACTCAAGGATTATGAAGATGTGTTTACCATGCCAAAATCAATGCCGCCAAAGAGGAGTGTTGATCACGCTATTGATTTGGAACCAAATGCCAAACCAATCAACAAGCCTCCCTATCGCTTGTCAAAGGTTGAAAAGGAAGAGGTGGCAAAGCAAGTCAAAGAACTCATTGACATGGGATGGGTTGAACCAAGTCAATCTCCTTTTGCTTCTCCGGTGCTACTTGTGAAGAAAAAGGATGGTACTTTCCGCATGTGTATTGATTACCGTGATTTGAATAAGATCACCATCAAAAATCGTTTTCCAATACCAAGGGTGGATGATCTTTTGGATGAGTTGAAGGATGCCACATGCTTTTCAAAGATTGATTTGCGTTCCGGATACCATCAAATAAGGATGAAAAGTGGTGATGAGTTCAAAATAGCATTTCGTACAGAAAGGGGTCTTTACCAATTCATGGTTATGCCGTTTGGATTATGCAATGCACCGGCAACTTTTCAAGCATTGATGAACAAAGTGCTTCAACCTTTCCTCTACAAGTTTGTATTGGTCTTTTTCGATGACATACTTATCTATAGCAAACATGAGGAAGTGCATTTGAAGCACGTGAAAGAGGTTTTGGAGGTCTTGAGGCAAAACAAGTTGTATGTTAAGGAGACAAAATGTACCTTCATGGCACATGAGGTGGAATATTTGGGTCACATTGTGAGCAAGGATGGCATTTGTGTGGATCCAAAGAAAGTGGAATGTATTAGGAATTGGCCGGTTCCTTCAAACACTACTCAATTGAGGGGATTTTTGGGGTTATCTTCATTCTATAGGCGCTTTATTGCCCACTATGCAGAAATTGCAGCCCCAATGACAGACAAATTGAAGAAGGAAACCTTCTTTTGGGATGCCATTGCCAACAAAAGCTTTGAAGATATGAAGAAGATGCTCACATTAGCACCTATTTTGGTATGTCCAGACTTCACCAAACCTTTCACAATAAGGGCGGATGCAAGTGGAAGAGGGATTGGTGCGGTACTTTACCAAGACCATGGAGTCATTGCTTATGAAAGTAGAAAGCTGAATGACAAAGAAAGAGAACTCCATGTGTATGAGCAAGAGATGATTGCTATACTCCATGCTATCAAGAAATGGCACCATTACTTATATGGGAGTCATTTTTATGTGAGAAGTGATCATAGGGTGCTGAAGTATTTCCTCACACAACCCAATTTGTCTCCTAAGCAAAGAAGGTGGGTAGCAACACTACAAAACTATGATTTTGAAATCACATACACAAAGGGCAAAGAAAATGTGGTTGCCGATTCCTTGTCTCGTATGTGGGCCTGCTCATTGTATGCTATTTCTGAGGTGCATAAAGATTGGATCATGGAGATACAAGAAGAGTACTTGTTTGATGAAGAAACCTCACAAATAGTGCAGAAATTACAGCAAGGTGTATGTGAAGAGTTACCCCATTATGAGCTGAAAAATGGTCTCCTCTACTACAAAGGAAAAGTGTACTTGGTTCCTACTTCATCATTTATCAAGAAGATCATGGAAGAGATGCATTGTACTCCTATGGCTGGTCATTTGGGTGTCTACAAAACCTTTGATGCAATAAGGAAAAGTTTCTTTTGGAAGGGGATGTGGAAGAGCATTCATGCTTATGTAAGTGGGTGCCGGTCATGTCAATTGAACAAGGATCCTACACATAAACTAGGAGGTTTGCTTCAGCCATTGCCCATTCCCGAAGGCAAATGGAGTCATATATCAATGGATTTCATTACTAACCTTCCGCGCACAAAGAAAGGGTGGGACAGCTTGTATGTTGTGGTGGATAGATTGACCAAAGTGGCCCATTTCATTCCTTCCAAGGTCACATATTCAGCCCAAAATGTTGCCAAGCAATTTGTTGATGGGGTTTTCAAGTTGCATGGTATGCCGTCACAAATTGTGAGTGATCGCGATGTCAAATTCATGAGCACTTTTTGGAGAACATTGTTTGAATATATGGGAACCAAGCTTACTCCAAGCACCGCCTATCATCCCGAAACCGATGGTCAAACAGAAAGAGTAAACAAATGGGTGGAAACATATCTACGCCACTATTGTCATGATACTCAAAGCACATGGGATGATTGGTTACCTTTGGCTGAGTTTGCTTACAACTCAACATATCATGTGAGCATTGGCATATCACCCTTTGAGGCTTTATATGGTTACAAGGTCAATTTGCCTATGTTGGTGGGTACATATGAGACTTCTAACCATAATGCCAAGGAGGAAGCTGAAAGGATGGAAGCTTTGTTGCAACAATGCAAAAGTAATTTGAAGGTTGCACAAGAGAAAATGAGACAATATGCCAATGTTCATCGAAGACCATTGGAATTCAAAGTGGGAGATTGGGTTCTTTTGAGAATACCAAAGTCAAGATATGCGTCTTTGAAGGGAAGCACCAACACCAAACTAGCTCATCGCTATTATGGTCCTTATCAAGTGATACGAAGAGTTGGGGAGGTTGCATATCAACTCTTACTTCCATCTACAACAAAGATTCATGATGTGTTTCATGTCTCTCACTTGAAAGGATATGTGGGTATGATCGATCAAATGGTTGATGAGTTACCTCCAATGAATGAAGAGGGAATGATTGAATACATTCCAGAAGCTATCTTGGGTATAAGGAAAAAGGTACTTCGCACTCGTACCTTGGTGGAGTATCTTGTTCAATGGAAAGGTTTACCTAAGGAAGAAGCTTCATGGCAACCTATTTCAGCATTAGAGGGATATGAAGCATTGATAGAGCAATATGGGTTAGTGTAAATTCAGCCACATGGAACATTCTTCTCCGAATTTGGGGTATTCATTTGAGGTTTCGAGGACGAAACCATTGGGGAAGGGATGGTTTGTAAGAAAGCGTTATGGGCCCAAGGCCATGGACAACTAGTAAGTAGGTGTGAACTCTTGGGTGGAGTATAAATACCAATGTAAATGGGATTATGGGACATTCATGATAATGTTATTTGTTCCAAGAATCAATGGTGAGCTTCTCCCGTGAGATGCTAAGTGGTGATTCCTTCATGAGCCACTCCCTTGGTGAGGGACTAACCCACCCCTGTTACTTTCTTTCACATAAGATGAAGAGTTGACTGAGTACAAGATGACTGAGTACAAGGTGCAATTGGAATTGTAAAAAATGATTTAAAAGATCTTAGCCTAAGGATCAAGCTTTTCAAAAAAAATTGAATTATGGTCCAATTAAGGTTCCTATGGACCAATAAGATTAATCCAAGTGTTGGGATGAGATAAATCCAATGAATAAAAGAAAATACCCAAAAATGAGTAAATTCCCACATAAGATGAAGAGTTGACTGAGTACAAGGTTTATTAGTTAAAAATTATGAAATATTACTAAAGAAAATGAGATATTTTGGAGTAATCATACAAATTTGACACCTTTGTACAGAAAGGGGGAGCCTTCAAGGAGGCACCTATTTCACACATGTGAAGGAGTTTCAAACTCAAAAATATTAAGATATTTTTATCTCTCCTCTCTCTTGGATCAAACCAAATAAAAAAGGGAGCCAAACTTGTCCAAATTAAGCCAAACTGAAGCTAGAAAATTCTAAAACTTAGTTGGACTGAGTTAGTGGCCTCCCTCACCTATAAATAGACCCTCATTCTTTTGTATTCTCATTTGTGAACTAGACCATCCCAGTATTACTCTAAAATAAGCATATTTTCTATTATCCTCTAAAAATCCTCTACAATTTGGAGAGATTGGAGATTCTCTCTCTCTCTTCAACCTTCTTTGGAGCTTTCCTCAACATACTAACGAATTGATTGGTTGGGGGCCTCTCCTAAGACTAGAGAATCAAGCAAAACAAGAGGTAAAGTGTGACTTTAGTCTTTTTTCTTAATCTTCTAAATGTTTTTCACTTCTCAACCCCTCTCAAGCTTGAGAAGTATTCAATTGAATGGTTCTTCAATGCAAATGAAGCTCTCTAATGAATTCTAATGATTAACCATAAAAAGTTTACATTTATGCTTAATTAGAATGTTTTTTTAAGCATATCTCTGTCTCCCCAAAAGAATGGTCATTCCTATGACCAATTCTATATTCAAATGATGCTTCTCATGGAGCAATTCTTAATTCTAAAAGTAAACTCTATGCTAGTCAAATTATAGGCCAAAGAAGTGGCTTTTTAATGCTTTTATGTTACTTAAATTATGATAAACTTAGGGATTAAGTTCATAAATTGGATATTGGTCCAAATGATAGTTATTCTATCATATTGTATTACTAAACCTTATGCTTTTCATAATTATTGAAAATTATTCAGTAATAGGTGGAGCTATGGTAAATTTTTAAAAAATTAACACATAAATTACTTTTATGCATAATGTGAAAAGAGGACTTCCTACCATATTCTAGGATTAGTCATCCTAGGTTAAATGAATAATTCTCATCATATTTATGAAAAATTAATTTTTAATATTTATGCATAAATAGTTAATTAGAGAAAAAGAGAAATTTTTAGTAATCTTATTTTTATGATAAAAGAGGAATTTCCATGATAATGGAGATCCATGTATTCCCATGGAGAAAGAGAAAAATTGGAATATCAAAATAATGGATATTTTATTTAAAATTAAAGAAGAATTTTAGTTAATTTATTTTTTATGCATAAATAAATTTAAATGATGAAAGAGAAATTTCCACCATATTTGGAATTCAATTATTTCAATGAGAAAAGTGGAATTTCTAGTATACTGGAATTAATGCATATTTTTGTTTATTTTTAAGAGAAAATTTAGTTAAATTTATTTTTATGCATGAATAAATTTAAATGATGAAAGAGGAATTCCCACCATATTTGGAATTCAATCATTAATATGGAAAAAGTGGATTCTTGTCATATTAGGATTAATGGATATTTTTATGTAATTTTTAAGAGAAATTTTAGTTAAATTATTCTATGCATGTATAAATTTAAATGATGAAAGAGGAATTCCCATCATAATTGGAATTCAATCATTTAAATGGAAAAAGAGAATTCTTGGTATATTTAGAATATTAAATATTTTTATTTAATTTAAAGAGGAATTTTAGATAGATTTAATTTATAATAAAAGAGGAATTTCCATGACATTTGGATTGCATTCATTAAATGGGAAAATGAGGTATTTCAAGTTTATTCAAAAAAATAGAAATTGGTATTTAGTTAAAAGAAGAATTTTTATGATATTTAAGAAAAGAAGGATTTGAATTAATTTTTAGTGTCAAAAGAATAATTTCCACCATAATTCTACCTATGGAATTAAGGTTGAAAAATTAAATGGTAGAAAGAATATCTTTAGATATTTTATGTGGTTAAATCACTAAATTGGTATTTACCCAAAACTAGATGTTTATCTGAAAGGAATCCTTGTTAGAACTAAACCGAATGAATTTGGTTAGACTACGAGAGAGATGGACAGTAAACCTACTTGTCCATCTCTCGATCTGAATCAAGCAAAACTTCGTGACCTATTCTAGTTCCTAAATACAAAGAATAGTCTACCGTTGAACTAAACTAGTTTTCCTTTTACCGAACTCACCAAGAATCTAGTTGGACAATCAGTAAAATGATGGGCAGATTACCCTGATGAGAGATCAAGGATTCTCATTATGAAACTGGGAATTATGGAAAAAGGGGTTTTGTGGAACCAATCTCAAATTGGGAATTTCACTTGCATTGGAACCTCTGTTTTTTATTTAAAGGACTGTTTTACACCAGAATGCTAGAGGAAGCATTTGGCATGTGTTTTACTAAGAGGAGGTTCATTGCAACAGCTGGTGGGGAGTCGTTGAGGGACGTCGCTCACGACAAAGCCTACCTAGGTCTTGACCAGCATTAGTACGGTTAAAATGGTACGCTTCCGGTACGATGGGTGAGGACCGACGAAGCGGTCCCTGAGTGAAGTGCTAGGACACTTAAGGAGGATCCTAGAGGGTTCTGACTAGGTGATGCATGGGCTCGTGGTTGCTAGGACATCCATGCATGCGTTGAGGAAGATTCGGCAGATGATGGACTAAAAGGAAAGATTTTTGTGAATCAAATTTTGATACTGGATCTCGTTAGTTGGCTAGCTGGTCTTCAAACACGGAGAGTCCAAAGGACACATTTTGTAATACAATGGAAATTTTGGAGGATGATGATCAGTAATATTATGATTTCTATTGAAGGATTGTTTTAAAGCCAGCCAAATTTGTTATAAATGGCAATTTCATATTGGGTGTGTACGTGGTATTATGTCTACCTTAATTTTTGCATGAATCACCGTCTAGGAGGCCTGGGAACTTTTTTCCTCGGTATGCGGGCAGAAACACAACCAAATCTTTATAAAGGAATCCCACCAATACAGTGGTCAGTGGGTGGTTGGCTAACCCATGGGCCGGTTGGGGTTAGGCTGTGGATCCAAGGATTCCTGCGAAACAACTAAGATGCAATTAGTGACGTTAGCTATCTTAAGTCCTGAGAAGACCTTGTTCTATGGGAAGGGATCAGCGATTGTGCGTGGTTAAAGAGGGAAAAAAGCGATGATTCTATGGACCAAGTGCAAGTCTCTTCTTGATCTGAACATGTGACTTCAGGTTCGATCACATCAGTTTAAAATAGTGATGACTTTGACTCGTTAGGATAATTCCCCCATTAGAAGATCTTTCCCATGGCAGAATCACCCGTGCCTTCCGGGTGAGGGGAGTTTTTTCAGGCTCGGTTTTTTGGAGGAACCACCGGGCTAGAGCATCTCATCTCCTCCAACGAGCCAAGCCAGACTCGCAGGCCATTTCGAGGGTCTATATTTTCCTGACCCAGCAGAGAGACGGCATCACAATAGGTTTGCAGGGTAGTTTGTCCACACCTCTTGTGACCAACATGCGATGCTAAGATAGAATCTCTCATTGACCATGATTCAGATGAAGTTGAAAGTGATACATGGTGTTATTTTATATCACTCAATGCCTCGAAATTTCAAACTTTCCTGCCAAATCTACAGACTCCTTAGTCATTTTATTCCTAAGGAGAAGATAGTAGCTCCCTTTGGCAGTAAGGGAACATTTGTATTAGGGCATGTCTATAGCCCAGTACCGTCGTCTTATGCGTCTCCCAAGGAGATTTTGACTTCTGGAGTCGAGCTTCTCTATGTACATATTACAACTTTTATATAAATAAAGAAATATTTTCTGGAGAAAAATTCCCTGTTGTATAAGTGATTGTTTATGGACAAACTGATAAGAAAAATCTGTACCGGACATATGTCATAGATCTCCAATAAGATCATTTATCTTGTTTAAGAAATTATTTTCCAAACCTCTTAAGTCTTAGGATCTTGTGGACGATATCAAAATAAACATTTAATAATATATCATTTTTGGCAGAATCATGAGGCGAGGAAACCGTGGCCGTCAGCCAGACCCTCTCTCTGAAGAGAAAGAGCTTGACCCCGATGTTTGCAATGCTCTTCACAGAACTCAACCAGGACCCTTCAAAGGAGAAGGGGAGAACTTGGGCGAGGCTGTGGAGAAATGGGTGGAAGCTATGGAAGAGTATTTTGATGTCACAGGCTATAATGAGCAGAGCAAAATGACTCTTGCTAGGCTGAAAATTGTGGAAACAGCCAGGGTGGCATGGAGGAACCATTGTGACACCAACCATTTAGACAGGAATACCCAGTCCTGGAACAGTCTGAAAACCTATTTGAGGAAGAGATTTTATCCCCTCGGGTTTTTAGAAACCAAAATGAATTAATTCTTAGAGTTAAACCAGGGGAGCAAAACCATTGAAGAATATCACCATGCATTTTCTCTTCTACTCAAGTATTCACCACCCCTAGACGAAGAGCAACTTATGGCCAGGTTCATTCGGGGAATGAACAAACCCTTAGATACACAGGTCAAAAATTCCAAGCCAGTATCCGTGGCAGAAGCTATCAGAATGGCAAAGGATTTCACCAAATCTTTCATTGTAAAAGTCCCGCCAAAGCCAGCTCCCTCATCCTTCAAAAGATTCCAGACACCGGGAAGTTCTTCCAACATTCCACCTCCAAAGAGACACCAAGGTCCTAACCAAAATCTGGAGATGAGAAGCTTCAGGAATGAAGGAAGACCTTTCCCTTGAAGTACTTTCTCAAGAACTCCGGCTCTCTCAAGAATGCAAAGGGAAGAGCTTCAAAGTGAGAATAGATGCTTTGGATTTCAAGGGTTTGGGCACCAGCTCAAGGATTGCCCATCTCCTTTTGTGGGCCAAGGAAGCCAGGGTCCTAGAATTCAGAGACAAACTCCTTCATACCAGTCCGGGTCGCCCACGCCAAAATCAGGGTAACCCCAGAAAGAGTGCCAACTCAGCCTGCTACCTCCATGCAAAGCAGTCTCCGAACTCCCTCCCAGAATTGGAATAACCAAAGAGAGAGAGTTTCACCTCAGACTCTGCAGTAGCTAGAGCAGTCACCCTATAACTGATGAAGTGGAGGAAGAAAAAGGACAAATCTATGCAGCAATAGAGCATCAAGGGAATAACCAGCATTTCTCAGTCCTCCAAACTCGAGCAGAGTACCAAGGTAAGCAATTCAAGCTTTTGATTGATTCAGGCAGTACTCATTCTTTTATTTCCCGAGGATGTCTGTGTAAATTAGTCCTAAATAAAAAATTAGGGAAACCTATACAAGTGGAATTGGCTAGTGGAAAGATTCTTTTCACACACCTTGAGACTGACCTTATTCAGTTTAACCTAGATGGGAATGTAACAGAGTGCCAGTTCAGAGTCCTACCCTTTGGAGTCTATGATGGAATCCTTGGAATGGATTGGCTCCAAAAGAATCAGGCTGGCATTCATTGTCACAAAGGAACCATCTCTTTCCTTGACCTTCACGGGAATAAAGTTCAAGGAACTGGAATTTCCGGATCCCCAGTGCTACAATTAGTCAAGGCTTCCAAATTATTAAAAGGACTCAGAAAGAGGCAAGTTGTGTATGTTGTTAAAATGAATCCAGTAGACATAAAATGCAAGGCTAAAGAACCAGAGTGGTTAAGTGAGTATGTAGATGTGTTTCCTGAAGAGCTGACTGAGATGCCTCCATCTCACCACGAAGTAGATCATGAGATCGAGTTAACCCCCGGAGGTCAGCAGCATGCATACAGAGTGCTAGTCCCTGAAGCCATAGAACTTAAGGAGCAATTAGGACAACTGTTAGAACATGGATTTGTCAGACCCAGTGTCTCACCTTAGGGTGCACCCGTTCTCTTTTAAAAGAAGAAAGATGGAACGCTAAGACTCTTTATCAGCTACAGAGGATTGAATCAATTAACAATTAAGAATAAGGATCCTATTCCTAGGATTGATGAACTTCTTGATCGGTTAAGTGGGACCCAAATGTTCACAAAGATAGATCTCAAATCCGGGTACTATCAGATCAGAATCAAGGAGTAGGACATCCCAAAGACAGCATTCAATACTCGCTATGGGCATTATGAGTTCATAGTCATGCCGTTTGGATTGACTAATGCCCCGGTGACATTTAATTATCTTATGCAAGATATTCTCAGAGAATACTTGGATGATTTTGTTCTTGTTTTCTTTGATGATATCTTGGTATACTCAAAGAATGCTACAGATCATGAAGATCGTGTGTGCAAGGTCCTAGAAATCCTAAGGAAACACCAACTCTTTGCAAAAAAGAGCAAGTGTTCTTTCTCTGTTGATGACCAGGTAGAATACTTGCGATTCATAGTGTCAAAGGATGGGATTTCTCCTGACCCCGGAAAGATCCAAGCAGTTGTAGAATGGCCGGAACCCAAGATAGTAAAGGAAGTCAGAGGATTCCTAGGATTAACCGGATGGTATAGGATCTTTATACCTAGGTATGCTCAAATAGCATCCCCTTTAACTAACCTTCTCAAGAAGAGTACACTTTTTCAGTGGACTGCAATGTGTCAGAGTGCCTTTGACAAGCTAAAAATAGCCTTAGTAACAAACCATGTCCTTAAATTGCTAGATTTTACCAAACCTTTTGAGGTAGTTACTGATGCTAGTGGGTTTGCCTTAGGCGATGCTCTTATGCAGGAAGGTCATGCAGTGGCCTATGAATCCAGAAAACTCAGAACACATGAGAGAAATTATGTTGTCCATGACTTGGAGTTACTCTTAGTAGTTTATGCTCTGAATTTGTGGAGACATTATCTTTTGGGACAGAGGTTCACCTTGATGATAGATCATCAAAGTGTTAAGTGGATCTTCACCCAAAGGGATCTCAACATGCGTTAAAGGAGATGAATGTAGACCCTGCATGAATTCGATTTTGAAATTAAGTATCGACGGGAAAGAAAATGTGGTTGCAAATGCGCTCAGCAGAAAAGCCTCCTTGCTTGCAATTACAATGGTGTCAAATCCATTGATCAGTGAAGCAAAGGAGAAAATCATGCAGGACAAATTCTTTGCCCCTATTACTACCCTTCTGATGTAGGAAAGCAAGACTCCTCAGGAAATGAGTTGAGTTCTTGGGTACAAATTGGATGAAGGATGCATGTATTATTATAATCGGCTATGTATCCCCAATGATGAGGGAATAAAGGGAATAATTCTGAGAGAAGCCCTTGATAGCCTGATAGTTGGACATCCAGGGTTTATAAAAACCTATACGTCGGTTAAGAAAAGCTTCTTCTAGCCAGGACTCAAAAAGGATGTACTTGATCTCCTGTGTGAAAATGCTTAATGTGTCAGAGAGTCAAGGCAGAGAGAGTCAAGATGCTAGGTAAACTATAGCCTCTAGACATTCCTCAGATGAAGTGGGAATTTATCAGTATGGACTTTGTCACTGGATTACCTTCAATGCAATCAGGTTACAATTCCAATTTTGTGGTAGTTGACAGACTAACCAAAGTTGCCCATCTGATTCCAGTGAAAGAAACATACACTACAGTGGATGTTGCCAGAGTTTTCCTTAAAGAGATCTTCAGATTACATGGCTTACCCAGAAGGATAGTAAGTGACAGAGATCCCAAATTCACATCAAAATTCTGGACTGCATTCTTCGAAGCAATAGGAACTTTCTTGGATCTCAGCACAGCCTATCACCTCGAAACAGATGGCCAGACGATTGAAAGAGTGAATCAGGTAATAGAAGATATCCTTCGCTCAGTGGTTAAGCCATTTGTATCTGGTCGAATTTGCTTACAATGCTCCTTATCATCGAAGCATTGGGATGAGTCCTTTCAAAGCTTTGTATGGACAAGATTGCCTTACACCGGTTACTTGGTCTGACCCATTGATCAGAGTCAAAATGTCGAGACAAATGCTTGATGACATGGACCAGTAGATGCAATCAATCCATAAAGATATAAAGGCAGCCCAAGATAGGCAAAAATAGTATGCAGATAAAAAGAGATCAGAGAGAGTTTGAAGAATCAGATGTGGTCTTCATTCGAGTATGACCAAAAAGAAGTTCCTTATCCTTAGGGAAGTACGAGAAGCTCTCTCCCAGATACTGTTGGCCATATGCTGTTATAAAGAAAGTGGGCGATCTAGCCTACAAACTTTTTGTGCCTCCCCATCTCAAGGTACATAATGTATTCCATGTCAGTTTGCTTAAGAAGTATGTACCTAGCCCGAGTCACGTGCTTGATGATGAACAATTGATCTCTCTGACTCAAGGCCAGATGGTACTCCAACCTAAGGAAATCCTTGACGTTTGGGAGAAGCTTCTTAGCAGCAGAGTCCTCAGAGAATTTTTAGTAAAGTGGAAGTTCTTCCCTCTAGAAGACGCCACCTGGGAGAGAAAGAAAAAGAGTTGGTGAAAGACTACCCCCACTTTGCGAGATGAGGACATCTCGCATTTTTCAAGTGGGAGAGGATGTAAGATTCCTCCTAAGCCTTTACTTCAATCCCCTGTAATCATTCCCTGTTTTTGAATACAAGAAAATATTAATTTTCTTTGTTTTTGTCTAGTGAGATAAAATTTTCTAGAGAGTGGTAAATCAATATTGAGATATTTTTGGATATATAAATTCTACAAATATCAAAAATATGTTTCCTTGAAACAGAAAATCAAAATAAATTTTCCAAGGTGCAATTGGAATTGTAAAAAATGATTTAAAAGACCTTAGCCTAAGGATCAAGCTTTTCAAAAAAATTTGAATTATGGTCCAATTAAGGTTCCTATGGACCAATAAGATTAATCCAAGTGTTGGGATGAGATAAATCCAATGAATAAAAGAAAATACCCAAAAATGAGTAAATTCCCACATAAGATGAAGAGTTGACTGAGTACAAGGTTTATTAGTTAAAAATTATGAAATATTACTAAAAAAATGAGATATTTTAGAGTAATCATAAAAATTTGACACCTTTGTACGGAAAGGGGGAGCCTTCAAGGAGGTGCCTATTTCACACATGTGAAGGAGTTTTAAACTCAAAAATATTAAGATATTTTTATCTCTCCTCTCTCTTGGATCAAACCAAATAAAAAAGGGAGCCAAACTTGTCCAAATTAAGCCAAACTGAAGCTGGAAAATTCTAGAACTTAGTTGGACTCAGTTAGTGGCCTCCCTCACCTATAAATAGACCCTCATTCTTTTGTTCTCTCATCTGTGAACTAGACCATGCCAGTATTACTCTAAAATAAGCATATTTTCTATTATCCTCAAAAAATCCTCTACAATTTGGAGAGATTGGAGCTTCTCTCTCTCTCTTCAACCTTCTTTGGACCAATTCTATATTCAAATGATGCTTCTCATGGAGCAATTCTTAATTCTAAAAGTAAACTCTATGCTAGTCAAATTAGAGGCCAAAGAAGTAGCTTTTTAATGCTTTTATGTTACTTAAATTATGATAAACTTAGGGATTAAGTCCATAAATTGGATATAATTTGGTCCAAATGATAGTTATTCTATCATATTGTATTACTAAACCTTATGCTTTTCAAAATTATTGAAAATTATCAATATAATAGCAGGCGAAGCTATGGCAAATTTTTTGAAAATTAACATATAAATCATTTTTATGCATAATGTGAAAAGAGGACTTCCTACCATATTCTAGGATAAGTCATCCTAGGTTAAATGAATAATTCTCATCATATTCATGGAAAATTAATTTTTAATGTTTATGCATAAATAGTTAATTAGAGAAAAGAGGAATTTCTAGTAATTTTATTTTTATGATAAAAGAGGAATTCCCATGATAATAGAGATCCATGTATTCCAATGGAGAAAGAGAAAAATTGGAATATCAAAATAATGGATATTTTATTTAAAATTAAAGAATAATTTTAATTAAATTTATTTTTTATGCATAAATAAATTTAAATGATGAAAGAGGAATTCCCACCATATTTGGAATTCAATAATTTAAATGACAAAAGTAGAATTTCTATTATAATGGAGTTAATGTATATTTTTATTTAATTTTTAAGAGAAGACTTAGTTAAATTTATTTTTATGCATGAATAAATTTAATTTTGAAAGACGAATTCCCACCATATTTGGAATTCAATCATTTAAATGGAAAAAGTGGAATTCTTGTCATACTAGGATTAATGGATATTTTATGTAATTTTTAAGAGAAATTTTAGTTAAAATTATTCTATGCATGTATAAATTTAAATGATGAAAGAGGAATTCCCATCATAATTGGAATTCAATCATTTAATTGGAAAAAGAGAATTCTTGGTATATTTGGAATATTGAATATTTTTATTTAATTTAAAGAGAAATTTTAGATAGATTTAATTTATGATAAAAGAGGAATTCCCATGACATTTGGATTGCACTCATTAAATGGGAAAAGGAGGTATTTCAAGTTTATAAAAAAAAAGATATTGGTATTTAGTTAAAAGAAGAATTTTTATGATATTTAAGAAAAGAAGGATTTGAATTAATTTTTAGTGTCAAAAGAAGAATTTACACCATAATTCTACCTATGGAATTAAGGTTGAGACATTTAATGGTAGAAAGAATATCTTTAGATATTTTATGTGGTTAAATCACTAAATTGAAATTTACCCAAAACTAGATGTTTATCTGAAGGGAATCCTTGTTAGAACTAAACTGAATGAATTTGGAGAGGGACGGACAGTAAACCTACTTGTCCATCTCTCGATCTGAATCAAGCAAAACTTCATGACCTATTCCAGTTCCTAAATACAAAGAATAGTCTACCATTGAACTAAACTAGTTTTTCTTTGACCGAACTCACCAAGAATCTAGTTGGACAATCAATCAAATGATGGGTAGATTACCCTGATGAGAAATCAAGGATTCTCATTATGAAACTGGGAATTATGGAAAAAGGGGTTTTGTGGAACCAATCTCAAACTGGGAATTTACTTGCATTGGAACCTCTGTTTTTTATTTAAAGGACTGTTTTACACCAGAATGTTGGAGGAAGCATTTGGCATGTGTTTTACTAAGAGGAGGTTCATTGCAACAGTTGGTGGGGAGTCGCGAGGGACGTCGCTTGCGGCAAAGCCTGCCGAGGTCTTGACCAGCCTCGGTACGGTTAAAATGGTGCACTTTTGGTACGATGGGCGAGGACCGACGAAGGGATCCTAGAGGGTTCTGACTAGGTGATGCATGGGCTCGCGGTTGCTAGGACACCCATGCCTGCATGGAGGAAGATTCGGATGGACTAAAAGGAAAGATTTTTGTGAATCAAATTTTGATATTGGATCTCGTTGGTTGGCCAGTTGGTCTTCAACGAAGAGTCCAAAGGACACATTTTGTAATACAATGGACTCAGAATTTTGGAGGATGATGATCAGTAATATTATGATTTCTATTAAAGGATTGTTTTAAAGCCAATTAAATCTGTTATAAATGGCAATTTCATATTGGGTGTGTACGTGGTATGTCTACCTTATTTTTTGCATGAATCACCGGCTAGGGGGCGTGGGAACTCTTTTTCTTTGTACCCGGGAAACACAACCAAATCTTTATAAAGGAATCCCACCAATACAGTGGTTGGGGGTGGTTGGCTAACCCATGGGCCGGTTGGCTGGATCAGAGGATTCTTGCAAAACAACTAAGATGCGATTAGTTACGTTAGCTAGATTAAGTCCTGAGAAGACCTTGTTCTATGGGAAGGGATCAGCGGGCTGTGTCTCGTTAAAGGAGGAAAAAAGCGGTGATTCTATGGACCAAGTGCAAGTCTCTTCTCGATTTGACCATGTGACTTTAGGTTTGATCACATCAGTTTAAAATAGTGATGACTTTGACTCGTTTAGGATAATTCCCCCATTAGAAGATTTTTCCCATGGCGGAATCGCTCGTGCCTTCTGGACAAGGGGAGTTTTTTCGGGCTTGGTTTCAAAGGAACCGCCGGGCTAGTCTCTTGTCTAGACATCCGTGGGCGAGGCCCCGAGTGTGGATCCCCGCCCCATGTAGGAGGCCAATGGTGCTTCCGCCACCATCGGAACCCCGGAGGGGGGTCTCAGAGCATATTTTTATCATGTGATAAAATGTGCAAGATTTTTTATCTTGTTGGTGTAATGATCTATCTTCTCTCTTGACAAACTTGGATGTACATGTTTTTAAAACATACAGGTGTCTGGAATCTTATACAAATTGCTTTGAAGCAATTATCAGCTTGCTTTCAAGCACTCTACTAGAACATCATCAACAATCACAAATTGCTTTGAAGCAATTATCATCTTACTTTCAAGCACTCTCCTAGAACATCAACAATAAAATAGGTCTAATCTACACTTTTTAAAGTTAGTGACTTAGCTAGACTTGCAAGTATTTAGATTCCTCCTTACACTACCTTGGATCAATTCAATATTGATTTAAAGTAGTACTTTAAAATACTACAATAGTATAGATATAAAGCATTGTATATCAAACCTTTCAAGAAGTATACTAGAGCTTTTAGGCATTATGCCAAAGATTTTAAGCAATATACTAGAATTGTAAAGCATTGCACATTAGATATTTAAAGCATATTAACATTTCAAAACTTTCCATTGATCTCATGTATAGAAAAAAGAAAGATGAAAAAAACTAAGAACTGTTAAAAGTTCCACCTCTTCAATATTAAAGCATAAGTGCCAGCAGCCCATTGGAATCTATAAATAAGCATCAACATAAGTATCAACATGGTTGAATGTATATATACCTAAGTATAAGGATGTTGGAACCTATACAATTTGATAGAATCTATGCGTAAGTATTTGAATACGTATTGACATGTAGTAATCTATACCTAAGTATCAGCATGTTTTAACGTATACATGAGTATCAACTATAGTAACATGATGTTTTGAAGCTAAAAATCAATGCCTTCCAGATTGTTCCCTTGATCTACTTTCTCCTGTCTACCAATGGCATGTACTCCTCCCCCTTCTTTGTGCCTCTGAACGCTCTACATTATGTCTCTGCATCATAAGAGCATGTGTTGTGCCCTTGGTCAAACTTGTCCATTATGAAGCTAAACTCTGCTTGTGATTCTTCATCCTCCTCAATAGTAAACACGTCCCTACTAGCATAATACAACCAATCATTGTTTACCAACCACTCAGTTACTTGCCTCATGAGGAACTGCTCTAATCTGCTTTCACACATTGATCTAAACTTTGGTAGTATTTTGTAAGTCCCAATCTTGTTAAGCAAGCATTTGTATAGAGTGTCATCCAACAATATGGTGATTGCCTGATTCTGCATTGGGAAAACCCTCTAAAAGTCTTTCAAAGTCTTGAAGAACATCAGCTTATTGCCATCAAAATCTAAGTCTACACTCTTCCATATCTCTTGGCCAAAAAAACCTAAAATCAACATCTCCTCTTGTGAGATAGTACCATGAAAACGCCGTTGTACATTTTCAATCATTGCACATCTCCATATATATACATCAAAGAACATTGCAACCCATGTCAGAAACTTTTCTGCATTCTTTCGTACAAAGTGTGTATGCATGCTATCCGATACTACCCTGAGATATGTTGTCTAGCCAGGAAGTTCTTTGTTGCTTCTTCAATTATGGGTGTACATGAGCACACCATTCATATCTAGAATCAAGGCTCTGCACTCAACATGCTTTGGGAGCAGAACATAGTCTATCGTGTACCAAAAGGGAGTGATAACCCCCTCTTGAACCATTCCAACCTTAAAAAATGTGTGCTGCATCCAGATGGATAGTAGGACTAGAAGGAAACACTCTATTAAGCCTAAACTCTACACTTCCATAATAATTTTGCCAATAAGAGAAGTTGTAACTTGATTTCTACTTTTCAACTGCCTAGAGATTGGTTTCGTGCAAATGCCCCTAACATAAGAAACTAGACTTGTGCATTACATATTAGGCCAACGTACCTGTGAGGTCCCCGTCCCCTCCCCGCGGTGCCCTGTCGGTGGTGGAAGCGACGCTGGCCTCCTGCGCAGGGCGGGGATCCACACTCGGGGCCTCGCCCGCGGATGTCCGGGATGAGAGGCTAGCCCGGGCAGCGGTCCCTCTGAGACCACGGGCCCGGAAGACTCCCCTCGCCCGCTGCCGAAAGGCACGGGCGATTCCGCCATGGAAAAAAAATCTTCTAACGGGGAATTACTCTAACGAGTCAAAGTCTTAACTAGATAAACTAATCTGACTGAACCTGAAGTCACATGGTCAGATAAAGAAGAGACTTGCACTTGGGTCCATGGAACCGCTTTTTTCCTCATTTACGAGGCACAGCCGTCGATCCCCTCCCACAGAACAAGGTCTTCTCAGGATTTAAACCAATTAACGTAACCAATCGTATCTAGTTGTTTCTCAGGAATCCTCTGATCCAGCCTATGGGTTAGCTAGCCAACCACACCTGACCACTGTATTGGTGGGATTCCCTTATAAAGATTTGGTTGTGTTTTTGCCCGGATACCGAGGAAAAGAGTTCCCAGGCCCCCTAGCCAGCGATTCATACACAAATTAAGGTAGGCATACCACGTACACACCCAATATGAAATTACCATTTATAACAGATTCGACTGGCTTTAAAACAATCCTTCAATAGAAATCATAATATTTCTGATCATCATTTTCCAAAATTTCGAGTCCATTGTATTACAATAATATCCTCTGGTTGAAGACCAATTGGCCAACCAACGAGATCCAATATTAAAATTTGGTTCCCAAAAATCTTTCCGTTTAGTCCATCCGAAATCTTCCTTGACATACACATGGGTGTCCTAGCAACTGCGAGCCCATGCATCGCTTGGTCAGAACCCTCTAGGATCCTCCTTAGGTGTCCTAGCACTTCACTCAGGGACCGCTTCATCGGTCCTCACCCATCGTACCGGAAGCGCACCATTTTAACCGTACCGAGGCTGGTCAAGACCTCGGCAAGCTTTGCCGCGAGCGACGTCCCTTGACGACTCCCCGCCAGCTATTCCAACGAACCTCCTCTTAGAAAAACATAAGCCAAATGCTTCCTCCAGCATTCTGGCATAAAACAGTCCTTTGAATAAAAAATAGAGGTTCCAATGCAAGTAAAATTCCAATTTGAGATTGGTTTCAAAAACCCTTTTTCCAGAATTTCCAGTTTCATAATGAGGATCCTTGATCTCTCATTAGGGTAATCTACCCATCATTCAGTCTGATTGTCCAACTAGATTCTTGGTGAGTTCGGTCATGAAAAGCTAGTTTAGTTCCGGTAGTCTATTCTTTGTGATTAGAAACTGGAATTGGTCACGAAGTTTTTACTTGATTCAGATCGAGAGATGGACAAGTAGGTTTATTGTCTGCCCTTCTCGTAGTCTAACCATATTTCCTCGGTTTAGTTCTACAAGGATTCCCTTCAGATAAACATCTAGTTTTGGGTAAATATACATTTAGTGATTTTACCAATTAAAATATCCAAAGATATTCTTTATGCCACATTATTTCACGACCTTAATTCATTAGGTAGAATTATGGTGAAAATTCATCTTTTGACACTAAAATTTAATTCAAATCCAGCTTTTCTTAAATATCATAAAATTTCTTCTTTTAACTAAATACCAATACCTTTTTTTTAATATACTTAAAATCCCTCTTTTTCTCATTTAATGAGTGCAATCCAATTATCAAGGAAATTCCTCTTTTACAATTAAATCTATCTAAAATTCTTCTTAAAAATTACATAAAAATATCTATTAATTATATTAAGCTAAAAATTCCACTTTTCTCATTTAAATATTTGAATTTCATTATGGTGGGAATTCCTCTTTCATCATTTAAACTTATCCATGCAAAAAGATAAATTTAACTAAATTTTCTCTTAAAATTTAAATAAAAATCTCCATTAATTCCTTTACACTAGGAATTACACTTTCCTCATTTAAATATTTGAATTCCAATATGGTGGGAATTCCTCTTTCATCATTTAAACTTATCTATGCAAAAAGATAAATTTAACTAAATTTTCTCTTAAAATTTAAATAAAAATCTCCATTAATTCCTTTACACTAGGAATTACACTTTCCTCATTTAAAAATTTGAATTCCAATATGGTGGGAATTCCTCTTTCATCATTTAAACTTATCTATGCAAAAAGATAAATTTAACTAAAATCCTTCTTTAATTTTTAAGTAAAATATGCATTATTTTAGCATCACAATTTTTCTCTTACTTCATTGGAATACATGGATTTCCATTGTCATGGTGGTGGGGATTACTCTTTTAACATAAAAATGGATTACTAAAAATTTCTCTTTTTCCTAATTAACTATTTATGCATTAGAATCACTGCTTTTTTCCTCCTTTAACAAGGCACAGCCGCCCCCGCTGATTCCCTCCCATAGAACAAGGTCTTAATCTAACTAATGTAACTAATTGCATCTTAATTGTTTTACAGGAATCCTCCGATCCAGCCTATGGGTTAGCCAACCACCACTGACCACTGTATTGGTGGGATTCCTTTATAAAGATTTGGTTGTGTTTTGCTCGGGTACCGAGGAAAAGAGTTCCCAGCCCCCTAGCCAGCGATTCATGCAAAAATTAAGGTAGGCATACCACATACACACCCAATATGAAATTGCCATTTATAACAGATTCGGCTGGCTTTAAAACAATCCTTCCATAGAAATCATAATATTACTGATCATCATCCTCCAAAATTTTGAGTCCATTGTATTACAAAATGTGTCCATTGAAGACCAGCTGGCCAATCAACGAGATCCAGTATCAAAATTTAATTCCCAAAAATATTTCCTTTTAGTCCATTCTTCCTCGACGCAGGCATGGGTGTCCTAGCAACCGCGAGCCCATGCATCGCCTGGTTAGGACCCTCTAGGATCCTCCTTAGGTGTCCTAGCACTTCACTCACGGACCGCTTCTTCGGTCCTCGCCCATCGTACCGGAAGCGCACCATTTTAACTGTACCGTCAGTAGGCTTTGCCATGAGCGACGTCCCTCGACAACTCCCCGCCAACTATTGCAACGAACCTCCTCTTAGTAAAATACATGCCAAATGCTTCCTCCTCTTAGTAAAATACATGCCAAATGCTTCCTCCAGCATTCTGGCATAAAACAATCCTTTAAATAAAAAAACAGAGGTTCCAATGCAAGTAAAATTCCCAGTTTGAGATTGGTTTCACAAAACCCCTTTTTTCATAATTCCCAATTTCATAATGAGAATCCTTGATCTCTCATCAGGGTAATCTACCCATCATTTGACTGATTGTCCAACTAGATTCTTGGTGAGTTTGGTCAAAGGAAAACTAGTTTAGTTCAATGGTAGACTATTCTTTGTATTTAGGAACTGGAATAGGTCACGAAGTTTTGCTTGATCGAGAGATGGACATGGACAAGTCGGTTTACTATCTGTCCCTCTTGTAGTCTAACCAAATTCATTCGGTTTAGTTCTAACAAGGATTCCCTTCAGATAAACATCTAGTTTTGGGTAAATACCAATTTAGTGATTTAACCACATAAAATATCTAAAGATATTCTTTCTACCATTTAATTTCTCAACCTTAATTCCATAGGTTGAATTATGGTGGAAATTCTTCTTTTGACACTAAAAATTAATTCAAATCCTTCTTTTCTTAAATATCATAAAAATTCTTCTTTTAACTAAATACCAATATCTATTTTTTTGAATAAACTTGAAATACCTCCTTTTCCCATTTAATGAGTGCAATCCAAATGTCATGGGAATTCCTCTTTTATCATAAATTAAATCTATCTAAAATTCTTCTTTAAATTAAATAAAAAATATTCAATATTCCAAATATACCAATAATTCTCTTTCCATTTAAATGATTGAATTCCAATTATTATGGGAATTCCTCTTTCACCATTTAAATTTATACATGCATAGAATAATTTTAACTAAAATTTCTCTTAAAAATTACATAAAAATATCCATTAATCTTAATATGATAAGAATTCCACTTTTTCCATTTAAATGATTGAATTCCAAATATGGTGGGAATTCCTCTTTCAGCATTCAAATTTATTCATGCATAAAAATAAATTTAACTAAATTTTCTCTTAAAAATTAAATAAAAATATCCATTAATTCTATTATACTAGAAATTCCACTTTTCTCATTTAAACGATTGAGTTCCAAATATGGTGGGAATTCCTCTTTCATCATTTAAATTTATTCATGCATAAAAAATAAATTTAACTAAAATTTTTCTTTAATTTTAAATAAAATATCCATTATTTTGATATTCCAATTTTTCTCTTTCTCCATTGGAATACATGGATCTCCATTATCATGGGAATTCCTCTTTTATCATAAAAGTGAAATTACTAGAAATTTCTCCTTTTTCTCTAATTAACTATTTATGCATAAACATTAAAAATTAATTTTCCATGAATATGATGAGAATTATTCATGTAACCTAGGATGACTAATCCTAGAATATGGTGGGAAGTCCTCTTTTCACATTGTGCAAAACAAAATTATTTATGTGTTACTTTTTACAAATTTTACCATAGCTCTAATGCTATTACTAATAATTTTCAATAATTTTGAAAAGCATAAGGTTTATTAATACAATATGATAGAATAACTATCATTTAAACTAATAACTAATTTATGGAATTAATCCCTAAGTTTATCATAATTAAGGTAGCATAAAAGCATTAAAAAGCCATTTCTTTGGCCTCTAATTTGACTAGCATAGAGTTTACTTTTAGAATTAAGAATTTCTCCATGAGAAGCATCATTTGAATATAGAATTGGTCATAGGAATGACCATTCTTTGGGGGAGAGAGATATATACTTAAAAAATATTTTAATTTAAGCATAAATGTAAACCTTATGTGATTAATCATTAAAATTCATTAGAGAGCTTCATATGCATTGAGAACTATTCAATTGAATACTTCTCAAGCTTGAGAGGGGTTGAGAAGTGAAAAACATTTAGAAGATTAAGAAAAAAGACCATAAAGTCACACTTTACCTCTTGTTTTGCTTGATTCTCTAGTCTTAGGAGAGGCCCCCAACCAATCAATTGGTTTAGTATGTTGAGGAAATCTCCAAAGAAGGTTGAAGAGAGAGAGAGAAGCTCCAATCTCTCTAAATTGTAGAGGATTTTTAGAGGATAATAGCAAATATGCTTATTTTAGAGTAATACTGGCATGGTCTAGTTCACAGATGAGAATACAAAAGAATGAGGGTCTATTGATAGGTGAGGAAGGCCACTAATTGAGTCCAACTAAGTTCTAGAATTTTCCAGCTTCACTTTGATTTGGACAAGATTTGGACCAGTTTGGCTCCCTTTTTTATTTGGTTTGATCCAGGAGAGAGGAGAGATAAAAATATCTTAATATTTTTTAGTTTAAAACTCCTTCACATGTGTGAAATAGGTGCCTTCTTGAAGGCTCTCCCTTTTCCTTACCAAGGTGTCAAAAGGGTATGATTACTCCAAAATATCTCATTTTTTTAGTAATATTTCATAATTTTAAACTAATAAACCTTGTACTCAGTCAACTCTTCATCTTATGTGGGCATTTACTCATTTTTGGGTATTTTCTTTTATTCATTGGATTTATCTCATCCCAACACTTGGATTAATCTTATTGGCCCATAGGAACCTTAATTGGACCATAATCCAAAAATTTCAGAAAATCTTGACCCTTAGGCTAAGGTCTTTTGATTCCAATTGCATCTTGGAAAAGTTATTTGATTTTCTGTTTCAGGGAAATATATTTTTGATATTTGTAGAGTTTATATATCCAAAAATATCTCAATATTGAATTACCACTCTCTAGAAATTTTCATCTCACTAGGCAAAAACAAGAAAAAATAGTACTTTTTTGTATTCAAAAACAGTGAATGATTACAGGGAATTGAAGTAAAGGCTTATTCATTATTCAGGCTGAGGAGGAATCTTACACTTTTGATGAAACCATAGTATCACTGATCATAATCCTCCAAAATATTTGGTTGAATTCTAATTTCCATTCATTCCTTCATCGGTGTACCTATGGCATCATTGGCAACCAGAACGCTCACCACCTGTCCACTCAGGGGCCTTTTCAATAGTTCCTAGCTCATAGTACCCAAAAATATATTCACTTATAAAAATCCAAATGGACTCTCCATTGAAGATCAGCAATATCAACCCCAACAGATCCATATAAAAGAGCCATGGACTCATCCGTTGAGGACCAGCAAGGTCAATCAACCAGATCCATGCCCGAGTTCAAAAAAACAACTCTAACACCTTGTTCCATTTTCTTCCTCAATGCACGCATGGGTATCTTCAGCCACCCAGAGCCTGAGCACCGTATGGTCAGCACCCTCTAGGATCCTTCGTAGGTCATCTAGCGCTTCACTCATAGGCCGCTTCCTTGGTCCCTAATCCACCGTACCGAAAGCTCACCATTTAAATCGAACCGAGGCTGATCAAGACCTCGGCCGACATTGCTATGCGAGACATCCTCCATTGACTCTCCGTCAGCTGTTGCAACTTTATCACTCAGATCTCCATGACCTCATTCACAAGATGGTCAAAATCCTTCTCCAGCATTCTTGACATAAAACAGTCATTTAAAAACAGGTCATAAATACAGTTTCTAACGAACTCTCATCTTTCCTGATTGTTCCACATCATTTCTCGTTATTCCACATTCTTCTACATCAATTCACATTGCTTAATCCACATACAATCATATGTATTCCCATTGTCCTTCATCCATTCTCATCTAGTCACATCATATTACATCTCATTACATCTCATCCATTCACATCTACCCATATCCATATCACATCACATCACATTTACATCTACCCATATCCATATCACATCACATCACATCCATTCACATTGCATCTCATCCATTCACATCTATCCCGATTCATATCACATCACATCACATCCATTCACATCTATTTACGTCACGTCGCATTCACATCTCATCGCATTTATTCACATTCATTCACATCTAGTTACGTCACGTCGCATTCACATTCATTCACATCTCATCGCATTTATTCACATCCATCACATCCATCCCATTTATTGCATTCCCATCCCATTACATACATTCTATCCACATTACATCACATCCATATCCATCCATATCTCATCACATCCATACACATTCTATCTCATTCATCTCCACATCCATCTAGTCATCCACATGCATGTCTATCCACATCCATCCATACATTCACGTTCACATCCACATATATTCACATCACATCACATTCACATCCACATCCCTTTACACCACATCACACCTCATCCACATCCACATCAATTTACATCACATCACATCCTTTCACATCCACATTCACATCCACATTCATTTGCATCACATCATATCCTTTCACATCCACATCCACATCCATTTACATCACATCACATCCTTTCACTTCCACATCCACATCCATTTACATCACATCACATCCTTTCACATCCACATCCACATCCATTTACATCACATCACATCCTATCACATCCACATCCACATTCATTTACATCACATCCTTTCACATATTCTTACATCTCATTCTCATCTCTTCATTCATATCCACATCCATTTATATCACATCCTTTCATGTATCCTCACATATCATTCTCATCTCTTCATTCACATCCATATTCATTTATATCACATCCTTTCACATATCCTCACATCTCATTCTCATCTCTTCTTTCACATCCACATCCATTTCACATTTAGTAACATTTTCTATTTTTGAGACTTCTAATATTTCTGCCAAAAATTGCTTGGCCTAGGGAATTCCTCTTTTATCATTTAAATAAAATTACCACCATTTTCTCTTTTCTTAATTATTTAATTATGAATAAACCTTAAAAATTAGTTTTCCATGGAATGTAACGAAAATAATTGTTTTAGCACAGGATAACCAATCCTAGAATATGGTAGGATGTCCTCTTTTCACATTGTGCATAAGAATGAATTATGTATCAATTTCTTAAAAATTTTGCCATAGCTCCGCTACTATTACTCATAATTTTTAATATTTTTAAAAAGAATAAACTTAGTAATACAATTATGATAGTATAACTATCTTCTAAACCTTAATCTAATTTATGGATTTAAATCATAAGATTATCATAATTTTAGAAGCATAAAAGTATAAAAAACCACTTTCTTAACCTCTAGCTTCACAAGCCTAGAGTTTGATTTGTGAATTTAGAATTTATCAATGAGAACCTATTACGGCTATGGCTGTACACCGTAAGCATATGCGCGAATGTGCCATGGGTAACATTAAGGGTAATTGAATCTTAGGCTATCATGGGGAGAAGTGAAGCGGTATGCACGAGTGTCACTTATGGGATATGAAGAGGTGTGCAAAAGTCCTATAAAATAAGGGGCTCTTTCATTGTATTGTCAACGGGTATTCAGTTTCTTAATAGAGTTATGGCTTGGGACGTATGGCTCTGTGTATGCTTCTTGTGTCTTTCTCTCTATCTTTATCTTTATATTTGTGTAAAAGCATAGTCTTGTAGAGGGCTTCTTTACCCTCTATAGAAGCATCATTTGAATAGAGAATTGGTCATAGGAATGACCATTCTTTTGGGGAGAGAGAGAGAAACATAAAAAGCATTTTAAGCATAAATGTAAAATTTTCTTAATTATTCATTACAACTCTTAAGAAAAGCTTGATTTGCATTATAAACACTTAATTTAGAAACTTCTCAAGCTTGAGAGGGGTTGAGAAGTGAAAACATTGAGAATAGTGGAGAAAAACCATGAAATTACACCTTACCTCTTGATTTTGCTTGCTTCTCTATCTTAGAAGAAGCCCCCAACCAATCAATTGGTTAGTATGTTGAGAGGGAATCTCCAAGGATGGTTGAAGAGAGAGAGAGAGAAGCTCCAATCTCTCCAATATGTAGAGGATTTTTAAGGGATAATAGAAAATATCATTATTTTATGTTAATACTAGCATGGTATAGTTCACAGATTTTTTTACAAAAGACTAAGGATCTATTTATAGGTGAGGGAGGCCTCTAACCAAGTCCAACTGGGTTCTAGAATTTTCCAGGTTCAGTTTGGCTGAATTTGGACAAGATTTGGACCTAGTTTGGCTCCCTTTTGATTTGGTTTGATCTAGGAGAGAGGAGAGAAAAAAATATCACAACTTTTTTGAATTAAAAACTCATCCACATGTGTGTAATAGGCACCCACCTCAAAGTCTCCCCCCTCCTTACCAAGGTGTCAAAAATGTATCATTATTTCAAAATATCTCATTTTTTTTGTAATATCTCATAGTTTTTAACTAATAAACCTTCTACTCAGCCAACTCTTCATCTTATGTGAGCATTTACTCATTTTTGGGTATTTTCTTTTATTCTTTGGATTTATCTCATCCCAACACTTGGATTAATCCTATTGGTCCATAGGAACCTTAATTGGACCATAATCTAAAATTTTTAGAAAAACTTGACCCTTAGGCTAAGATCCTTTATACATATTTTTAATTAATTCCAAATGCACATTGAAAAGTTCGTTTTCAATTACAAACATCCAAGTCGAGTTCTTCCTCATCGAGTTGGGGGTTATCATTCCTACCACGACGACCTCGATCCATGATCCTATCAATACAAAAATTCTTGTTAAGTCCCTTTATTTATAATTCAAATCCGACTTTAGATCCAACTGATTCTCCGGCTCTTTAGATTGGTCAACCCCCCACAGAATCATGGGATAAAGATCCCTTCTAACAGAAGAACATACAGAACTCATTATCAAAGAATAATTCATTCATATTTTTAACACAGTAATGGTCCATCAGATCAAAATTCCATCTGATCATTCCTCCATAGGAATTTCAATTATACATGTTTTTAATTTGTCATCCCTTAATTAGATCCACTGGGTCAAGGGTCAAACAGCAGCAATCTATCAACACAATCCACTAATCTCATAGTGATTTGTTGAAGTCACAATTGTCATTCCAGTTACTATCATCATCACTGGGATTCATCCCATTCATCCTCATTCATCCTCATTGTGGCTTTGTTCATCTTATCTTCTCTCAACTAGAATTCAGGAATCATTATCTTTCAATCAAAATCCAAATCAACTCATCAATTCTCAACCAGAATTATAAAATCATATCAATCAGCATTCGAATTCATCATCTGGATAGCATTTTTGCTTATAATTTCAAGGTCTTAGATTTACTCGTATATATTGTCAGTAAAAGAGCTGCAGTTATACCCATGGTATATACGGATAGTCACGGTCCTTGGAATTATAAGGTAAATACCATCATATCTAGGCCTCAAGCAAGTCACGGATTCCATACAATTGTGGTACTTCCATATGAAGACCCAATTACCAATTTATGAATTTTTATTCTAAATATCAATTTGTATGAATTTCATCACACAATTACAATCTTTTACTAGTACTTTCTAAAATTTTGACATTTCTTGCTTCTCGATTGATCCACTTTAGCCAATTCGCTCTTATACGAGCTGAAAGATCCCTACCCCCTCCGCGCAACGAATTCAAGGGTGCTAGCAGCGGAAGTAGCACTGCTTGCACAGGGCAGAGCCTCTCACTCAGGGCCTTGCCCCACGGATATCCGGACAAGAGACTAATCCCTTGGTTCTTCCAAAATCGAACCCGAAAAAACTTCTCTCACCCAGAAAGCACGGGCGTTCCTCCAGGATATTTTTATTCCAACGTGGTCAAGAGATTTAACTAACCAAACTGATCCGACCGAAACCTGTAAATCACATGGTCAGATCAAGGAAAAGACTTGCACTTAGATCATAGAGACCAATGCTTTTTTCCTCATCGAGAGGCACAGCCGTTGATTCTTTTCCATAGAACAAGGACTGTCTGGGATTTACTTCATCTATCGTACCATAACATAATTAAGTCTCATTCTAGGAATCTATCAGTCCAGCCTAACCCCATCTAGTCCCATGGGTTAGCCAACCATCCAACCACTGTAGTGATAGGATCCATTTAGGAATTTGGTTATGTTTTGTCCCGCGTACCAGGGAAACCAATTCCCAGGCCCCTTAGCCGGCACTTCATGTAAACTTCAAGATAGTCACACCACTTACACACCCAGTATGAAATTGCCTTTTTCACAGATTCAGCTATCTTTAAAACAATCTTTTGATTAAACCATAGTATCACTCATCATAATCCTCCAAAATATCCGATTGAATTCTAATTTTCATTCATTCCTTCATCGGTGTACCTATGGCATCATTGGCAACTAGAACGCTCACCGCCTATCCACTCAGGGGCCTTTTCAATAGTTCCTAGCTCATAGTACCCGGAAATATATTCACTTATAAAAATCCAGATGGACTCTCCGTTAACGATCAGCAAGATCAACCAACAGATCCATATAAAAGAGCCATGGACTCATCCGTTGGAGGACCAGCAAGGTCAATCAACCAGATCCATGCCCGAGTTCAAAAAACAACTCTAACACCACCTTGTTCCATTTTCTTCCTCGACGCACACGTGGGTATCTTCAGCCACCCAGAGCCCGAGCACCGTATGTTCAGCACCCTCTAGGATCCTTCGCAGGTCACCTAGCGCTTTACTCATAGGCTGCTTCCTTGGTCCCTAATCCACCGTACCGGAAGCTCACCATTTAAATCGAACTGAGGCTAGTCAAGACCTCAACTGACCTTGCTACGTGAGACGTCCTCCATTGACTCTCCGTCAACTGTTACAACTTTATCACTTAGGTCTCCACGAGCTCATTCACAAGATGGTCAAAATGCTTCTCCAGCATTCTTGACATAAAACAGTCATTTAAAAATAGGTCATAAATACAGTTTCTAACGAACTCTCATCTTTCCTCATTGTTCCACATCATTTCTCGTTATTCCACATTCTTCTACATCAATTCACATTACTTAATCCACATCCAATCATATGTATTCCCATCGTCCTTCATCCATTCTCATCTAGTCACATCATATTACATCTCATTACATCTATCCTCATCACATGTCATTACATCTATCCTCATCACATCTCATCCATTCACATCTACCCATATCCATATCACATCACATCATATCCATTCATTACATCTATCCTCATCACATCTCATCCATTCACATCTATCCATATCCATATCACATCACATCACATCCATTCACATTGCATCTCATCCATTCACATCTATCTCGATCCATATCACATCACATCACATCACATCCATTCACATCTATCCCGATCCATACAACATCACATCACATCCATTCACATCTATTTACGTCACGTCACATTCACATCCATTCACATCCATTCACATTTCATCACATTTATTCACATCCATTCACATTTCATCGCATTTATTCACATCCATTCACATTTCATCGCATTTATTCACATCCATCACATTCATTACATTCCCATCCCATTACATACATTCTATCCACATTACATCACATCCATATCCATCCATACACATTCTATCTCATTCATCCACATCCATCTAGTCATCCACATGCATGTCTATCCACATCCATCCATACATTCACATTCACATTCAAATCCACATATATTCACATCACATCACATTTCATCCACATCTCATCACATTTCATCCACATCTCATCACATTCACATCCACATCCCTTTATACCACATCACATCTCATCCACATCCACATCCGCATCCATTTACATCACATCACATCCTTTCACATCCACATTGACATTCATTTGCATCACGTCACATCCTTTCACATCCACATCCACATCCATTTATATCACATCACATCCACATCCACACCCACATCCATTTACATCACATCATATCCTTTCACATCCACATCCACATCCATTTACATCATATCCTATCACATCCACATCCACATTGTTGAACTACGGATAGAATACCTAATAGTTACCTAATAGTTGCTTAGTCGGATATATGTATCTTTGCTCAGTCGGAATTCTACTCAGTCGGATTGTTGATCAGTCGGAGTTTGTTATGATCTGGTTAGTCGGATATCATCTGTTAGTGTCTTGTGACATTCTAGTTACATCCATCTAAACTGTCTGAAGTCGCCTATTTATAGGGGCTTTGTAGTCGTCTTTTACAAGAGAAAGAAGAAGAAGAAGAAGAAGAAGAAGAAAGCAATGTATGATTCATTTTGATCAATCAAACATGGTATTTCAGTTCTGTTCTGTTATTCTCTATCTTGTTTAGCAAATCTCTGCTTAATCCGTGTTCTCTATGGAGGAAGATGTTTGTGTTTAGCCTGATGTGGGAATTGAAGTTAGTGTTACCTAATGGGGGTGTCTTTGCTGTGTCAGAAGTAGTTAGTTGTGTTGTGTTTGAAGAACCCCAAACACATTGGCGATCCCGCTGGTCCCGTTCTGTTACGAGAAGGGAAATGAATGTCAGAGGGGGACAGAAGAGTAGGAAGGGTTTACTATACCAGGGCTCAGGCCCAAATTGGTAACACTGACCCGTTTCATTATGATGACAAGGGTGAAGATGATCAGGAACACCAAATCCCTGAAGAAATTGTTGTAGGCCAAGGGGGGGAAAGTTCAGTTGCACCAGAGAAGAGGCTAGTGGGGGGACTTCTAGGCGCCCTAATCCTGACAGGAAGGTCTGCAGGAGTTAGAAGGAGTCTTCAGTTCAACCCATTAAGGGGGGCTACCAGGCAAAGACCTAGGAAACCACCTCAGCCAAATCCGATGGCTCAACAACTACCCAACCCTAGGGTGAAAGCAGCTAAATTCAGCGGAGGATCTAAGGAGGATGCTGATTGTCATGTAGCTCAGTTTGAGACAAAATGGGAAGCAAATGGGTATACTGTGTTGTACAATGATGCAGTTAAATTGCAGCAATTTGCAGCAACTCTAGAAGGGAAGGCCATGAGTTGGTTTAGCCAATATGGGATACCACACTTCCCAACATATGATGATCTTAGAACAGCCTTTTTACAGAGATTCAGGAGGGAAAAGACTCCAACAGACATTTTAAGAAAACTCCGAGACATCAGACAGAAGAAGATGCTTGTAGAGGACTATGCTCAGAAATTCAGAATTCTGGTTGAAAGGTTACAGGGAAATGAGAGACCCACCAATGAGATGCTGGCAGGTTATTTTCTGAAAGGATTGAGAAGTGGGCTGAAAAATGCAGTGGCTAGCATTGATATTGCAGGTGGAATTAATGATTTGGTAATTGCAGCAGCTAGAGTAGAGAAAAGACTTGGAAGCGGCAAGGGCAAACACACCAGAAAGAATGATTCGGATTCAGATGACCAGCCAGAGTCAGCATCAGATTCTGAGGAGGAGGATTCAGAAGCAGGATCCGACAGTGAGGAAGAAGAGGTGAAGACAAAGAAAAAGCACAAGACCAAAGCAAAGCAATCCAAAGAGGAGGATTTGGTAAGTAAATTGAGAAAGATAGGTTATTCTGTTGCAGCACCAAAAGAAAAGAAGTTCTGTGAAATTTGTGACAAGGATGGGCATAAGACAGCTTTATGTTGGTATAATCCCAAGAACAGGGGTCAGACTACACCTTATGCAGGTAGAGGCAGGGGTGAGGTTGCAGCAAACCAGGCTGCTCCAACTAGGGGCAGAGGAGGATTTCAGAGAGCAAGATCTGATAGACCACCATGGAGGGAACAGGAAAACAATGAAGGAAGACAGGCAAGAGTCATGCCTTGTGTTTATTGTTCAGCATCAGATCATTGGATAGGGCCAGGATGTGCCTTATGGGTGAAACATAGAGAAGAAAGAGGTGTCCCAGTGATTAGGTACAATCAGAATAACCAGCAGGGGCAGCAGCAACAACAGAATCAACCAGCAGCTCAAGCAAATGTAATCATGATTCAATTAGCAGATGAACAGGTACAGGTAAAGCAAGGTCCAAAAATACAGGAGCAGCAAAGCAAAGAGCATACTGAGGATTGGGCTTGTGACTGTAACCAATGTTTGCAGATTGAGGATATTGAGGTATTGGCTGTTACCAGGTCTAAACAGAAAGGACCAATTGATTGGAAGGAACAAAAAGGCATCAGGGACCAGGTACAAAGAAGACTTTTGAAGCATCAGGACAAGCAAGAAGAATCGGAGTTGGAGGATGAAGAAGAGTTAGTTCTGCATCAGTCAGAAAGCAATGTGAAGATGAAGGATGAAAGGGACAAAGATTGGTTTGAGGTACTCATAAATTCTCCCTTGCAATTGTCATTAGATCAGTTGTTAGCTTTGGTTCCAGCATTTAAGGAAAGATTGCTTAAAAGACTTCAGGATCAGCAGTCAGGAGATAATCCGACTTTGGTTCCAGCCGTTAATAGCATTGATCCAGCAGATGTTGACTTTGTGGTTCCTGTCATTAAGGTTGAGTACCAGGGCAGGGTGTTTGATGAAGTTCTTTTGGATGGAGGATCAGGGGTTAACATTCTCCCTGAAATTGTATACAAAGAAATGGGTGCAGCAAGTTTAGCCCCAGCACCATTTCAGGTGAAAATGGCAGATCAAACCAGGGTGCAACCATTGGGAATTCTGAAGCAGCAGGAAATTGAAGTTGCAGGTATGGGATTCTTGGTAAATTTTGTGGTAATCAGAATGTCAGAATCACTATCACCTTATGAAATGTTACTGGGTAGGCCTTGGTTTAGAATGGCTAAAGTTAAACAGGATTGGGGATTGAATGTGGTGGTTCTGACCAAGGGGAAAAAGAAGATTACTGTAACCATGCAGGGTAAGAGAAATATGTCTCTTAAAGAAAAGCCATTGTTTGCACAGACAATTAATCTTGCTGAAGAAATAGAAGATGATGAGGAGGAACAGTTTTTAATGGCTAATCCAACAGTGGTGCCACTATTTGATGTTGATGTAGAAAGAATATTGCAGCTTGTGGAATATCAGAATCAGGAAGAGTCTGAGTTCTTGCCAGGTCAAGAGATTGAAGGGACAGTGTTCAAACAGTTGCTGGAACAGAAAACAGAGATTGCTACCAAGGAACAGATGGAACAAGAGCAAAAGGAGGCAGGAGAGATGGCTGTAAGGATTTATGACAAGAAGTATGGCACGTCCAGTCGGGTTAAAGAAGATGATCTTAAGGAACTGAATTTGGGTACAGATGCAGAACCAAGGATGGTGAAAGTAAGTGTGCAGGTGGAAGGACAATTTTTGGAGGATCTTTTGCAGTTGTTACAGGACTATATAGATGTCTTTGCTTGGGAGTATTCTCAGGTGAAGGGGATAGATCCTGCATTACATCAGCATCGGATTAATTTAAGAACAGATGCAGTTCCAGTGGTGCAGCAAAGGTATAGGATGAATCCGAATTTTGCATTGCAGGTGAAGGAAGAAATAGATAAGTTGTTGGCAGTAGGGTTCATTAAACCTGTGAGCCAGGTGACATGGTTATCTCCAATAATTGTGGTGCCTAAGAAAAATGGGAAGCTGAGAGTATGTGTTGATTACAGGAAACTCAATGCAGCAACCATAACAGATCCTTTTCCAATGCCATTTTGTGATGCAGTGTTAGATGCTGTAGCAGGTCATGAAATGTATAGCTTTCTGGATGGCTTTTCAGGTTACAATCAGATTAGTGTTGCTGAGGAGGATCAGCATAAAACTGCTTTCATCACTGAGTTTGGTGCATATGATTTTACTGTCATGAGTTTTGGTTTGAAAAATGGACCACCATCATTCAATTATGTGGCACATAAGGTTTTTGAGCCACACTTACAAGACTTCATGAGAGTATTTGTTGATGATTTCTCTGTTTTTGGTAAGAAGGACTTACATCTGATGCATCTGAAGTTGTGTTTGGAGAGGTGTAGGCAGTTCAGACTGGCCTTGAACCCTTACAAGAGTGTGATTGCTGTGAAGAGTGGGATTTTGTTGGGTCATGTGATCTCACAGGAAGGCATGGCAATTGATGTGAAGAAGGTTGAGGCTATTCAAACAGCAAAGTCTCCTACCAATGTGAAGGAAGTAATGAGGTTTGTGGGTCAGATCAAATGGCATGCCAGGTACCTCAGATATTTAGCCAATATTTGTGCACCATTGACACATTTAACTAAGAAGGATGTGGCTTTTGTGTGGGCTTAGCCTCAAGAGAAGGCATTTCAATTGTTGAAGAAGATGGTAGCTGTTGCACCAGTTTTGCAGTCACCAGATTGGACTCTACCTTTCCATATTTTTGTTGATGCCTCAGATGTAGCATTAGGGGCAATTCTGATGCAGGAGAGGGTGACAGGATGGTACAGGCCAGTATTTTATGCCAGTCGGATATTATCATCTGCAGAAAGGAATTATGCTGTGACTGAAAGAGAAGCTTTGGGTATGGTATATTCCTTGAATAAGTTCAGGCATTATTTGTTGGGGAACAGGGTAATATTTCATGTGGATCACCAAGCCCTGCTGTATCTGATTAAGAAGTCATTGTTGACAGGAAGATTAGCCAGGTGGATGCTTTTGTTACAGGAATTTGACTTTGTGATTGTCCATACTCCAGGAAAAGAGCATGCTATTGCTGATTACTTTAGCAGGTTGGAAACTGGAGAAGCACCAAGTGGGGTGGATGATGATCTACCAGATGCCCCATTGTTTGAAGTTCAGGCTGCTGAGTCGGATTCCTGGTATGATCAGTTTTTGACATTTTTAACTGAGGGATTTATGCCAGTAAAATTTACTCCAGATCAGAGAAGGAAGTTTGCTTTGAAGAGTAGACCATTCTTAGTGATTGCTGGAGCATTGTACAAAAAGGGAATTGACCAGGTGATAAGAAGATGTGTACCTGAGTATGAGCAGAAGGCAGTAATTCAGGAAGCACATTCAGGAACAGCAGGAGGACATTTCTCAGGGGATATTACAGGAAAGAAAATATTGCAGGCTGGTTTGTGGTGGCCTACAGTTTTGAAAGATGCCCATGAATATGCCAAGAGATGTGTGATTTGTCAAAAGCTTGGACAGCCAGATAATTCAGATAGGATATCAGATCATCCTATTTTGCCTTTGGAACCATTTCAGAAGTGGGGAATTGATTTTGTGGGACCTGTCAAACCAACAACTCAAAGAGGTAACAGGTATATCCTTGTTGCTACTGATTATTGTACAAAATGGGCTGAGGCTGTAGCTCTGAAGGATAACAAGGCTGCAAGTGTTGCAAAGTTCTTGTATCACAATATCATGACCAGGTTTGGGTGTCCCGTAGAACTGGTAAGTGATAGGGGAACTCACTTTCTGAATGATGTAATTTCTGAACTAACAAGAACTCATATGATTATGCACAAAAAGTCTACAGCTTATCATCCCCAGGCGAATGGACAAGCTGAGAGTACCAACAAGACATTGGTAAGGATCCTAAAGAAGATTGTGCAGGACAACCAGAAAGATTGGGACTTGAAGCTGGACTCTGCTTTGTGGTCTCATAGAACAGCTTTTAAAGTTACAACAGGGATGACACCATTCAGGTTGGTATATGGATTAGAAGCAGTTGTGCCTATGGAATTTGTGGTACCAAGTTTAAGAGTAACTGCTGAGAAAATGTCTCCAAGTTTGTCAGTGAAGTACAGGAGCAGGTATTTGATGCAGTTGGAAGAGGACAGATTAGTCAGTTCTTACATCACTGAGGTGATTCAAAGAAGAAGACAGGCTTGGGTGAGTATGAATGTCAAATTTAAGGTGTTTCAGGTTGGTGATTGGGTGATGGTGTACAATTCCAGGTTGGGACCTCATCCTGGTAAGCTAACACTGAGATACAAAGGGCCTTATCAAATTGTTGAAGATCTGGGACAAGGAACCTTTATTGTGGCTGATGTTTTTGGAACTAGGGTTGAGAAACCAATTAATGGGTTCAGGTTGAAAAAGTTTCAAGGAAAACCACCACATTTGGATTGGGCAAGTTCAGCATTGGTACAGGTGCTGGAAAAACAGATGTTGATGAATGAAGAGTTGGATGTAAATGGAGTGCTGATGGCACAAGGGGATGTACAGATTTTGAAGCAACAAATGCATAGCACTATGCAGGATTCTTGGGGAATGATCAAGGAGAGGATGTCTACAATGATAAATTATCCCTATGATGTTATGAAAACAGGGTTTGTAACTCAGCATGAGGCAAGATTGGTAGAAGAGGTTGGACAGTTGAAGAAAGAACGTGAGTACTGGATTCAGCAGGTACAGGAACTAAAAAAGATGCAGAGTGTGAAGATTCAGAGTGATAGGACTGTGGAGGAAGTGTTTCAGGAACCAGAAGTTCAGGTGGAAGTACCTATTATAAATTTGAGTGTGCAAACATCAAGTCAGAGTGAGCAGCCAGTGGAGACTTCAGTGGAAGATAAATCAGCAGAGAAGACTGAAGTTTTGAAGGAGGTTCCAGTTGTTGAAGGGATGCAGGCTGAGCAGCAAAGTGATGTAGTACCTGACATTTGAAGAAGCAGCATCAAATTTTGTCATGTGGCCAGTCTTTTCTGATCAAGGGATTGTGAATTCAAGTCCGATTTCCTTGAAATCAACCACCGGGCTGTGCCATGTGTTGAACTACAGATAGAATACCTAATAGTTACCTAATAGTTGCTTAGTCGGATATATGTATCTTTGCTCAGTCGGAATTCTACTCAGTCGGATTGTTGATCAGTCGGAGTTTGTTATGATCTGGTTAGTCGGATATCATCTGTTAGTGTCTTGTGACATTCTAGTTACATCCGTCTAAACTGTCTGAAGTCGCCTATTTATAGGGGCTTTGTAGTCGTCTTTTACAAGAGAAAGAAGAAGAAGAAGAAGAAGAAGAAGAAAGCAATGTATGATTCATTTTGATCAATCAAACATGGTATTTCAGTTCTGTTCTGTTATTCTCTATCTTGTTTAGCAAATCTTTGCTTAATCCGTGTTCTCTATGGAGGAAGATGTTTGTGTTTAGCCTGATGTGGGAATTGAAGTTAGTGTTACCTAATGGGGGTGTCTTTGCTGTGTCAGAAGTAGTTAGTTGTGTTGTGTTTGAAGAACCCCAAACACACATTCATTTACATCACATCACATCACATTCTATCACATATCCACATCCACATTCATTTACATCACATCCTTTCACATATTCTCACATCTCATATCCACATCCATTTATATCACATCCTTTCACGTATCCTCACATATCATTCTCATCTCTTCATTCACATCATCCACATTCATTTATATCACATCCTTTCACATATCCTCACATCTCATTCTCATCTCTTCTTTCACATCCACTTCCATTTCACATTTAGTAACATTTTCTATTTTTGATACCGATGGGACTTTTCTAATATTTCTGCCAATTGCTTGGCCTAGGTAAAGGTTCTTTTTTTCAATGGATATTTTCATATTCTGGGCCTAGGTAAAGGTTCTTTTTCTCAACGGATATTTTCATATTCTTTCTTAATTTTCTCAAGTGAAATATATTCAATATTCTTCTTTTTGAGTAAAAGATTCATGGGATTTACAAAAATCAATTCTACCCATATTTCCCAATAATGCTCAAAATTCCACTTTTGATAAATACTCATAATTTGAGTTATGCTTAAAATTTCTCTTTTTCCATTTAATTTTTTGGATCTCAAATATCATGGAAATTCCTCTTTGATCATCAAATAAATTTATCTAAAATTTCTCTTTTCTTTAATAAAAATATCCATTAATTCAATATGCTAAGAATTTCACTTTTACTATTTCAATGATTGAATTCCAAATGTCATGGGAATTCCTCTTTTATCATTTAAATATTTCTCATGCATAAAATAAATTTATCTATAATTTCTCTTTGAATTTTAATAAAAATATCCATTAATTCAATATGCTAAGAATTCCACTTTTTCCATTTAAATGATTGAATTCCAAATGTCATGGGAATTCCTCTTTTATCATTTAAATAAAATTACCATAATTTTCTCTTTTTTTAATTATTTAATTATGCATAAATCTTAAAAATTAGTTTTCCATGGAATGTGATGAAAATCATTCTTTTAGCATAGGATGACCAATCCTAGAATATGGTAGGAAGTCCTCTTTTCACGTTATGCATAAGAATGAATTATGTATCAATTTCTTAAAAACTTTTGCCATAGCTCCGCTGCTATTACTGATAATTTTTAATATTTTTGAAAAGAATAAACTTAGTAATCAATTATGATAGTATAACTATCTTCTAAACTTAAATCCAATTTATGGATTTAAATCATAAGATTATCATAATTTTAGAAGCATAAAAGTATTAAAAACCACTTTCTTAACCTCTAGCTTCACAAGTCTTGAGTTTGATTTGTGAATTCACAATTTATCAATGAGAAGCATCATTTGAATAGAGAATTGGTCATAGGAATGACCATTCTTTTGGGGAGAGAGAGATAAACATAAAAAGCATCCTAATTAAGCATAAATGCATAATTTTCTTAATTATTCATTATAACTCTTAAGAAAAGCTTGATTTGCATTATAAACACTTAATTTAGAAACTTCGCAAGCTTGAGAGGGTTTAAGAAGTGAAAACATTGAGAATAGTAGAAAAAAACCATGAAATTACACCTTACCTCTTGATCTTGCTTGCTTCTCTATCTTAGAAGAAGCCCCCAACCAATCAATTGGTTAGTGTGTCAAGAGGGAAGCTCCAAGGATGATTGAAGAGAGAGAGAAGCTCCAATCTCTCCAAAATATAGAGGATTTTTAAGGGATAATAGAAAATATCATTATTTTAATGTAATACTCGATATAGTTCACAAATTTTTTTACAAAAGACTAAGGATCTATTTATAGGTGAGGGAGGCCTCTAACCAAGTCCAACAAGGTTCTAGAATTTTCCAGGTTCAGTTTGGCTGAATTTGGACATGATTTTGGCTCCCTTTTGATTTGGTTTGATCTAGGAGAGAGGAGATATAAAAATATCACAACTTTTTTGAATTAAAAACTCATCCACATGTGTGAAATAGGCACCTATCTCAAAGTCTCCCCCCTCCTTAAACCAAGGTGTCAAAAAATGTATCACTATTCCAAAATATCTCATAGTTTGTAACTAATAAACCTTGTACTCAGTCAACTGTTCATCTTATGTGAGTATTTACTCATTTTTGGGTATTTTCTTTTATTCTTTGGATTTATCTCATCCTAACACTTGGATTAATCCTATTGGTCCATAGGAACCTTAATTGGACTATAATTCAAAATTTTTAAAAAATCTTGACCCTTAGGCTGTCCTTTATACATATTTTTAATTAATTCCAAATGCACATTGGAAAGTTCGTTTTGAATTTTTATTTCAAGGGAAACCATTTTAGACACTAGGAGGATTTTTATATCCAAAGATATCTCAATTTTAGATTATCTCTCTCTAGATATTTTCTCTCTCTAAGCCAAAACAGGGTAAAACAAGATCTTTCTTTTATTTCAGAGAGGGGAATAATTACAAGAATAGAAGGGAGGTTCTTACACCTTTACACCTCAAAAGCTGGAGGGAGGAATCTTACATTCTACCCCACTTAAAAAATGCGAGATGTTCTCATCTCGTAGGTGGAGTATAATCTCTTTCGTCTTCTTCTTCTCCAATCACTTCCAGCATTACTACCTTGGAAGTGGACGGCCGATTCGGGAACATCTCTCTTTGACTTCCCTTATTCTGAGGTGGAGGTCTTGCATTACTTTGGATTGAAACTGGAGGATTGGTTAGAGAGTCTACCTCTAGGATTTTCGTGTTTTTTTGCGGAAAGGAGCTTGATCACTCTGGAAGGAAGGAGCTAGAGTGTGGAATCTTGGTCCCTGATTTCCCCGCCCCAAAAACCTTGATCCAAAAGGAGTTGGGCAATCCATACTGCGATGTCCAAATCCTTGACACTTATAACATTTCACTTCCTTGTTCAAGGGTGGAACTTCTGAAGTTGAATTCCAGGGGATTGAGTTCTGGGAAAAGGACCTTTCTTCCAATCTGGAACTTTCCATATCCTGAGCTTGACTTTGTTGTCTCTTGGGCGGTGGAAGGTTGGAATCACCTTCAGGAGCTAGAAATATTTTGAAAGATGATGGTGCTGGCTTCGGCGGGACCTTGACATCAAGGGCCTTGGTGAAATCCTTTGCCATTTGAACTGTTAAACAATCCTAAAATGAGATTGATCATGGTGAAGGACATAGATTAAGTAACATAATTAAGGTGGATTAAACCACACTCAGAACTCCATGAGAGAGAGAGAGATTGCACACTCAACAATAGCTCTATTGCATATCTCAAGTGAACCATACAATGATATAGGCTTTCTAGCCTTATCCCACTTTACACATCATCCTCCATGTGGCACTCTCTTTTCCACTCTTTTGGTCAACACTCACACACCATTCAATATTACATGTGGCATTCCTATCTTGCCACAATATCTTGTACCTTTAGGGTGCTTTCCCACATACACACAACACCTCGATTACATCTTTGAACACCCCCTCTTAATTGAGGTGTTCCACAACTCACCCATCATCCATCACCCATATTAATGTAGCATTGCACAAAGGCAATCGCTACCTCTCAACACTCCCCCTCAATGATGTGTCCGGGGATAAGGCTAAACACATATATCACTTAAGGTTATGTTTGCAGAGATGTAGAGATACAAGGCTGAAGTTGAATCTGGCCAAATGTGCATTTGCAGTAAAATCCGGAACACTGTTAGGACATATTGTGTTAGCAGCCCAAGGATTGTTGGCCATAGATCCGATCCAAAATGTCCACTCCCCAAAACATAAAGCATCTTGAAAGATTTCTTGGCAAAGTGAAGTGGCATACAAGGTTTCTGAAATCCTTGGCTCATGTAGCATTTCCATTATATGCGCTTATAGAAAAGGATGATAAATATGAATGGAGCTCGAAATTAGAAGGCATTCCACTGGGGCTAAAGTGCATGGTGTCATCTGCATCCTGGTAATGATCAATCCTGAATGGAATCTAATATTTCATGTTTATGTAGATGCTTTAGATAGAGCAGTAGGCAGTGCACTCATGTAGGAGAAACAAAAAGGGTAAGGCTCTCACAAGAGCGAAAAGAAATTATAGTACAACAGAGCGAGAAGCCCTCTCCATAATCTTTGTTGTGAACAAGTTCCGGCACTACCTTTTGGGAAATAAATTCATTTTCCACATGGATCATCAAGCTCTCATCTCTCTAGTGAACAAAGCCTTCCTGGTAGGGAAAATGGCAAGACAGATGCTCTTATTTCAGGAATTTGAGTTCACGATTCAGCACACACCTCGAAAAGAAAATGCTTAGGTAGACTTTATGTCCAAACTAGATTCTGGAGAACCTACTTTGGAGGGTGTAGAGGATCAACTTCCAGATGCCAACTTGTTCATAGTTACATCATCCAGAGTAGAAGAATACTGGTATTATGACATGATTCAGTTTTTGGAAGATGGATCTTTTTCGGAGGGGAATACCACTGACAGGAAGAAGATAATCACCATGAGAAGCACAAATTTCACCATGATCTCTGAGAAACTCTATAAAAGAAGCATAGATTAGATTCTTCAAAGATGTGTTCCAGATCATAAAGAGCTAGCGGTGCTAAGGGAAGCACACCACGACATCACTGGAGGACACATGGGTGGTGAAATAATAGCCCAGAAAATTTTACAAGCAGGCTTATGGTGACCAACTGTCATGAGAGATGCCAACATGGAAGCAAAGAACTATGATGTCTGTCAACGGATGGGTCGACCCAAAAATTCTGATAGATTTCCCATCACACCCATACTACCACTAGCACCATTCATGAAGTGGGGATTGGATTTTGTTGGACCTATCAAACCACCCACAAAAGGCAGCAGATGTGAGTACATCATTGTAGCAACAGATTACTTCACCAAGTGGCCAGAAGCCAAGGCTATGAAAAGCAATTCCGCAGAAGAGGTGGTGAAGTTCCTTTTTAAAGACATTATTGCAAGGCATAGGTTGCCAGTAGAAATAGTCAGTGATCAAGGGGCACATTTCATGAATAAGGTAATGAAGGGATTAATGGAGAGATATGTGATTAATCACAAGAAGTCCTCACCTTACTATCCACAGTGCAACGGCAAAGCAGAGTCTACCAACAAGGTGCTTACCGAGATTTTGAAGAAAATCATAAATGTAAATAAAAATGATTGGGACCAAAAGTTAGATGCTGCCCTATGGGCATTTTTGAAAAAGGTGACCCTATGTTAGTTTATAATGCCAAATTGGGACCCCATCGAGGGAAATTCAAGATCAGGTGGATAGGACCATTCATGGGGTGAAAGACATGATTAGCCAAAATGCTTTTTCCCTAGAGAACTTGGATGGTACCCCCTTCCCAAAAACGGTCAATGGCTTCACGAGATGAGGAAATACAAAGGCCATCTGATGGAGGTTCTACCAGAAAAATAAGAAGCGGAAGACCAAGAGACAGTCAGAAGCATCTACACGGCATGATTTCACCTGTAGAGGTCCATGCGGAAGACCCCACAAATCGCAAGACTGAGGAAGAGTGGCCAATTGGCAAGGATGATCAGACCACAAAATCCATGGACTGCAACAAATCACGGCCTGAACAACAAAAGAGAAAGTGACTAAACATGTGCCAGCCCGAGCCACGTGGATAATTGCATGGAGAACAAGTGTCATAGCATCATTAAATCTGCACTCGCAATGGTAAGGCGGGAAAATGGCGAAAACACCTTAATTCCATTAAACTGAGGCGATGGCCATGATGTAAATCAAAGGTCACATCACATCAAAAATAGGGAAGCCAAAAACAACAACACCCCAAAAAAGGAAGCCAAGAAGAGGAAACATCGAAAAAAAAGAGCACAAACACTTGCATTCTCATTCTGCACTCACTTGAAACAATCTCACCTATCTGCAACATTCTTTCAGACAAATGCCACCATGCCGAAAATCAACAAGACGCTCAGGTCCGCCCGACAAAAAACCAGAGAAGAGCCTATGCATGCCCATGTTCATACCAGACATGAGGAAGCAGGAGCATCAAGAATGGGCAAAAAGGTGCGGGTTTGAAAAACTTCTCGACCAACAATGGGAGGAGCTGCAGGACCTAGAAGACGGAGGAAAACTCATTAATCAATTTTTGGAAAACGAATACTGTGCATGTGGAGGGGAAGGAGCCAATAAAAATATCAGAAAACACACTGCACCATGTGTTGGGTCTACCTATGGATGGTGCTCTAGACACTAGCATGAAGCCAAGGGTAGATGAAGAGACAGGTAACATGCACCAAATGAAGGACGTAGTAGACGAAACCCGGCGTGAGCAGTTTATCTTCTTCTTATAGAACATCATGCTTATGGGAAAGCCGGAGGACATGTCCAACAAGAATTACAGATTGCTCAGAGCAGCAGCAGATAAACTGGGTGGCAATTTATAAGGAGAATCTGGCCAAGAGAGCAGCCACCTGGGCAAAGGAGAAACAACCCACTATAGTGTATGCACACCTAAGGGAAATTCCCCAAGCGGCGAGATCGGCAGTAGACTGTCCCACGAGAGACATCTTTGACAAGAAGAAGCACAAAGAAGCCACGGGATCTTCAAAAGCCCCAAAGATAACTTTCAGCTCGTTCGAGGATGATGTGGATGATGAGGAGGAGTGGCAAAAGATTGCCCAAAAAGCGAGCAAAAAGAGGAAGAACAGAGTTGATTAAGAACTGTTGCCTGACCCGGAAGAGGTCAAGAAATAGAAGGCAGAAGAAGAAGAAAGGAAAAAGGAACTAGAGGAGAAGAAGAAATAGGAAGCTGCTACTGCTGAAGCTAAAAGAAAGAAAAAAGCTGAAGAAGCAGAGAAAAGAAAGGAGGAAGAAGAAAGGAAAAGAAAGGAGGAAGAAGAAAGGAAAAGGAAGGAGGAAGTAGAGAAGAAGAGGAGAAAAGGGGAACATCAAAAAAAGAGGGAAGAAGCAACCCAAAAGGGGAAGATGCTTGCCAGGATAGAGCTCATTATATCAACGGATCTGTAACCATGGGTAGCAACACTAGCACAAAAGGCACAAGAAGGGCCGAGTCATTGTGACAAATTGCCCGGAAATTTGGAGGCAGAACTCCCTAGCCAACAACTTCACATGGACAAAGGGTTACTATCCATGGCCTAGAAGATTCTCTCAGACACTCTCTCTACAGTAGCGGAATATGAAACAAAGGCTCGGAGTACTATCTAGCTGGTTGCCTCATGTTATTAAAAGAAATCCACATGTCCCCCTTTTCTCTTTCCCTAGCTAGCTTGTCATCTTCACTCTTCACATGCACCTGATACTCCACATACTATGATCAATCTCTCCATTAGACATACCTCCTACCTGCCTCTTCTTTTGTAAGTATTCCAACAATTCCCCCCATACCTTCCTCTTCAATTGAGCCCTTATTGTACCCACCCTTCTAATAATACCTTGCATCTCATTAGCAAATTTCCTCCAGGATCCCATCCTACCCCCTTATTTTTAAATATATTAGTAGCCTCTTCAGTAAGATCCTACCATAAGGGTGGTTGGCAATGATGATGGGCTTTAAACCCTTCTTAATAATAGTCAAGACTCCACTAAATTGCGAGTTTACTCCCCCATACAACACCACCTAGTCCCTAAAGCTTTGCTTTCTCCCACACTTCATATACCAAAAAGATTATGTTCTTGAATCGCCATTGCTGACAACCCCCAATCTTTCACCAACCCCCAAAAAGCTGAATTTTTCTTCCTATCCCTTAGTCCCATAACATTCCAAGTACACCCCTTCATTTCACTTTCCTTAATCATTCTAATGCAGTGGCTAGAACCATCTTCACTTCAGCCTCCTCTTCCCTACCTGAGCTTTCCCTATGTTCCCCCTCTCCTCGTTTTAAGTCACTCCATGTTGTGTCCACCTGCTCGTTAAACCTCCACAAGGAGGACGTTTCCTCCTAGTGGACTAAATGGACTGGATTAAAGAGGAGGACTCAACTCTTCTATGGATTTGCCCCCCCCCCCCCTCCCCCAACCCCCTTTTCCTCAGTTTTGGTTTGATTTTTCCTAGCTCACCTTTAACCTGCCTTAGATTATTTCCCCCTCTTACCTTGGTCCACCCCTATTCCTCAGATCTCCTACCCTCCATGACCATCTTTCCCTTTCCCTTATCTTCTTTATGAACATGTCTCTCACTGGTCCCAACCTTGCTCCCCCCACCTAAGCTCTCCTCCTTCCTTCCCTCTCCATCCATCTTCGTTTTTTTATCCAATCCACATTTCTTGGCTATGTGGCCAAAGCCTCTACATTTAAAACATGCTCCTAAAAGACCCCCAAATTTTAATTTCAGCTCCATCTTTCCTAACTCCCCTAAATCCACTTCTAGCACTTTCAATGTATCCACCAGTGTGTTCCAGGATATGCAAATTTTTTTCGAATGATGCCTATTATCATCGTCTCTTGGTACGAATAGGACTGGACCTAATGCACTAGTCAAGTCCTTCAAAGCAGGTCTCGAAGCCCCATGATATAGACCCACACAGAACAAGCTTCTCTGAGGCTCTTATTTACATCGAAAGCAGGGTCAAAGGGCATATCATGCACACGTTTTGTTCCTCTGCGAAAAGTAGAGCCCTTGTAAGTTCAAGTCGACAATAGTCTTTCCCTTCATGAACAACACATTAAAGAAACCTTTCCCTAAGTAAAATACTTGAGACACAACTTTCTCATAAAAGCCTCATCATGTAGCCATTTCCCAATCTCGGCCTTGAGCGACGGTTTCCTAGAACCACTACACATAGAGAACAAGCTAATCTGCCTTCTGACCAAATCCAAGGGGATATTAACACATACCTTACCACTATGGAATTCCTGCCGAGCTTGAGCATACATGCGCGAAGAAATCCAGTCTTGTTGCAACTTCTTTGCAGCTCTACCACCTTCATGCTCCTCAGGATATCTCTTCATCTCCTCTTTCAGCTCCCAATCCCCCCATCCACCATCTCCTGACACATCAAAATGATCCCATATGCTCGCCATCCTTTGGATCCTATCGACCCACCCACTTACATGTGCGAGACACTCGTCTGCCACCTACCCTCATACTACCTCATGCAAAGTCACATGTGAATTAATTCCCCAAGGACACCCCCAATACACGTCATCCTCACTCTTTCCCCCTTCTCTCTAATACTCAAATTTTCAATGCATGTTTAAAATTTGGTAATTAAAATGGATGCGTAGTAGGAAATCAAATTGTTTTATAAAGTTGAAGATTGCAGATATTTTCAAATGTCATGTACATGTGATTGACACGAAGAAGAAATACAAACGAAAGAGGGTTTCATTAGAAGCTGTGAGGTACTTCGTCATCAGGCCGGTGGGTAGGAGGACCAGGATGGGTGATAAGGCTCTGGGATAGCGGCTTGGGGAAAGGTCCGGAAGAGGTGGTGGAAGCACTAGTAGTGGAGGAGGTGAAAATAGTAGAGCGGCTTGTGCGAGCAGTGGTGGTAGCAGGGGAGCTTTCTTGCTCAAGAGCTCTGAACATTGCCGCCTCCTCGATGGTGAAATCCTCCCCAAAAGATCTGGGCATGGGAGGGGGCGCCAGGGCCAAGGTCCCTTCCAACATTTGGATGACTTTGCTCATGGAGGGCCTGAGTGAAGGCTGCACTTGCATGCACCAGAAGGCAACCTTCAGGGCTCTATCTAGTTCTTCCATTTCCACTCCCTCACTGATTCTCGGATCCACTATGCCGTCCACTTGGTTGTCGTCGAAGTAATGGCGGTAAGCCCATGCGGAGAAGCTCTGTCTGCCGCCGCCAGTCTGGAGGGAGGCCGTAGTGTCGAAGCTTTTCTTGCCGCTGATGGTTTCGAGGACGACCATGCCAAAGCTGAAAACATCAGACTTGACGGTGATGGGGAGGTTGGATCTCCACTCGGGGGCCAGGTACCCTCGGGTGCCGCGAACGAGGGTGGTGACATTGCGGGCTCTGTCCTTGGCATTGGTGAGCTTGGCGAGGCCAAAGTCGGAGACCTTGGCGGTGAAGGTATCATCCAGGAGGATGTTTTCTGGCTTGATGTCACAGTGGATGATGCAGTCTCGGCACTCCTGGTGGAGGTACGTGATACCCCTTGCTGTGCCAAGCAGCACATTGAAGCGCGTCGCCCAATCCAGGGTTTGCATATCATCTTGTTCCTCTGCAAAGAGGTACCTGTCTAGAGACCCATTCTTCATGTACTCGTACACCAGCAGCCTGTGCTTGCCCTCTGCACAGAAGCCGCACAGCCGGACCAGATGCATGTGATGCGTGCTGCCTATTACGGCAACCTCCATGCGGAACTGCTTCTCCCCTTGATCTATCCCCTCCAGCCTCTTTACCGCCACCTCTGTCCTGCTCCCCGCCGCCGACGGCAGCGAGCCCCTGTACACCGCCCCAAAGCCCCCTTCCCCTAACTTCTCCTGAAAATTCTGCGTTGCACTCTTTAGCTCCCTGTAAGATAGCTGCACCGGCGCCCCTGACGCATACTCCAGAAGGGCGTAATGAGCAGAATAACCCCCGAAACGTGGGTTTCTCCGGCAGCACCAGCACCACACAGCCCCTTGCACAAGGGCAATCCCTGCCAGAGTCGCAAACACTGATGCAATGACCGGAACAGTCGCGGAGGTTTTCTTTGACGGAGAGGACACCTCTGCAACTGTGACTGCCGGAGGGGCAGTGCCGCAGAATTTTAAGAAGGAATTGCTGGAAATTGAGAGCTCCCGATAGCCACTGAGCCAGTTGCCGGCCGTAACCGTCTGACAGGTGCCGGATCCGTCGTTAAGTGACGTAGCAGCCGTGCAAAGATCGTTCTCCAGACACCTCTGCGGGCAGTCGCTCTCGTCGAAACGGTAACTGTTACCAGAAATGAAGAGCAGAGTGTTGTTAAGCTGCACCATGCTGGCCGTGGCAGAGTTGCAATTCTGGCCTGCGTTGCCGGCGATGGCCTTGCAGCCCATCCGAGGATTATTCCCGTCCACGAAAGCATACCCTGCTTGCTCTGCACACTCGCAGGAGATGCCGGTGCTGTTGTAGCTGCAGAGCCCGTTGGGGCCGCAGTAGCTATACACCTGGCATTGATCTTCTACGGCCTTCCATGCGACTCTCCAGCCCGACAAACTTCCGACAGACCAGCTGTAGATCTTCAAATTGCCATCGACGTGATCCAAGGTCACCCTCCTGATCACCTGCACCGACGTAACGGTGTAATCATCGCTGTACCATGACTTGATTGCCTGCCCTTGCTTATTGAACACTGTCAGCGATGTGTTCTGCAAGGATGCATAGTCGGAAGTGTTGTCAGTGTTGCTGTACCAGTATGTGTAGCTATTGTTGTAGATGAGAGACAGGTTTCCGGTGGCCTTCATGGTTGCAGAGTAAGCTCCGGCAGTTAACGACTGTGTCTGCTGGAGCTGTTGATTCTCAACCAGTGTGTCTGTGGGACTGGCGAAGCTCTGCCAGAGAATTCTGTCGCTGCTGTTGTGGAGGACGAAGTTTCCGTCGTCCCGCATGGTCGCTCCCGTTACTCCGACGCCTCCTGTGCTGCTGTTCCAGACGGTTGTGACGGAGTCGTTCATTAGAATAAGATTTCCGTCTGAAGAGAGCTCAAGAGAGCCGGATCTACCAACCTGTACATCTCCTCCTGCCGTCCAGACTACGGTGCTGCTGATTTCGGCTGGATAATACAAGATTCCGACAGAGTAGGTGGCGGAATCTACGGCATAGAAGGCCAGCTGAAAGCTGCTGTTGGACGATACCCAACCTGTGTTCTGTTCCGGGAGGAGCTTCGATCCCAGTGTTATGTTGTTGGCAGCATTGATGGCTGCTGGTATGCAAACAAGGTAGAACAGGAAGGCTGGGACCTGATGACGATCATCATGATATCTTTGAGCTGCCGGCATGAATTCTGTGGACGTATGCCGACGGAGGTTGACGGAAGTTCTTGTGAGAGACGGAAGTTTTCTTCAGGGGCAAGGCAATGAAGGAACTGAAGAAATGTAACAAAAGCTACAGGAGTTGTAGAGTTGATCATAAAATCGGGTCTTTGTTAAAGCATGCCCTCGTAGCAAAGCCTCGCGTCAGGTACACTTTATCATAAAATCGATCAAACGGAGCTGATTACGCTTTCTACGAGTGAACTTTTTTGGTTTAGGTACGTACCAACCCACCGTGACCTTTGGATAGCTACATTTCCAAGGCAAATATAATATACATGGGTCCCAATTCCAAACGTTTTCTTTGGTATTAATTAATTAGTGGGATAAGATAGGGAAAGATTAAAGTGGAAGGACCTCAATGGAAAGGTTAAATGAGGGGGTTTTTTTGCTTGTAGACAAGTGTGTGGGGGGGGGGATTTTTCTACAAGAATATGGGCGGTGGCAGATTTTGTGAGGGGTATCGTGGGCTCTTTTTCTGTCGTCTCCACGGGTTTGTTAGGGTTCTCTCCCTCTCTTTCTCTCTCTCTCTTTCTAAAATTTTGCAGATATTTTACAATCAAAATGCTAAAAAATGAGATGACGTCCATAAAAAAGCAACTATGGTGCTCATGCCTCCTATACCAGGTTCAAATATACTTTAATGGCATGTGATTTCAATATTCAAAAGAACCCCATGTCCCGTATTATAATTTTGCATGAGATGGGGAAAAAAGCCAACATAGGCCGTGATTTATTTTGATAATCTTTTGTACTATGCCATGTAGGTACACATCTTATATGTGGCATGAAGCCCTTACATATCTATATTATTTTAAGGAAGAGTTTCATAAAGTTACCACATGGCAAGAATTTGGAGGTTCAGGAAGAAGAGGAGGTTTGGGTAGAATTTGATTTTGGAAGCCTCAAAAGACGTGCGAACCATGGGTTCCCAACTAGTTCAAAGAAATTCAAAGCTTCAAGCAATCATGCATGAGAGAGTATGGCCTTGGCTTGCAAGAATCCCTTACACAAACAAATTCTTTTTTTAAAAAAACTTAGAAGTTTCAATGTTAAACAAGCATTTAACTAAATTTTCGTTGGTTATAGAATTCTACTTGCTTGATGGGCTTTATTGGGGAAAGGTGAGGTTCAAACTAGGGCCCCTTAGTTTAAAAGGCTACAAACTACACCAACTTGGGTCCCCCGCACACTCAACATTTTGGAGTTAATATATGACCAAAATCTTTTTCTTATTAATTAATTAATTGTTGCCAGTTCTTTTTTCCTCGATGATCAAAATGAAGGTTAGCACTAAAGTTCTTTAACTTGTCTTTTTTTAGCAAGAGATTGTGTGAATCTATATGCCACATGGCATGTTTGGCAAATATGAAACCTCTTTTTAGCATAAACCAATTAAAATTTCTTTTTTTAGAATTAATATGGTTGATGGCGCCTCTCTCTCAGCGGCACTTCTCTCTCAGCGTTTCAGAATTCTCCTCTTATTAGTTTGAGGCCACCCCATCTCTCTCTCTCTCTCTCTCTCTCTCTCACACACACACACACACACACACACACACGAGTGAAGGAGAAATAGGTCTCTATCAAAGAAGTGTCTCTCTCTATTTGTTGCTCTCTCTCTCTCTCTCTCTCTCTGCCCCGTGCACATGATCGATGGGGGGACCTATCTAGTATGACCCTTGTTTTTGCCAAAAATCTCTCTCTCTCTCCCTCCGTTGGCATGTGCCATCTTGGGTTCTCGTTGTCTTTGTATGTTTTGGAGGAGAAGGCGTTGAGGAAGGGTGTTGCTCGAAGCAAGGGGGTTGAGATTGACACGATACCTAATGTTAATAACTACCTAAGGTATAGGCATTAAATAATAAGACGGCGTCGAGGAAGGGTGTTGCACGGAGAAGGGGGGTTGAGCTGTAGATACTATAGATACGATACCTAAGGTTAATAACCTTAGGCTCACCTAAGGTGTGGGCATTAAATAATTAATGAATTGTAGATACATACGATACCTAAGGTTAATAACCTTAGGCTCACCTAAGGTGTGGGCATTAAATAATTAATGAATTGTAGATACGATACCTAAGGTTAATAACCTTAGGCTCGCCTAAGGTGTGGGCATTAAATAATTAATGAATTTGGAGTTAATGTGATGGGGATAAGCTTGTAATCTTATTGTTGAAATCTAATCGTTTTGGAGTTTCCAAAGAACTCGTTATTCATAACTTGTTATTCATAGAGTCCAACTACCCAGCATTTTGGGGTTCTAGCATTCTTGAATCAAGGTCATGGGACTTTTAGCTGGCATGATGAAGTTGATTTTGACGTGTCTCAAAGTGGTAGGATTTGCAATGCTAAATAAATTATTTATTGATAAAAAGTTGAGAGAAAAAGATATACTTTCAGGCCTTGGTCATGGCAAAGGTATGGAAATCGATGTAGGTAATGCTTTGTCCTTTGAAATTAGTGAGACGCCGGCCTACGCACACAGATGTGGCCGGGGGGAGCAGGCAGGGCGGATGCAGCTGTTACCAGCCATGGACAGAGTTGGTTTGTTTGTTTCTGATGGGCATCGCACTTTCTCCCCCACAAAAAAAAAAAGTTGACTCTTTTATAATAATACTATAATAATTATTGTTTTTTTGACTAAAGCTTTTCGGTGGCTTCTTTTTGAATTTCAAGGCAGATTCACATTATTCAACCATACCCGAGGCCCCACACACCACACACAAGTCTACCTATCATCCAAGAAAGACAAGGACAAGAAATGACATTTAAAAATGGCCCGTGAGACCAAAAAAGTATGTATATATCTCACTTGCATAAACATGAATATAGTACAAAAAAGCTACATCAACATGAAGATATATTCTTCTTCTTTACCTATTATCTCACTTGCATTAAAAAAAAGTTGAGATCTAACAAGTTTTTTTTTGTTAGCCGAGAACACATCTTCAATCATACTCATCCCATTGTCAAGATCATACTCATCCCATTGTCAAGATCAAAGATTTCACACCTTCTTTGTCTACCAACTTGGCACGGATCTTGAGCTTCAACAAATCAAGTCAAATTAGGCTCCCACCTTCCAAGAGCATGACTCGGACCGATCAAAGCATGATGGGACCTCCATCTTAGACTCCTCCCTAGACATAAAGGTAAATAATCTCCTTTCTTAGCATGTCACTAAAGCATCTCCACCATGTCATGGGGAAGGCAAGCCATTGTTCTGCTAAGCTTGTCAGTTCACCCTTCTCTAAGTTTTCCTTCTTACCATCCTTCATTCATCGTCTTTCTTCATTTAAGTTCCTAGGGTAGCCTCTGCCTTTTGCATAGGCATTGTTTCCTTTTTATTGGTATCCATCTTCTTACCATCCTCCATTCATCGTCTTTCTTCATTTAAGTTCCTAGGGTAGCCTCTCTCTTTTGCATAGGCATTGTTTCCTTCTTATTGGTAGGGCCATCTTCGCCATACAATCTTTGCATAGTGATAAATCGTTTTACACCAGTAGCATGTTGTAATGAAGGGGGCTTGGAATTAGACTCAAAGGGAGCCTATGGGCATGGATATGACTTGGCAAGTATGGAGGCCCAACATTAATGAGTGTGGTAGGCAAGTATATAAGTGAATATTGTAACTAGGGACATAACTCACTTTTTACTAATGAAATCATACTTCTTGGAGCTCCATGCTTTTATGGCTATGGTGGTACTCTCTTGAGTGCATGTGGTACTCCATCATGAGTGCATGTGGTATTCCATTATGAGTGTAATATTTCTCTCTTTCTCTCACTATCATTACAGTGGTATCAGAGCCTTGTCTTTGATCCCAGCTTTCTTAAAATTTTTAAAATTTTTGTATTTTCTTGATTTTCTTGGAATTTTTTTTGATTTTCTTGATTTTGATGGATTTCTTGATCAAGAAATGGGGGCATGGGGAGTGTGGGATGCTGGAATTCTCTTGGATTTTTTATTTGATTAATGTTTTGGAGGGTTATGGGTCACTGTGGATTCCAAGCCCCCTTTCCAAGAAGTGTCGGCTTCCTTCCACTTTAAGGTGGGGATAGATAGCACCTAATGATTCTCTCTTGTGTTTTTTATGCTATGTTATTCTTTATTAATCAAAATAGTCCATAAGCTAAAAATAGATGCACGCTTATGCATGGGCTTGTCCTTTACAAAAATGGGGGTTGCTTTTAACACAAGCTTAGGTAAAGTGTTCCTATCTAAACACTAAAGGATAATTACAAAGTGAACCCCAAGGGCTAATTCACATGCAAATAAATAAATCCACGCCTAATATAACAAAAGTGGATGGCTCAATAGGTCCATGCTTGAATATATCAAAATGGGACGGCCAATAACAATATAAAATCTCGTAGTAGACACTACGATAAAAATATCAAAATGAGAACCATCTCGGCAATAGCTCACACCATATCGCCGCCATCACATCCCAGCCAATCCGGCTTACGAGCACACGGCCTGTCAATCTCACCAACCTACAAGGTTGTCCATTCAAACACACTACGAGTTAGTAACACATGCTACAAGTCCACGACAGCACATAAGTAATAAATCCAACACTTAGTTCTAGCTATCCCTAATTTCATATGTCATACACATGGAATATTTGGAATCACCTAAGTGCCATGCTTCAAACATAGTGGTAATTAAGCATCCCCAAATTAACCACAGAAGGATGGACGGACAAACTGTGACATTTCCATGCAATGAGGAAGACAAAGTGAAGTAAATGACATACAAATTTGGAGGCAAAGCTAGATAATGGTGGTTGTAAGTAATGCATAAGTATAAATGGGATTGGGTAAATCTAGCCTATGAAGTTGTAAAAGCTAGATAATGGTGGTTGTAAGTAATGCATAAGTACAAATGGGATTGGGTAAATCTAGCCTATGAAGTGGTAAAAAATTTTACGGCTACTTAAGAGCAACGGAGCTTTAGGGAAAAATGCATGCCATTATTACATGTGAATTCATTGCCTAAGTATGCCGAGGAATATTGGTACCTTTCCTTCTCCGAACCTTTGAGAACAAGGAGACCATAGGTGGATTTGTACAAAAATTAGGCAAGTGGTCCAATGCATCATGGATATTGACAATTACATTGCTCTTAATGAGATCATGTTATTAGTGGAGCTCTTCTACAAGCCTACCCTGTCTATACATGGGCTTTCTACTAGGAGTTCACTTCAGTCCACATCTCTTATTGGAAGCCATTGCTATGGGGATACTTAAAGTGATGAAGGTGATGCTAATGATTTATGTCAAGTGGCTTCAATGCATGTATGGATGGCTGAAAATGAACCAGTGGACAGCCATGAAGATGCAAGTGTTGATGGGGAAGATGAAGAGCAAATGCATGGATCTCTTCTTGGGGAGAATTGTATGGATAAAGATGAATGCAATGAGACTCTTCTTGATGAAGGAGACAACAACTCTTACGAAGATCTTCATGGTGTTGCATTGCATGAGGGATTTGTGGTTACTGACCATGAAGATATGGCACATGATGTGAATTCACAAAATGATGGTGTGGATGAAAGCAATAATGTGGTTGATTGTGATCCTTATGATGATGTTTATGAGGAAAATGCTTTGGGTAATGATGATGAAGATGCTTTGGTTTATGGAAGTGATTCACAAGTGGACTTTGATGGGGCAGATCTTTGGTTGGTGATGACAGTTTCAACCATGATGTTTCATACCCATTTGATAGTGGTATACATGGAAAGATTCTTGATGTGGATTCATTTCCATATGATCCGGGTGGACAACATACATTGCCACTTGAAGCGGATGGATTTCCATATGACCCGGGTGGATACTATGCATTTCCACTTGAAGCGGATGGGTTTCCTTTTGAATCGGGCATTTTTGGAAGTCAACCTTATTTATGGGTACTTGGTGTGGGTCGCCTATTACCTTATGCTTGAGTCTTCATGAAAAAAGTACAGTTGTATAGTGTCTTTAGATAGCTATATGCATGGAATGGGATGATGGCATAAAAGGTATCATTACTGCAAATTTATAGTATGGACAGCCATGGCCATTGGTGTACTTCACCACTCATCAATCAACGCTCAACAAGACTCCTTATGGATATCATAGAGAGCAGTCCATATGTACATCAAATAAGTGGACAGCTCTATGTGGAGTTCTCTTGTGTGAGGCACTTTTGGAGTTGCAACAAATGTACTTCTACATTCATGAGAGAAGTCAAGAAGATTCCCAACAACCCATATATTGTTCCATACATGGTTTTGAGGATGAAACCTTTGGGTGGGGATGGTTTGTAATGAAAGGGGTTTGGAATTAAACTCAAAGGGAGCCTATGGGCATGGATATGGCTGGGCAAGCATGGAGGCCCAACATTAATGAGTGTGAAAAGGTGGGCAAGTATGTAAGTGAATATTGTAACTAGGGGCATAACTCACTTTTTACTAATGAAATCATACTTCTTGGAGCTCCATGCTTATATGGCTATGGTGGTACTCCCTTGAGTACATGTGGTACTCCATCATGAGTGCATATGATACTCCATTATGAGTGCAATCTTTCTCTCTTTCTCTTACCATCATTACACATGCATTCAGGACTGAGGAGGAAGTCATTGGTTTTTAGTAGCAATTTGCCATCTCCTACTACCATGTTTATATCCACAAATGTTGGAGCTTGGCATTCTATAAACTATAAGGGAATGACCCTATATCGACACCCATACCGCCTCTTTAGATTTAGATTTTTTTGCCTTTATCCTCCCCCATCATCAATAAAAGCGTCAATACAGGACCTTCAGTATAACCCTTGGGAGAAGTGGATGTCATTAAAAGCATCGGAATATACATCGATATATTTGTCGATATAATTGTCGGTATAGACATCAGAATACGAACACATTGACAATTATAATGACATTATTACTAATTATGGTTGTAACTAACACTTATATTGACGATTTTTCGATGAGCATACTGACTTTATATTAATTTTTTTAGTAGGATGGGACAGATTGGGGCCGTAACTCTGCCAATCCCACTCTATCCCACTTTGCCATTAGTACCATAATAGGTACTCAAAATTGAGAGAGACTGAAGGAAAAGTGTTCAAAAGCCTCTTCAGGAATTCCCTAGTCATTGTAGCTTGAGAAAATGTATGTTAATGATATCCTAATCTAGATCGATCTAATGGCTGTCTAAAATCAGTATCTATAATATAAATGAAAGGATGTATTTTTCTATAAGAATCCATTTGAGAAGATAAATAAATAAATATTTTTTCATGATTTTTCGGATTGTTGGGTTCTAGTTTCAGATTGGTACTTTGAACATATAGTTAATTGAACCTTGCCTTTGTGCGTGAGTTTTGATGTTGGAACGAGTTAGAACTAGTAGAGGCTGAGATTTGAAAGGGTGAAGAGGTGGAATTTCTTAATTGAAATGTTCTACCACACTTTTCACATTGCCCCAGTTTGGTGGAATGGGAAATCACTGGCTGCAAAGTCTCCACAGAATGAAGTTTCCACGTCTCTCTAGATCTCTTTCTAGCACTTGAAGAGAACTTTTAAGCTCCTTGGCTTATGTCTCCAAGAACTTATCTGTCAAGACCTTTAAGACCCTTGGAGAAGGAATTCTAATTCTTAAAGTAAAAAATTAGAGCATAGCATATACTTGCACAAATTAAAAGCATAAGCCTTAATAAACAAAATTAAATAAACGGAGAGAGATGAAAAATAGAGTAGAGATCACCATCGACATAAGATTGGGTTGAATTCCCTTAGATGGGTATGGCCCTTGTACCACTCACCCATATTTATATGTATTAGAAAAAGCTTACTTATAACTTCAAAAAACAAAGCACAAGTGCTTTTGATTTTTTGAGCGTAAAACCTCTATAAAAATAGAGCAAGCATAAAATGCTATTTGGTACAAAGGTATAAGACCTTAGCCTTACAAAAATATTAATGCCTAAATATGAAACGATAAAAGGTGTTCACATGTATTCTAAGTTATCTCATAGTGGTCCAACACATGTTCCACCCACGATTAACATATAACCTACCACTCATATCATCAGCTACATCCAATATTAGTTACCACACATAGTTGATTAAATATATTAATCCTAACCATATCATACCAGCGCACACAGCTAATTAAACACATTAATCTTGGTAAACGATATAAATAAAAGGTGCATCCAAAATAAAATATTCCGAAATAAAACAATGGGTGTTCCCATAGATGTTATGACTAATATTCCCTCTTGCTTGGGTTACAATTGACCTAAATTACGTGGATTGTAAGAGTGAATGAGATTTTGGTAAGAACAAAAAAACTTTTTTGGCATCCATTTGGCATCTTCAATAGGATGAATATTGAAAGTCACAAGATACTTAAGTGTTGCATGTACGTGTAGTGATGGTCTCATGGTCAATAATAAACTCAGGCACAAGATGTTCTTCTTGATTGTTTCCTGTTAGAGACTAATTCTTTCAATTCTATTCTCTTAGCTTATTCTTCATTTAATTGAGCTTGAAGAGATAGAAGTTGCTCAAAAATATAAGGGGGTTGCGGTTTTGACATGATGAGGAATTGAGAAAGAAAATAAAATTTTAAAAATTTTATAGTAATTAAGATAAGCAAAAAATAATATGTGAGGAGTAGTACTTACAGTCCTTGCTTTGAATTTTTTGAAGTTGTATGTTGTCTTAATTTTTGTGGAGCAAGAATCCCAACTTCAAGTATCACAAAGCTCGTAAGTGGTATTTGAAGCCTTCAAGAATGAATTATTGAAGAAGCCTAGAACTGCCTTGAAAGAATGCGTGTAACCAATCCGTGAACCTTTTTTCTTTCTTTGTAGGATTTTGCTGTATGGGTTCTAGGATAGAAAGCTATAGAACTTTTGAGAAAGCTATAAGGTGAAAGATATATTATAAAGCTTTTTGAAAAGTGTGTGGGGTTGTAAGTTCTTGAGGCTCTTAAGGCATTAAGAGCCTCAAGAAAGCTATAGAACTTTTGAGAAAGCTATAAGGTGAAAGATATATTATAAAGCTTTTTGAAAAGTGTGTGGGATTGTAAGTTCTTGAGGCTCTTAAGGCATTAAGAGATAGAAGTTGTAGCACTTTGAGGCTCTCAATATGTGTTGTAAAAGCTTTATAACATAAGCTTAATAATATAGGCTTTATAGTGTAGGTTGCAAATTGCACAAAAGAAATAATACAGATGTTGGCCAGAAAATCATAAGGAAAGAGAAAAGAGCATTGGTGATGGGGGTGGCTAGCAGTTTAATGCCACAACAACAAAGAGAAAATGGCCAGCGGGGTGAGAGAAAAACGGCCAATGCAAAAGAGAAGAGAAGGAGAAAATCAATAGGCATAGCGCACACACATAAAAGAAAATTTTGAAATATCTTTCTTTGGGAAAAGAATATTCAAAGGAGAAATAGAAGTCTCTCCATTGTCTATTATAGATTTTTTGAGTTGAGCAACTCTTCAAATTTTGAAATTAGATGAGGATTGTTGCAAACCTACTCATTCCATCCATTGGATTTTAGTGAGGGTGAAAGAATCAAAAGGTGGTTTTCCTTGTTGAGAGTGGTATTTGGTATGTGAAAAGTGGTTTTTGAAAAAAGGTGACAAAGATGGGTAGCCCTTTATCTAAAGCTTCATCCAATGGTTCACAAAAAGCACATAAACTACTTAATCTTTTGTTCAAAGGTTTTTACACCCTTGCCTTTTTATCCTTTTGCATTTCCTTGTCTTCTTTATCATTTGGCTTTGGCTTTTTCTGTGAGCTTCTTTCTTTCTCCAAAAGTACTTATACCCTTTACAATAAATTTCTTGACACATTCCCAGTTCTTTGGCCTTCCCTTTCAAGTATTCTTTCTTTATTTTAAGCTTTAGTATTTACCATAAATCAAATCTTTGGCCTTTGTTATAATTACATAAACCTTGCTTTTGAATTTTTCTTCAAAAATACTTCTCCTTGAGTGGTCCTCAAAGCTTGATACCATGTTAGGACCTTTAAGACCCTTGGAAAAGGAAATCTAATTCTCAAACTCAAAAAGTAGAGCATAGCATATACTTACACAAATTAAAGACATAAAATAAACAAAGAGAGATTGAAAATAGAGAAGAGATCACCATCAATACAAAATTAGGTTGATCTCCCCTGGATGAGTATGGCCCTTATACCACTCGCCCATATTTATATGTATTAGAAAAATCTTGCTCCTCAAAAAAATAACTTCCAAAAACAAAACATAAGTGCTTTTGAGTTTTTGAGCATAAAAGCTCTACAAAAATATAGCATGCTACAGTTAAAAAGTCTTGGGCCTACCAAAAGTATAAAATATTATTTGGTATGTACAAAGGTATGAGGCCTTAGCCTTACAAAAATATTATTTGGTATGTACAAAGGTATGAGGCCTTAGCCTTACAAAAATATTAATGCCTAAATATGAAACCATAAAAGGTGTTTACATGCCTTCCAAAATATCTCATAATGGTCCAACACATGTTCCATTTGTGAGATTGACACATAATCCGTCACTCAATCATCGCCTACATCCAAAATAATATTAGTCGGGGCACACAACTGATTAAATACATTAATCTTGACCATATCATACCAGTGCACATAGCTGATTAGACATATTAATCCTAGCAAATGGTATAAATAAAAGGTGCATCCAAAATGAAATATCTTGAAATAGAATAATGGGCATCCCCATAGAGGTTATGAGTATATTTATCTTTGCTTTCCATTAAACTAGCATATTCTTCATTATTTTTCTTTAAATTTCTTATCTCCTCTTCATATTCATCTAGTTTATCTATGGTTGCTCTTAATTCTCTAGATCAAATAGCTTTCTTTTTAAGTTGTTTAATTTTTTGAACATCCTAAGTTTGTTGGTCTTCCAATTCTGCATTTCTTTTCTCCAACTCTTAATTGGCTAGCTACTTTGCATTGTGATGGTAAGATTTAATGTGTTCTTTATAAATAATACATTCTCGTTAAACATGGTTAAGCTGTTCATCCTACTTAAAAAGAACTTTTTTGCCGTTATCATTATGATTTTAAGCTTCAGTAAGACTAGGCCCCTAAAGTCTTTGTTGGTACCCATACATAGCCTCCTATAGTTGGTGATAGCCTGAACATGGCCTAGTCCGCGGATCCACCTATTGTGGATGTGTCATTTGGATTTCATGCTCGTAGTTACGATCAATAAAAAATTTAAATTATTCTATATAACCAACATATAAATCTTCCATGAGCTACTTGATCTGAGCTTCATGTGCCTACATCATTGTACGTGAGCTCATAGACCTCCACATCTTTAGTAGCATCCATTACATCACTTTAGCTTTACAAGATCTAGAGTTTTGCTCGATTAACTTTAGATGTAACCTCATGTTGATTCATTATAAATAGATGCTTGGTTATAAAATTTTGACATTTTAATTCTGATTTTGAATATTTTCTAGAAGTCTAAGATTTCCTCTTTGTATTCTAGTCTTAACCGCATTAGACTATGAAACATCTTCTCTGAGCGCCTCTAAAGTCTGCCTCAAGGTCGCCTGTTTTGCTTCCAAGGTTTCCACTTTGTGCCGAAATTGCAAACATTTTTGCCAATTCAGCTTTGGATTTTGTTAGTTTAGCTGCTTTGGACAAGTTTAGAACATTTTGTAAATCATCCTTTTGATCTGTCAATGATACGAATGCACCAGTTGCTTTTTTTGCATAGTGGAAATATATTTACATGTAGCCTACAACAATAAAATTGTATCACTTCCACCTCATCTAGAAAAATTAAAGGAGTGGAACTTCCTGCTACATCAGGAATCTCCACAGTCATCTATACTGGTTCTTGCTCTTCCAATTCTTTGGATTCCCTGAGTGCCTTTGTTTGTGTCTGTACTTTTATCTCCAATTCTTTCTTTGGGGGTTTGTCTGTCTAAACTTATTGACTAAATAAATAATGCCAAAGGTTTATCTCTATTCACAGGAAAGAAAATCTACAACTGCATGCTCACATTTAGGCCTTTATTCTATGGTAAACTCAAACTCCTATAATAATAACCACCATCTTGCTAGCGTACTGGTGAGATTAGGCTTGCTCACCAGATAAACCAATTCTTGGTGATCAACATGGAAAACAAAACGATTACCTAAAAGATAATGTCTAAACTTATTAAAATCTCTTTGTTGTGGAGTAAATCTTTTTTGTAGCAGACATCATCCGGATTGCATAATAAATTGGTGAGTGAAACCATCCTCCTTTAGTTTGTTACATTAATGCACTTCCAATAATGGTAACATCCGATGCATCCACAAAAACATGAAATAATCTCTACCAATCCAAAGGTTACACTATTAGCATTGTTTTTGCTAACATCATTTTGAGATGTTGGAATGCTAGCTCTCACATTTATCATTCCATGTATGTTAAGCATTCTTCTTTATGAGTATGTACATTGGATACACCACATGTGCCAAATAACGAAGGAGCCTTATGTGCCATTTGACGTGCCTAAGAAACCTACCCAATTTTTTGATCTTGTGTGGAGCTTGAAGCCTAACTATAACGATCACCTTCTGACAGCATACTGACTTCGGATATCCTCCATCTATAAGGACACCAACTATCTTACCTTTGAATGTTTGTGACCTCTGGGACTGCTTCATTATAGTCCAAAAACTAGATCTGTGTTATACTGCATGTGCCTGTTTACTATTGGCTTAAACTAGTTCTACTGATCCACATTGTACTGCTGCATGTACTTGCTGCTAGCTTAAACTTCCACCAATTTCTCCACAGGTACTATTAGGCACTACACACAAGAGTTGATCCAATGCAATGTTGAGCTTCATCTTCTGTAAGTCCTCCTTGGATCATATTCACATGATTCTTTAGCTATCTATCCCTTGCTTCCAAAATTTTGAGGCAAAATGACTACCTCTCTCTTGGTCGAGCACTACTCAAATCATGGATGCCATTATCCTTAATTAAGCTAACTTTTGGTACTTAAAATGTGTTCTTTTCTTCTTCCTAGACTTCAACGATATGCTTTGTTGTGTCAAACAGTTTCTTTACAACTTTGTTGGCTTTGCGGCCTGATTTTGGTACTTGTACCAGACATCCGATCGCAATCCAGATCCAACTTCCCCTGCACTTGCACCTTGAAGCTTAGCCCATGCTGCCACTAGTCGTTCTTTGATCATCTTTCGCTTTTGGCTTTTCTTCTTCTTGTTCCTATGCTTAGATTTTGAATCCAACTCTACATCTGAGTCATCATCCGAAGTGTCATCCTTTGAGGAAGCATTTAGAGAAGAAGTCCCGGATCTCATCTTGCATGCTTAATCTCATGGATTATAGAAAAAAATGTATTTTGAAACAAAGTGTTCCTAAACATATGCAATAGAGTCCATGCATAAGACTATGCATAGAGTCTAAAACCAATAGTGCATAAAACAAATAAAATAAATGCTCTCAATAGCACTCGGGGGTGCACCATAAGAAAATACGATGACTTTAAGGCTTACTCATGAAGCTTTCCTGCTTGTAAGCTTCAACAAAGAAAACATAGTAACAAAGAACCAAAATAAACAAGAAAACATTAGCTCATGCATGTTGAAACTAAAGAACCTAGCTGAGAGTATGAATGCTCCCAAGCCTAAAATAACAACCTCCCAAGCATTGGGTGGTGCAACAAAACCATAGCCATGATGCGATAAGAAAAGATGATGCAAAAGACGGTCTCTCATCTATGGATAACGTGGTTTCTTAAATGCCTACTGTACGGTACCAAACCTAAGAAGAAAAACTAGTAAAACTATAAAAAAAAAACCAAAACAAAACTTTAAAAAACCCTAACCCTAACACATAGGAAACTCTACTTATTTGCAAGGGAGAGGATGAGGGAAGAATGAGGGTGTAGGGTTGAGAGGGTAGGCATGAGAGACGAGGGAAAAGAGGAGCCTTAAAAAAAAAAACTAAACTAAAAGAAACCTTATAAACTTAAAAAACCCTAACCCTAACACACAGGAAACCCTTAATTGCTTGTAAGGGAGATTATGTGGTGAGAGAGATTGAAGAGAGGGCCTCCGCAGGAGGAGAGGGAAAAGATGTTATTTTAGAAATTTGAAAAGAGGAGAAATGTTCTCGAGTTTATGTTTCTCCACCATTGCTATAAATTTTCTCTAGATTTGGTATATACATCAATATGTGTGTTGGTATGTACATCAAAGTACCGATGCACATATCTATGTATGCATCGATAAAAGAATTTATCGATGTTGTCAATTTTGTTTGGACCCTTGCTTAATACTAGAAAAATTCTTGTTGGTATCAACACCGACATACAAAATTTTGTTATACATATATCATGCATCTTATCAATGTATGAATCAATGAATTTTTTTATCAATGGTATGGCTTTTCTTTGGATGCTTGACACCAACAAACAAAATGTAACTATACATATATTATGCATCTTATTTTTTCAAAGACCTATCATGTTCCTCTCTCTCTCTCTCTCTCTCTCTCTCTGGTTTTCCAATGAAGCATGTAGATAATTATTCATCTTCAAAGGCTGAGTGGTGGAGAGAGTACAATGTCCTTGCACACATTTTCCAATGAAGCATGTAGATAATTATTCATCTTCAAAGGCTGAGTGGTGGAGAGAGTACAATGTCCTTGCACACATTGGAAGTACTTGATTACAAGGGTATGTCAAATCACCATCCAACATGTTGAACGATATAGAGAGTTTGGTAGATCCATTTTGTAACACATAGGAAACTCTAATTTAGTAAGTTAATGGCTTTGTTAGTCTCTCTCTCTCTCTCTCTCTCTCTCTCTCTCTCTCTCTCAATCTTGCTCAGTCTCTTAATCATTGTATCTACTTAGGATGTGAATGATACACGCTACATGCAAGTACAACCTAATTCGATCAAGGCACTAAAGGAGAGGCATAGTAAGGGACACAATTCAATCAACACCCATAGAAGAACCAAGAGAAGAGTTAAAAAGATTAGGGGAGGAGATAGAGCTTGAGCTCTTGCAAGCACCCACACATAACAATGGATAAGACACACACATAGATGGAAGGTAAAAATCTTCTTCTACTTGCTGCTCTCTCAAAAGAGGTCTACAAAAGATAAGTGAAAACCAACATAAGTACTAGAGTAGTATGTACAACCTATCCATAATGTGAACCTACTAAGTAGGTGAGCTAGCAAGATAAGTATGTCATAACTTGGTTGAACTAGCTAGGTATAGTCTAACTATAGAATCACTGGTGAAGACCGATCATGTGCTTGGTCCGTGCATGAAACACTATGAACCTCTGTGTCTTTGGTCTGTGCATGAAACATTGGGTTCCTAGCCAACTGTATGCTACTAAGGACAACATGCTTGTCCACATGTAGCCATAATTCTCCAAGTAGCTTACGTAACCAAGATACCTCACCTGCTACTATTGTAGCACCCTTATACTCTGCCTCTATACTCAACAAGGCAACTGTATTAATTCGTGTTGCTCCATGTAATAGCACCACTCTCAAAGGAAAACATAAACTTGCTAGTAGATCTTTTGTCCAAGATGCTACTAGCCCAATTTGCATAAACTTGCTAGTAGATCCTCTATTTATAATGCTACTAGCCCAATCAATAAGTGTATATTAAACTATAACAATATACCAATTTTATAGAAGAGGTTATAATCCAATGTGGACCTCACCTAGCATAGTGATTGGCTAACTTGTATTCTATGTGCAACCACCTCCTCCTGTGCATCAGTCCCAATCGAGTCTTTTATAGCAACATACCAACTGCTCATTTCATCAAAGACAATATCCATGCTCACCATCATCTCACATGTGATAGGGTTATAACTTCAGTATCCCTTTTTCTCAAGGGAGTAACCAATGAGCACACATTTTTTAGCCTTTGGATCCAACTTACTATGTAGCTCTTTAGGAATGTGTACATATACAATGCATCCAAACACTTTCAAGTGTGACAAATCAGGTTTTCTACTAGTATACTTCTCCTCTAGAGTCACTCCATGCACTACCGCTATGGGAGTCCTATTCATAATGTAAACTATAGTCGCAAATTGCTTCAGTCCTATAATGGTAAGGCATGCTCTTCTCATCCCATCAATGCATGAGAAACCTCTGTAATGTGCCTATTCTTCTGGGTCAACAACAACACCATTTTGCTGCGGAGTGTACTTGCATGTGAATTGCCTCTGAATTCCATTCTTTCTCAAGTACTCACACTGAACTTATTGGAGAAGCACTTTCCCCCTTCATTTGACCTTAGGCACTTAACATGTAAACTTATTTGCTTTTCAACCAACATTCTGAAAGTGAGTAAACACTTCACTTTTCTCTTTCATGAAATAGACCCACACCTTCCCATTAGAGGGCATTTGAAAATATTTTGGGCCTTTTTCTAATGAAAGTAATTAGCAACGGACTAATAGGAATAGAGGATTATGCACATTTGGTCTCCTTTGAATATAGGGAGGGAGACTAGGTAGTAGGGAGAGGGACTAGGCCTTGAGCACTAATAATGGAGGGAGACTAGGTAGTAGGGAGAGGGACTAGGCCTTCATCATCAGCACTAATAATTACACTTGTCCCTTTCAAAAAAAAGGGGGGTTAGGATAGTTGTGGTCCCACCATTTTGGTGGCTCAAAATCCTTAAAATTTTAAAATTTTTGAGATCCCCCAAAACAATCACTTTTCCCTCCAAAAACCCATCTCAAATTTCATTGTAGTAAAAAGTTTCATTTTCAAGTCCGCTCCCCTTCCCTCGCACCATGGAAGGCAATTCGTTCCCACTTCCCTCATGCCGTGGGAAGTTAGTTCACCGCGCGATAACCAATTTTAGTTCCTTTTGGTCCTTCTTCCCTCTCGTGCCGTGGAAGGAAATTTGAGCAAGGAGCAAAAAGTGGTACACTATTATGATCCTATGGAATATTTAGATACACTTGAAGAGGTGACAGATGAGCCTAGTGCCAATGAAAACCTATTCGATTTGTTAAGGAGAGCTGGGCATGATGAACGTCTTCCAGATGTTGAGCCAATATTCAATGTGCCCTTCAGTTTGGAACATATTATTAAGGACATGGCAAGCTCTATTTTATGATGAACGTCTTCCAGATGTTGAGCCAATATTCAATGTGCCCTTCAGTTTGGAACATATTATTAAGGACATGGCAAGCTCTATTTTATGGGAAGAGTGGGAGGCATATAGTAAATTGGTAAGTACAGAAATTATCACATTACGTTCACATGTCTAGCTTTTCCCTCTCCTTATCTGAAAAGAAAAGCATGTTAAGAAGGTGGGATGCATATTCAAAAGATAAGAGGATAAATACTTGCCCCTTGATAACTGCTCTCTTCACAAGAAAAGGTGCAAGGTTCTTGAGTACTAATTTGGGTTTGGCGCTTATAATCTATTTCTTCATGTAGACAAAGAGGACTACACAAAGGAGGAACTGGAAGTTCAGAAGGGTCAAATGGTTTCACAAGCATCATTTGTTAGAGAGATTGAATCTGAAGATGAGGTTATGGACCTGGTTTCTGGTAATGAGGAGTGCCTTCTAAGCACAGGGTTTGATGTGGCACAGTTTAAGGTATCCACTATGAGGGGTCATCTGTGCATGGAGAGCACTTAAACTTTGTCATCCCTGGGCTGCCCTCCTTTCTTATAAATGGCAAGAATTATATCCTTCTCTCCCACATATAAAAGCTTTATAATTTAAGGGAAGATTATTGCCTCACAATTATAGCAGACGGTTGTGAAGCTGCCAGAGGTATAATCAATGTGGAGAATGAACATAAAGAGGAGTTTCTAAAGTTGGACACCAAGGTGACAGAGAACGTCATTGAAGCCCCTAAAGCCATGTCATTATGCTTTGACAAAGCCAAGGAGACTGAATCTTCTCTTCCCACAGAGCTAGAATTTCAAAGTCTTCATCAAGAGGAGTTCGGAATTACTGAAATGAGAAGAGAGCCCTTGCCCGAGTTTGATCAAGGAAATGACGAAGGCTTTATCAACCTTTGGGATGCATCCAATTTGAAAGAGGATGAGAACCAAAACGTAATTTATTTGTTCTTGAGTGAGTTTAAGTTATTGACTGAATTTATGTGAAAGCCAAGTTCTTTGTCAATGTAGATAAATCTTGATGATGCCAATGGTTTTATAAGACATGGAGGTGTTGCCCATGCAAGAGTTGGGCAAGATGATTCTCTTGCAGACTTCATCCCATCTATTGACAAAGAAATATTTATTGACTACTACCATAGCAAATATTCTAGTGATGCTAAAATTCCACTTCTTACACTCAAGGCACTATCTAGATATACGGGCTATTCTTTTATCCCTTACAATACACATAAGGTTATGCTTATAGAGAAGTGTGCTGCCATTTGTATCTTTGGATACGGTACTAGATTTTGGACTTCCAAAACTGGATACTTCCTCTACTATGCTAGCTATGCTCTAGGTGCCGGACTAGAAAATGTAAATGCACTCAAGAGTTATAGTCACAAGAAGTTTTTGCGCTATAGAGGAAATATGCCTATTGAAGAGGAAGAGTAAGTAGAGAAGAGACTCGAGAGAAATTAATTATCTTGTCATTGTAAATATTTTTTTATATCTTTTATGTAATGAAATGATGCGATTAAGTTTTGGGTGAAAGCATGTATAGGTGGTACCACTTTTTTCACCTTTTGGTGGTACCACCAATAGCCCCTAAAAGGAGGAAAGTTTAGTGTTTTTAAAATTAGTAATATGGAAAATAGTGGGCCATCATAAAATTAATTGGGCCCCCTCTTCAAAGCATGCAATGATTTGGCGCTTCCCTTCTCGTAATATGAAAAATAGTGGGCCATCATGAAAAGGATTGGGCCACCCTCTTTAAAGCATGCATTGATTTGGCCTGTCGCATGCGCCCCCCTTCTCCCTCTACTCCTCTTCTCCCTATGCTCCGTTCCTGCATTCCATCTCACCAAGCGAGCTTCCTGCCCATTCATCCCTCTGCTGCCTCGCATCACTCACGGTTTCACCGTTTCACAGCCGTGTGCGTAGAGATGAGTGATTCCACCCCCCCAAGAAGAACACCCCCCCTAGGAGGTGCAAGAGACCCTTTGCGGATGCTGACTCAATCGTGCAGACCCCTTCACCGATGCCAGAGCAAGGTGAAGCTTCCCATACAACATGCGGACCCCCAATAGAAAAGTCCGCTCGGAAAGGCATTGTGCTCCTCTTCCATGTCTACTGCATGCACATATCCTTCTTACACATCTCCTCCATTGGCTTTTGTTTGCACATTGTTTCCCTGTCAATGCATGCTCCCCTTGAGAACTAACGTTTGCTTGTTCTCTTATTGATGACAGCGTCATCGGAGTACCCCAAGCTCTCCCGTTTTTGCTACTCAGCACAGCTGAGTTGCATGTTGAGTACGGCTTGAGCATGGAGGGCAAGCTGCCCAAAGACCTTACTGTTGAGGATTTTCCACCTGAGGAGTGGCTGACTGTCTTCAAAGTTCCTGAAAAGAAGAAGACAAAGGTCTTCCTGCATATGGTGCAGGATCACCTATACGATGCTTGCCGTCTTTTGTATCAGAAAGTGTACCAGGCTACCCCCTCTAATGGGGAACTAATGACAAAGTTTGCTAGAGGGTTTGCCTTTGAGAATTGTGCAGTTGCTAAAGCTCAACCCGAAAGTCACAAGATTGCATGGGTTGTGGTGGGTGGTATGGTCTTGGATAATGCGAAGGCTCAACGGGGAGGTTTGAATCGCAAAATGAGCAAGTTCATGTCCGATTACGATGTTTCTGTCTTGTATGGACAAACAGAGCATGCTGTTGACTCCTATGCCTTGACAGTGTCTAATCACCCTGCAAAACCGGCTGAAGTTGCATCCCGGCCCCTATACATAGAATGGTTAGGTAGAATTGCTGAAGATCTTGATGGGCAGGCCCATATTGCTGAAGCGAAGGTTGGTTCTACTAAATTGGTCTTAGCAGAGAAGAGGGATTTGTGGCTACGCAACGAAGACACATATTCGGCCTATGCCCCGATTATAGTAGAGATGGAGAGACTTAGAGCAGACATGGAGATATTAAAAACATCTCCCCTAGAAAATGAAGCTCTCATTTTGAAGAAGGAAGCTGAGATAGGAGTGCTGGAGAGGGTGGCCTCAATGGCTTATGGTGCTGTGACGTCTGCTGCGCAGAGATGAAGGAGGAGGTGTCCACTATGTAGGTACTTTTGAAAACTCAAGCATTTTTCTATCCTTTAAGTAGTGGTTCAAGCACTTGCCAGTGATATATGCACTTGCAAGTGATTCAAGCACTTGAAAGTGGTGTAGCATTTACACCACTTGCAAGTGCTTTTTTCACTTGCATCACTTGCAAGTGCTTAGAGGTCATCGAGTTCATAGACCACTCATAAGTATTCAAACCACTTGCAAGTGTTATATCACTGTAAGTGCTTACATCACTAGCAAGTGCATAGAAATCATGCAAGTTCTTAGAAGTTTAACAAGTGCTTAGACCACTTGAAGGTGCTAAGACCACTTGCAAGTGGTCATACCTTTTGCAAGTGGCCATACCACTTGCAAGTGCTAAGGCCACTTGTAAGTGTTCATGCCTTTTGCAAGTTCTAAGACCACTTGCAAGTGTTCATACCACTTGCAAGTGCCTAGGCCACTAGCGAAGTTCAAGACCACTTGTTGCAAGTGTTCATACCGCTTTCAAGTGCTCATACCACTTGCAAGTGCTTAGACCACTTGAAGGTGCCTAGGCCACTAGCGAAGTTCAAGACCACTTACAAGTGTTCATACCACTTGCAAGTGCCTAGGCCACTAGCAAAGTACAAGACCACTTGCAAGTGTTCATACCACTTGCAAGTGCCTAGGCCACTAGCAAAGTTCAAGACCACTTGCAAGTGTTCATACTGCTTTCAAGTGCTCATACCGCTTTCAAGTGCTCATACCACTTGCAAGTGCTTAGACCACTTGAAGGTGCTAAGACCACTTGCAAGTGGTCATACCTTTTGCAAGTGGTCATACCACTTGCAAGTGCTAAGGCCACTTGTAAGTGTTCATGCCTTTTGCAAGTTCTAAGACCACTTACAAGTGTTCATACCACTTGCAAGTGCCTAGGCCACTAGCGAAGTTCAAGACCACTTGCAAGTGTTCATACCGCTTTCAAGTGCTCATACCACTTGTTGCAAGTGCTTAAAACACTAGCAAAAGCACAAAGCACATACAGTTTTTAAGACCTTTAACAGGTGCTTAGAACACTTGGAAGAGCCACTTGCAAGTGGTTGCATCATTTGCAAGTGCTTAGACCACTTTCAAGTGCTTAGACCACTCGCTAGTGCTTAGACCTTAGGGCACTGCACAGACCACTCGCTAGTGCTTAGACCTTAGGGCACTGCACAGACCACTGAGACAGGTGCTCAAACCACTTACACATGCTTGAAAGTTCTGATGGCTGGTTGTTTTTCATTATGTGCAGGCTTCGGTTGAGGAAATGGAGCATGTGTTATGTGAGCTGAGGAGACAGGCCTCCTTCGTGAAGGAGGCATGCACTTTCTTGAAGAGAGAGGGGAGAGCCCTTCTAGTGCCTACCCCGCCTCCCAAGTCTGTCCTAGGTGCTGACACTGTCCTCATTGGTGGATCTTGTGTGGCCTGTGGTGGCCAGCTGTTGTCAAGCAAACATGCGGCCGACGTTTATTATCTACCATGTGCCCACAAGTACCACCCCTTTTGCTTTTCCATTGTCTGTGCGACTAAGCACAAGTGCATTGTTCCAGACTGTTCGTGGGAGATACCACTTGTAGCAAGATGTTGGGCACTTGGGAATGCATATGAGGAGTCCATAGGTAAGGCATGCCTCTTTCATAGGACAGGATTCATGCTACTTTTGATATGTACAGTAATTGTCTGTTATGTCTCAGGTGAGAGCCAGAGGCTGGCGAGGGGGTGGACCCAGCCGCTTCCACCTTGTCCATGCATGATGTGGACGCCCCCTTCGACCTATATGCCTTGATGATGAAATACAAAAACATGGTGGGTGGTTGTATTCTATCTACTGAAAAAACTAATGTGCTTGGTGATGGAGGCATCCTGAGGGAGACACCTGGTTCTGAGATCACACAAGGTAATTTTGGTTGCTGTAACATGTTATCCTCAGACATGATTATACATGATCATTGTGATCATATTAACTACCTGTGCTCCTAACTTGATTTCCTATTGCTATCCCAGGTACTGATGCCATTAAGACATTAAGTCATGTTAGTGCTCCAACTGGAGAGCCAAGCCGCATCGACAAAGGTGTACATACTGAAGAGGAGTTGGACCCAGATATGGAAGAGACCCTCCAATTTGTTGCAGGAGAGCTGCAAAAGAAGAAGAAAAGGCAGGTGGAGAATGGGCCTCTTCGGGACCCGAAGAAAAGTACTAACCCAATTTTCCCCAAAGCCCGAGCATGCAAGAAGCTTTAGCTTCTTGCAACTTTGTAGCTTTTTCTCATGCAAGCCGCATTATTTTGTGGCAATATAATATATAAGTCCTTTGTCTCAGTGTCTGTGCATGTCCTGATCATCTTAATTGTTGTGCATGTAGTTAAAATTCAAGTTGTTGGCTCGAAAACCCTACCACCCCCACTGATGAGGTAGAGCACATTAAGCACTGTCCTCCACGCTATCAGTTTCGACGCTTCAATGACTCTCGAGACCTGGCAGTCGTTGTTGACTTCAACAAGGTTCTTTTGTGCATGCACGATAAGCGCAGGATAGAGAGATTCCCCCAATGGTCAAACGCTGTACTTTTCCAAAGTCCATGAGGATGAGAACATCACCTATTACGTACGACAGGATGCAGAGGTGTTCTTACTTGCATTGAGCCAGGTTGCAGAGGTATTTGTGTGGACCTCCCACAGAGGCAGGGAATTGGAGATAGCCATGGATAAGTGCCTGCCTCAAGCCAAGAAATGCATGAGTGGATGGCTGTCGCAAACCGCTTGCCATGTTTGCACTTGGCGCTTTGATAATCCTCCTAGGCCAATGTTCTTGAAAAACCTGGATACCTTCTGGCATCTTTTCCCGAAATTCAATAAGACAAATACACTTGTGCTAGATGACTCATTGTATAAAATGTACTCTAATGATCCTGCATGCTATGTGATCCTTCCTGAAGTGGAGAAGCAGATTGAGGGGTAGTGGGGAAATTTTCTGAAACAGGATGTGGCTGACTTTGTGTTGCAGTGGGCAGAAAGTGTTGACAGAGCAAAAACTGTCAGAGAGTGTCCTTTTGATGTTAGGGATGATGCCTTGCAACGGTCGAATTGGAGAATCGTGTGGAACAATGTTGAGGAAATGAAAGAAATTGAAGCCCCCACGTTGTCGAAAATTACCCCCAACCTGGATCCCAAAGAAAGAAAGTATAAGCGTCCAAAGAGTAAAATAGCAAATTAGAAGTGCTTTTGCTGGCATTTTTCCCATTGTACAGAGGACTGCCTGTAGCCCCTTCACTACCATGACACCATGCCTTTAATGTGTAGCTTAATGTACTCTGACACTGTGCCTTTATTGTGTGGCTAACTTCCAACACTCCTTGACATATATACAAACAAAAATGGTTTTGACCTTGGAATGATTTTGTGTCGATCTAGTGTCATTTTCTTTAGTTTATACTGTGGTTGCATTTTGTGGACTCTTAAGAAAGTGATGGTCTAAAAGTGCTTATCTAGGTACTGAAGTGCTTGTCAAGTGGTTTAAAAGTGCTGGTCTAGACACTAAAAGTGCTTGTCAAGTGGTTTGAAAGTGCTTGTCTAGATACTAAAAGTGCTTGTCCAGGTACTGAAGTGCTTGACAAGAATTTCTCAAGTGGTCTGAAAGTACTAAACATGTGCTTGTCTAGGTACTAGAAAGTGATGGTCAGGTAATTTGAAAGTGCTTGTCAAGTGGTCTGGAATGCTTGTCTAGGTACTAAAAGTACCTGATAGGTGCTTACCATGTGGCCTCCAAGTGCTTGTCAAGTGCTTGTGTAGGTACTTCAATTGTTTGGGAAGTGTTGGTCAAGTGGTCTGAAAGTGCTTGTCTAGTTACTTAAAGTGCTTGTCTAGGTACTTAAAGTACTTTTCAAGTAATCTGAAAGTACTTGTGTAGATCCTAGAAGTGCTTGTGTAGGTACTAGAAGTGCTTGTCAAGTGGTCTTAAAGTGCTTGTCTACTACTGAAAGTGCTGTCAAAGAGTTGAACGTGCGAAATACTGCTTCTTAGGAGGACGCATTGTGCTAGCTTGAAAGTTAGAACTTACAAGTTCTCCTTTGGGGGCATGTTATTATAGATTTGTTCAAATACATCATTTGACAATTCATATACATTAGGCTCACCTTCTATCGAGCACATCGGAAACCTGATGCATCGCACCAGGTGGGAGTAGATAAAAGCAGGGGGCTTGTCATCCAAAAGAACGTAGGTGTCATCTTGGCCATTTACCTTGTCGTAGAAGAGTCCCTCAACGACAAATGAGTTCTTTTGAATACGGTTATGCCATTCATCCCTTTCAGATTTGATGGTCAAGCGCTTGGTTTTAGTGCACTTCAAGATGTAGAAGTCTGCACTTGGCTCTTCTGCATTCACTGCGAAGTTCTAGCCAACCATCAAGGCATCACTTAGGTCGTCATGGTGGCCAGCATACATGGGGGCTCGTGGTAACTCATCATCGCTGGATGCTTCTCCATCATTTTGAACATTGACAGTCGGTTGTATTCGCACGTACTGCCACCTCTCAACGTGGTCCTTGTTTACACATCTCCTCCATTGGCCTTTCATGCACGCATGGCAAAAGTAGGACAATGGTCTGCACTGTAGCCCATGTATATCTGATTGACTGTAGCCATTGACATAGTGGAAGGATCGAGACCCTTTGATCCGCATGCAATCCCACTCTCTATCTCTGTCTACATCACCGAGCTTGACCTCCCAGAATCTACGATCAACTTTTTTCCTTGTCAATGGACATTCTTTCCTGAGGGTTGCATTGAGGAATGCCACCACAATTGAAACGTTATTTAACACCCATCCGTCAAATTTCAGCTGCTCCTGTGTGAGAGCTCTTTTGAGCACCGCCACCAGCCCCATCGTGCTCGCCCTTCCCATGGCCGGATGCGAAGAAACTGTGCATCATCTCAATACCTGTCATATTGAATTATCGGGCTACAAAATAGAAAGGGTGCCTTGCTTTGAATTGTGAAGCAGCGCCATCAGACCACACCCAGTGTCGCTTGACACTACATCCTTGAGCTTTTAGCCACTCATTGTGCAAAAGAAAGCAGTGCTGCATAAACAAAGTGTCATGGATTTTGTCATCAGAGAGAGATGTAGAAGTGGGTTGTCTTCCGAATGGTACCAAGCACATCACGCAGGTACGAAATGTGGACCAAGATTGTCACCTGAGTTGAATACCAATGCATTGACTGAATTTCATTCTGCACCTTGAAGGAGTAATTCTCTGCAAAATCCACTACCGACACCACTACATCATCTAGAAATTTATCCAAACACTCTTTGAATTGTTCAGCTTGCCATCTATACTTATAATTGTGTTTGATGAAGTTTCCCAATTTGCTTTGAAGCAAGGAAGTGAAAGTCCTCGGGCTGACTTGGCGAACAACAAGATCTTTCCGAGTTTTTGCTTGACCGTTCTCATTAGGAACGTCGTTAAAAAGCTTGACAGGCATCATAGAGATGTCATCGCTTTTTTCATGTGGACACAAGGAGATCTGTTTAATGCCACAATGTTGGCATGTACCCAAAAGACATTGTCTACGGTGATAAGCACAGTCAATGGGTTTTGGGCACAATATAGACTCCCACAGGTCTGTTAAGCTTGGAAATGTGGCATTGGAGGCCGTCGCGCACTGCGTTGTTCCATCATGAGAACTGCAAACAAGGCACCTGCACTGCATGGCCAGCCATGTAGCCCATATCTTCCCTGGCGCATCTGATTTGGCGCATCTGATTAAGAGCTTTCTTGAAGTAGACAAGCTGCACAAGGTATTCACAGCAACAAGTGTTGCGGTCGTTCAACTTGCGTACGAAGTATGGCTTTAGACCCTCAAAACATCTGAGGGAGATCCTTATGTTAGGATGAGCCACTTGGAACCGCATATAGAAGTCCCTCTGTGACAAAGAAGACAAATTTAGACACACTATCAAGCATTATAAATCATTCTGAAGCAACCTATAGCATTGGTCAGCATTATGACGCACTTTCAATCAGTGTAAAGCTATGACACTCATTGGGTAAAGCTTTTAGATGCACTTAGTAGCACTTTCTGCACCTGGCAGCACTTGTAAATGGTTGTAAAGCACTATAAAGCACTCTCAGGTACCTGCAAGCACTTAGAAGCCTGAGGATCCATTTAGATGAACTTGGAATAACATGGAATTTCTTGGAAGCACTTGGAAGCACTTAGAAGCATTTGGAAACACTAGCAAACACTTAGAAGCAAGTAAAGCATGTGGAAGCACTTGGAAGCACTTGGAAGCATTTAGAAGCACTTAGAAGCACATGGAAGCACTTAGAGGCACATGGAATCACTAGCAAGCACTTAGAAGCACTTAGAACCACTAGCAAACACTTGGAACCACTAGCAAGCACTTGGAAGCACTTAGAAGCACATGGAAGCACTAGCAAGCACTTAGAAGCACTTGGAAGCACTTAGAAGCACTTGGAAGCACTTAGAAGCACTAGTAAGCACTTAGCAAGCATTTAGAAGCCCTAGCAAGCACTTGGAAGCACTTACAAGCACTTACAAGCACTTGGAAGCAGTTAGAAGCTCCTGTTATCACTTCTGAAGCTCTGTTAAGCCATGACAAGCATAAGCATCTGGAAGCATTTGGAAGAACTCTCAGGCACCTGGCAACTTTTTGAAGCACTATTAAGCACTCAAAAGCAACAAAAGGCACTTAGAAGCACACAGAAACATTTAGATGCACTTGGAAGCACTTACAAGCACTTACAAGCACTTGGAAGCAGTTAGAAGCTCCTGTTATCACTTCTGAAGCTCTGTTAAGCCATTACGAGCATAAGCACTTGGAAGCATTTGGAAGAACTCTCAGGCACCTGGCAGCTTTTTGAAGCACTATTAAGCACTCAGAAGCAACAAAAGGCACTTAGAAGCACACAGAAACATTTAGATGCACTTGGAATGACATAAAATTACTTGGAACCACTATGAACCACTTAGAAGCACTTATCACTTGTGGAACCACTATGAACCACTTAGAAGCACTTATCACTTGAAGAAGTATATCAAGCACTCATGACTTGGAATTTCTTGGAATCACCATGAAGCACTCAGAAGCATCTGAAATCAATTGTAAAGCTTTGTAAAGCATTATAGTGCATGGTTAAGCATTGTAATGCACTGTGAGAGGCACTTGCAAACATTTGGAAGCATGGTAAAGCACTTTAATGCCCTATCATACAAAATTTTAGTACTGTCAAGCACTCTAAACCGCTAACATTTAGAAATCAGTATCGTATAGAAGAGCATATCCGGATACACTATCAATCATATGCGAGCAACTGTGTAGCTCTTACAACACACTCTCAACACACTGATATACCTGAGGCAAATCGAGTAGATGCACTGGATGCAGTACATGCACACTCTTGCCTATCCTCTTTCGAACAACATCTTTCTTGTTTGGGGAGATGCCACCGACCAAAACTGAAACACGATTTCCCTGATTTCACTGGTGATGGTGCTTGCCCTATGCAATTGACGATGACAAGAATCCAAGGGAAGTGACCCTTCCTCCGCTGCATGTTGCAGCCAAAAATTGGCCGCAATGACATTCCTTCGATGAACTCCTAAAACCTTGGCAACTTCTCTATCACTCATTTGATTGTCAACACCAGATGCGCCATTGAGGCATGCCACGACAGTAGCCCGCTTTAAAAACAACTCGTTATTTGAATGGGGTGTCTTCACCTCAGATAATGTATGACAAATGTTAGAGAAAATGAGTCTCTCAATTGTCTCTGATGTGTGCTGCAACACTGAGAACGTTGGATGACGGAGGAGCTGTTGTAGAATCTTTGTTTGAAGGCCCTTGGAAAGCCTGTTTGTTTGTTTGCGCCAGCACTGAGAAACTGCTCTGCAAATTTTTTGTCTCTCGCTCATCAATGTCACCATCCTCGTGCGTACGTGCAATCCTCTTCTCAATGCTTCTTTGTTCCCTCTTCTTTGCAACCCAATAGTTTCGAAGACCTGGCAGAAGTTCTCTTGGGATGTGTTGGGGAAGATATACGGAGCCTGTATTGCCATTCTGTACACTATGAGACTCCATGTGGAGCCAGTTATGAGAGAGCTAGGAGGATGAGGTTATTACAAAGAAGACCATTAAAGCAGTTATGAGGTGTGAGATCCCTCTGCCCCTCCGTGCACCAGATTCCCGGTAGAGCTGACAGCGAAAGCAGTCCCCTCATGCGCGGAGCAGGGTTTCTCACTTGGGGCCTCGCCCACGAATGTCTGGGCAGGGTTTCTCATTCGGGGCCTCGCCCACGAATGTCTGGGCACGAGACTATGCTGGTGGTCACTTTGAAATCCAAAATCGGGAAAATTTCCCATGCCCGAAAAGCGGGGACGATTCCACCTTTTTGAATTTTTCTTAACGAGTTTTCTAACGAGATCAAAATCTAAACTATCCTCCACCTGAATAAACCAAATGGAAGGAAACTATCACTGATATAATTTGATCATCTGAGCAATTCAACGCTTTTTTCCTAATCAAGATTAGGCACAGCCGTTGATCCACTCAATCAAAAAATTTATCAGGGAATTAACTATCTACTCGAATCCTTGCGTAATCCTAATATTTTTCAGTTTGATTATTAAAACTCCACTGATTCCAGCCTAACGCCATCCGGCCCATGGGTTAGCCACCACCCTACCACTGGAATCAGTGGAACCAAACAAGTACTCACCCACCCATAATTGAAATGCCTTTCTTAGCTTTAAGCTTTAGAAAACAGATACGCACACACTCCTCTTTAAAACTTTAATATAAAGAAAATCCATTGACAAATGTCATACTTCAAAATTTCCATTGTCTTTGTTTCTCACAAAACAGTATCACTTTGGACTCTCCGTTCTCTCCATTGAGACCAGCGAGTCAACAACGAGATCCAGTGATAGATTACAATAACATTGGTCTGTCATACAATATCTTCCTCGACATATGCATGGGTGTCCTTGGCACCGCGAGCCCGTGCATCGCCTAGTCATCAGAACCCTCCAGGATCCTCCTTAGGTGTCCTGGCACTTCACTCAGGGATCGCTTCGTTGGCCCTCGCCCATCGTATCGAAAGCGCACCATTTTTACCATACTGAGGCTAGTCAAGACCTCGACACGCTTTGTCGCGTGAGCTGCACCCTCGAACACTCCCTGCCAGCTATTGCAACCAAACTTCCCTTCGATAAACATATATGCCAAATGCTCCCTCCAGCATTCTGGCGTAAGATAGTCCTTTAAGAAAACAGGGTTTCTATGCAAGTTTTCAGTTTTGATTTTGTTTGAAACCATGAGTAATCTTAAATCCGTATCTCAATACTTCTAGGTCTAGGTCTGAATTCCAAACAGAATTCCTCGAATTCTGTTAACTTGGTCCTCAGATCAAAATCAAAAGTCTTAACTTAGTTTCAGATTCGGTGGGTGTTTTGAGTGCATTTTTTCTGAACTGAGCACATCGTCATATTGACGAAGGAATTAGGTCTTGGTCAATAGTCTGAATCAGAGTTTGGGTCTAGAAAGGTTCTTCCTAAACTATCTTTCTCGAAAAGTACTATTTCAATTTCTCTTTTTCTAAATTTCGTTCAACGAATATTTGCTTACAGATTTCTAAAACATGAATTTCTTAGGAGGAATAAAATAATCATTTATCTCAATCTCCGACTTCGATAGTTTAATTGAATTTTCTCATTACCATCTTAGTGAATATGAAACGGTAGCATTTCTTCTCACAGATTATCTACTTATTCATTTTTCTAATTTTTGTGAAAATTAAACAGAGGATTAAGGAGAACCCTTATTTAATTATAAAGATTCTATATGCATCTAATTATGCATAAAATCCAATTCTGATGAAAGTCACACTTTAATCATTAAAAAAATCATTTATGATGAAAATCACTCTTTTAACATGAAGAATTTCTTTTATGCATATGTTTATGCATACAAATCATTTATGATGAAAATCACTCTTTTAATAATAAAAAATATCTTTTATGCACCCATTTATGCATAAAAACCATTTATGATGAAAATCACACTTTTAAAAAAAATATCTTTTATGCACCCATTTATGCATAAAAATCATTTATAGATGAAAATCACACTTTTAATAAAAAAATATCTTTTATGCATATGTTTATGCATAAAAATCATTTATGATGAAAATCACACTTTTAATAAAAAAATATCTTTTATGCATATGTTTATGCATAAAAATCATTTATGATGAAAGTAACACTTTTATAATAATAAAAAATAATCTTTTATGCATACTTCTATGCATGAAAATCAAATATGATAAAAGTAACACTTTTATATTAAAAAAATCTTTTATGCATAAAAATCAAATATGATAAAAGTAACACTTTTATAATAAAAAAATAATCTTTTATGCATACTTCTATGCATGAAAATCAAATATGATAAAAGTAACACTTTTATATATAAAAAAATCTTTTATGCATACGTTTATGCATAAAAATCAAATATAATAAAAGTAACACTTTTATAATAAAAAATTATCTTTTATGCATACTTCTATGCATGAAAATCAAATATGATAAAAGCAACACTTTTATATAAAAAAATTAATCTTTTATGCATGAAAATCAATTATGATAAAATTAACACTTTTATAATAAAAAATAATCTTTTATGCATACTTTTATGCATGAAAATCAAATATGATAAAAGTAACACTTTTATATTAAAAAAGTAATCTTTTATGCATACTTTTATGCATAAAAATCAAATATGAAAAAAGTAACACTTTTATAATAAAAAATAATCTTTTATGCATACTTCTATGCATGAAAATCAAATATGATAAAAGTAACACTTTTATATAAAAAAAGTAATCTTTTATGCATACTTTTATGCATAAAAATCAATAATAATGAAAGTAATACTTTTATAATAAAACTAAATTTCTTTTATACAAATAATCAAAATGCATCTTCTATGCATGAAAATGACACTTTAGAACATAGAAATCATAAGGATTACTAATCCTTATGATTTCATAAGGATTAGTATTTTGAAAGAAGTTCAAAAGATTGTCAGAAGGTGCATTAGAAATTAAGTATAATCTATTCAAGAGGCATTATCCTGAGGGTGAAGATTTTTTCAAAATTTTAAATTAAGGTTCCTATGGACCAATAAGATTCATCCAAATGTAGGGAAGAGATAAATGAAGAAATAAAAGAAAAGTCCCCCAAAAATGAGTAAATACTCACATAAGATGAAGAGTTGACTAAGGACAATGACTAAGGACAAGGTTAAGGCTCTTTTAGAATAATGAAAGATAATACTTATTTTTAAATTTTTAAAAAATTTTGCCATAACCTCCTTTGTATGGCTGACCATTTTTTAAATTTTAAGTCTCTAAAATTAATTAGAAATGCACCAAGAGTATTTAAATCATTCTAAAGTAGCATTTTTCTACTTATTTAAGAGAAACATTATGAAAAACTTGATTTTATTCATTAATCATTCACCTAGGATAAAGAATGGTTGGATTTACTAGAGAAGAGAGGGGAATGCCTTTTACAATGAGGCATAACATCATTTGCAATGTAGAGAAGACAAAAATCATAAAAAACCATAAAATGAATGGAAAAGAGAAGAATCTCCAACTTACATAGATAACTTGAGAGCTTTCGTTTGGCTTGATGGTTTGAGGGTTCAACTCTTGTTTGAGACAAGAGTGGCCACCAATCTTTTGGAAGAGGGTAGGTCAAAAACTAATGAATTATGAATAAAATTCACTGTTTTTGGCACTTGGGAGAGGCAGGGTAACAGTGCAAAACACTATTAAGTTTAAACAAAGGGGAGGGATTCTATTTATAGGAAAAAGTGAGCTTCTAACCAAGCCAACTGATTCTAGAATTTTCCAGATCAATTTGGTCAATTTTTGACCATTTTTAGGTCAGTTTTGCTCACTTTTTGGATCTAGTTGAAACAGGAGAGAGGAGAGATAAAAATATCTCATTATTTGGGAGTTTAAGACTCATTCAAGCATGTAAAATAGGCACCTCCTTCATGAGGGAAATTCCCCCATGCCGAGGTATCAAAAATGTATCATTTCACCTAAATATCTCTCTTTTTTAAGTATTAACCTTGTCCTTAGTCATTGTCCTTAGTCAACTCTTCATCTTATGTGAGTATTTACTCATTTTTGGGGGACTTTTCTTTTATTTCTTCATTTATCTCTTCCCTACATTTGGATGAATCTTATTGGTCCATAGGAACCTTAATTTAAAATTTTGAAAAAATCTTCACCCTCAGGATAATGCCTCTTGAATAGATTATACTTAATTTCTAATGCACCTTCTGACAATCTTTTTGAACTTCTCTTTCAGGGAAACTTATTTTAATAAGATGAGATATTTTTCTATCCAAAAATATTTAAAAATTGAATTACCACTCTCTAGAAGATTTTCTCTCTCTAGGTCAAAACTGGTAGAAACAAGATCTTTTATATTTCTGAAGAGGGATTTGATTACAGGAGAAGATGCTAGACATCTTGACAGGCTGGGAAGGAATCTTACACTTCAGAGGGATCTCACAGTTGGTATTAGAGTGAAGTTGAAAGCTAATAAGGATAAACAAATTCTTATCAGAAATTGATAGTAAAAACTCAAAAAAAATATTTTTTCATAATATATTTTCATTTCGTAAGCTTTTTTAATAAAAAAATTTTAATCAAAGAAATTATTTTTATAGATGGAAATTCTAATCTGTTATCAGACATATGTCATAGATCTCCAATAAGATCATTGTCTTGTTTAAGAAATTGTTTTTCAAACCTCTTAAGTCTTAGGATCTCGTGAATGATATCAAAATAAAAACTCAATAATATATAAAGTTTTGGCAGAATCATGAGACAAGGAAACCGTGGCCCCGTCAGCTAGACCCTCTCTTTGAAGATGACGAGCTTGACCCTGATGTTCGCAAGGCTCTTCATAGGACTCAGCTAGGACCCTTCAAAGGAGAAGGGGAGAACCTAGGCGAGGCTGTGGAGAAATGGGTGGAAGCCATGGAAGAATATTTTGACGTCACGGGCTACAATGAGCAGAGCAAAATGGCTCTTGCCCGGCTGAAAATAGTGAAAACAGCCAGGGTAGCATGGAGGAACCACTGTGACACCAACCGTCTGGACAGAAATACTCAGTCCTGGAACGACCTAAAAACCTATCTAAGAAAGAGATTTTGTCCCCCTGGATTTTTGGAAACCAACATGAACGAATTTTTAGAGCGAAAGCAGGAGAGCAAAACCATCGAGGAATATCACCAGGCCTTTGCTCTTCTACTCAAATATTCACCACCTCTAGACGAAGAATAACTCATGGCCAGGTTCATTCCGGGAATGAACGAACCCTTGGACACACTGGTCAAAAATGCAAAGCCAGTGTCCGTGGTGGCTGAAGCAGTAAGAATGGCAAAGGATTTTGCCAAAGCCTTTATAGTAAAGGTCCCGCCAAAGCCTGCACTCTCTAACTTTAAAAGATTTCAAGCCCAGGGAAGTACTTCAAACTTTCCACCCCCAAAGAGGCATCAAGGCTTGCATCAGAATCAGGATGCAGGAAGATTCCGAAGTGAAGGAAGACCCTTCCCCTAGAATACTTTCTTAGGAGCCCCACCTCTTTTAAGAAATCAGAGGGATGAGCTCAGAAGTGAAAACTGATGTTTTGGGTGCCAAGGATTTGGTCACCAACTGAAAGACTGCCCGACTCCTGCCATGTCAAGGGGACAGGGAAGTCAAGGACCCCGAGTTCAGAGACCAATCCCTTCATACCAATCTAATCAGAGTCCGTCTCGCCTAAACCACGGAAATCCCAGAACTCCAGCTTAGCCATCCGCCTCTGTCCAGAGTAACCTCAGAACTCCTTCCCAGAACTAGGGCAACCAAAGAGAAAGAGTTCCACCTCAGACTGCAGGCAGCCAGAACAGTCACAATTTTTGATGTAGTAGAAGAGGAAAGAGGGCAGATGCAATTGAAAACCAAGGACCTAACCGTCAGTTCTCAGTCATCAGTACTCCAGCAGAATATCAGGGTAAGCCTTTTAAGCTTTTGATTGATTCAGGCAGTTCTCATTCATTCATTTCCCGTGGATGCTTGCGTAAGCTAGTCTTAGAACAGAAATCAGGGAAACCTATGCAAGTTGAATTGGCCAGTGGGAAGACTCTTTTCACTCACCATGAGACAGATCTTATCCAGTTCAATCTAGATGGTAATATAACCGACTGTCAGTTTAAAGTCTTACCTCTGGGAGTTTTTGACGATATTGGCTCCACAAAAATCAAGCTGACATACACTGTCACAATGGAACCATTTCCTTCCATGACCTTCACGGGAACAAAGTTCAAGGAACTGGAGTTTCCGGATCCCCAGACCTTCAGTTAGTAAAAGCTTCTAGGTTGCTGAAAGGACTTAGGAAGAAGCAACAAATTTATGTTATCAAAATGAACCCAGTAGACTCAAAGCTTAAGGCTAAAGAACCAGAATGGTTAAGTGAATTTGATGATCTATTCCCTGCTGAACTAACTGAAATGCCTCCAATTCGGGAAGTAGATCATGGGATAGAATTAACCCCTGGATCTCAACCAATAGCCCTACGCACGTACAAAGTGCCAGTTCCTGAAGCCATCGAACTCAAGGAACAGCTTAGACAGCTGTTAGAACAAGGGTTTGTAAGACCCAGTGTTTCACCTTGGGGTGTGCCAGATGGAACGCTTAGACTCTGTGTGGACTACAGAGGTCTAAATCAGACAGTTAAGAATAAGTATCCTATCCCAAGAATTGATGAGCTTCTAGACAGGCTAAATGGAGCCCAGATCTTCACAAAGATAGATCTCAAATCCGGGTATTACCATATCAGGATCAATGATCAAGATATACCAAAAACAGCCATCAATACTCGCTATGGGCATTATGAATTTACTGTCATGCCGTTTGGATTAACAAATGCCCCAGCTACATTCAATCGCTTAATGCAGGACATTCTTAGAGAATACTTGGATGATTTTGTTCTAGTTTTCTTTGATGACATTCTGATTTACTCAAAGAATGCAGCTGACCATGAGACTCATGTCCGAAAAGTTCTTGAGATTCTAAGGAAGCACCAACTCTTTGCAAAGAAGAGCAAATGCACTTTCTCTGCCGACAATAAGATTCATCCAAATGTAGGGAAGAGATAAATTAAGAAATAAAAGAAAAATCTCCCAAAAATGAGTAAATACTCACATAAGATGAAGAGTTGACTAAGGACAAGGTTAATAGTTAAAAAAGAGAGATATTTAGGTGAAATGATGCATTTTTGACACCTCTGCATGGGGGAATTCCCCTCATGAAGGAGACGCCTAATTCACATGCTTGAATGAGTTTTAAACTCCCAAATAATGAGATATTTTTATCTCTTCTCTCTCCTGTTTCAACTAGATCCAAAAAGTGAGCAAAACTGACCTGAAAATGGTCAAAAATTGACCAAACTGATCTGAAAAATTCTAGAATCAGTTGGCTTGGTTAGAAGCTCACTTTTTCCTATAAATAGAAGCCCTCCCCTTTGTTGAAACTTAATAGTGTTTTGCACTGTTACCCTGCCTCTCCCAAGTGCCAAAAACAGTGAATTTTACTCATAATTCATTAGTTTTTAACCTACCCTCTTCCAAAAGATTGGTGGCCACTCTTGTCTCAAACAAGAGTTGAACCCTCAAACCATTAAGCCAAAGGAAAGCTCTCAAATTATCTATGTAAGTTGGAGATTCTTCTCTTTTCCATTCATTTTATGGTTTTTTATGATTTTTGTCTTCTCTACATTGCAAATGATGTTATGCCTCATTGCAAAAGGCGTTCCCCTCTCTTCTCCAGTATATCCAACCATTCTTTATCCTAGGTGAATGATTAATGAATAAAATCAAGTTTTTCATAATGTTTCTCTTAAATAAGTAGAAAAATGTTACTTTAGAATGATTTAAATACTCTTGGTGCATTTCTAATTAATTTTAGAGACTTAAAAATTAAAAAATGGTCAGCCATACAAAGGAGGTTATGGCAAAAAATTTTAAAAATTTAGAAATAAGTATTATCTTTCATTATTTTAAAAGAGTAATCCTTATGATTTCTATATTCTAAAGTGTCATTTTCATGCATAGAAGATGCATTTTGATTATTTGTATAAAAGAAATTTAGTTTTATTATAAAAGTATTACTTTCATTATTATTGATTTTTATGCATAAAAGATTATTTTTTATATATAAAAGTGTTACTTTTATCATATTTGATTTACATGCATAGAAGTATGCATAAAAGATTATTTTTTATTATAAAAGTATTACTTTTATCATATTTGATTTTTATGCATAAAAGATTATTATTTTTTATATAAAAGTGTTACTTTTATTATATTTGATTTTCATGCATAAAAGTATGCATAAAAGATTATTTTTTATTATAAAAGTGTTACTTTTATCATAATTGATTTTCATGCATAAAAGTATGCATAAAAGATTTTTTTTATATAAAAGTGTTGCTTTTATCATATTTGATTTTCATGCATGGAAGTATGCATAAAAGATTATTTTTTTATTATAAAAGTGTTACTTTTATTATATTTGATTTTTATGCATAAAAGATTATTTTTTTAATATAAAAGTGTTACTTTTATCATATTTGATTTTCATGCATAGAAGTATGCATAAAAGATTATTTTTATTATAAAAGTGTTACTTTTTTCATATTTGATTTTTATGCATAAAAGTATGCATAAAAGATTATTATTTTTTATATAAAAGTGTTACTTTTATCATATTTGATTTTCATGCATAGAAGTATGCATAAAAGATTATTTTTTATTATTATAAAAGTGTTACTTTCATCATAAATGATTTTTATGCATAAACATATGCATAAAAGATATTTTTTTATTAAAAGTATGATTTTTATCATAAATGATTTTTATGCATAAAAGATATTTTTTTATTAAAAGTATGATTTTCATCATAAATGATTTTTATGCATAAATGGGTGCATAAAAATGGAAAAATAAATAAGTAGATAATCTGTGAGAAGAAATGTTACCGTTTTATATTCACTAAGATAGTAATGAGAAAATTCAATTAAACTATCGAAGTCGGAGATTGAGATAAATGATTATTTTATTCCTCCTAAGAAATTCATGTTTTAGAAATCTGTAAGCAAATATTCGTCGAACGAAATTTAGAAAAAGAGAAATTGAAATAGTACTTTTCGAGAAAGATAGTTTAGGAAGAACCTTTCTAGACCCAAACTCTGATTCAGACTATTGACCAAGACCTAATTCCTTCGTCAATGACGATGTGCTCAATTTAGAAAAAATGCACTCAAAACACCCACCGAATCTGAAACTAAGTTAAGACTTTTGATTTTGATCTGAGGATCAAGTTAATAGAATTTGAGGAATTCTGTTTGGAATTTAGACCTAGACCTAGAAGTATTGAGATACGGATTTAAGATTACTCATGGTTTCAAACAAAATCAAAACTGAAAACTTGCATAGAAACCTTGTTTTCTTAAAGGACTGTCTTATGCCAGAATGCTGGAGGGAGCATTTGGCATATATGTTTATCTAAGGAAAGTTCGGTTGCAACAGGTGGCTGGGAGTGTTTGAGGGGATAGCTCACGCGGCAAAGCCTGTCGAGGTCTTGACCAGCCTCGGTATGGTTAAAATGGTGCGCTTCCGGTACGATGGGCGAGGTCCGACGAAGCAGTTCGAGTCTGAGTGAAGTGCCAAGATACCTAAGGAAGATCTTGGAGATATTGTATGACAGACCAATGTTATTGTAATCTGTCACACTGGATCTCATTGTTGACTCGCTGGTCGCAACGGAGAGTCCAGAGTGATACTATTTTGTGAGAAACAAAGACTCAATGGAAATTTTGAAGTATGACATGTGTAACCAGTAAATTGTTTGTCAATGGATTTTCTTTATATGAAAGTTTTAAAGAGGAGTGTGTATGTATCTGTTTTCTAAAGCTAAAGTTAAGAAAGGCATTTCAATTATGGGTAGGTGAGTACTTGTTTGGTTCCACCGATTCCAATGGTAGAGTGGTGGCTAATCCATGGGCTGGATGGGGTTAGGCTGGAATCAGTGGAGTTTTAATAATCAAACTGAAAAATCTTAGGATTACGCTAGGATTCGAGTAGATAGTTAATTTCCTGATAAATTTCTCGATTGAGTGGATCAACAGTTGTGCCTAAGGAAAAAAGCGTTGAATTGCTCAGATGATCAAATTATATCAGTGATAGTTTCCTTCTATCTGGTTTATTCAGGTGGAGGATAGTTTCCTTCTATCTGGTTTATTCAGGTGGAGGATAGTTTAGATTTTGATCTCGTTAGAAAACTCGTTAAGAAAAATTCAAAAAGGTGGAATCGTCCCCGCTTTTCGGGCATGGGAAATTTTTCCGGTTTCGGTTTTCGGAGTGACCACCAGCCTAGTCTCATGCCCAGACATTCGTGGGCGAGGCCCGAGTGAGAAACCTTGCCCCGCGCATGAGGGGACTGCTGCCGCTGTGTGAGCTACCAAGAATCCGGTGTGCGGAGGGGACAGAGGGATCTCACATGAGGGAGCTAGGAGACTGAGGTTATTGCAAAGAAGACCATTAAAGCACAACTATAGTCTTCATGGAGAGAGAGAGGGAGGGAGAGAGGGAGATAGTATAGATGAATATAGCTTACGCTCAGGTGGGAAGAGAGGCCCTTTTGTTTAGGCAGGAAGTAGAGGCTATGGCGGCAGAGAGAGAGAGAGAGAGAGAGAGGCGGAGAGTGAGAGAGAGTGAGAGTGAGAGAGTCACAGTAGGCCAATGGATTGCAGGACGAGTGCAGACTGAGTGGAGGAGAGAGAATATTCAGAAGCGTTTAATGGGCACGCCATTCCCTTAATGAATGCTCAGTTGCATTTTCAAGCCCGCCTCTATTTCAAATTTAAGCCTCTTTCTTCTCCCAAAGGGGTGGCTAAAAGGAGTGTCCAAGACACTCCTTTTTGGTACCACCTATACATGCTTTCACCCTTTTAATTACAAGTTTGTATTAGGCAAATATGTTTACAACACGCTTCAAAATGTTTACTTGTTATGGCATGTTCTTATTTGTTTGGTATGAAAAACTTTGTTACACTAGATCCAAATTCTTCCTTCTCGTCTTCTTGAAGATCTCCATGCCGCATGACATGTTGGTCCTGTGGTAGCTTTCCACTTCACTGATCTCATCATTTTGGCTTGATTTCGTGTTGCCTTTGCTAAATCACTCGTGGGGGCCTTTTCCATGGATAGTTTTTGCCCAAAAGTATATCTGTAAAACCAATTAAACATTTCCTTGAGGTAATTTGTACGAGTCTTCCCTCCTCCATGCGTCGAGTGTTTTTGAAATATACTCCTCTAGCTCGATAGTGAAATTTTTCCATTCCTTGGGTGCTCCACATGTCAAGAGAACCATATTCATTCATGAAGTATGCACCATGAGCATACAAAATGTGCTGTAGAAGAAAAAAAGACCAATTCAGAAGCTATTATTTATAATCATTCCAAATTGATGTGAGAAGAAAGAAACTCTACATGTTTACCATGTAATGCGTAATGTTGGTATCACCCTATGTATCGACCATGGCCTTTGTAAAATTTTGAAGCTCTTCTTGAAATTTTTGACGCTCCTCTATAGTCTTCTTTCTTTTGGTCATTAATTTAACCATCTTATTGAAGTCTGACCAAACCTTCTCACGTAAAACTACAAGGCTTGGATTGGTACAGTCAAACGTCGTACATTTACACAAATCCTTCCACCACAAGTCCCAGGACTTTAAGTTCTTTACTTAGCCTCTCTAAAAAACATCTTGCCTTATATCCACTCATGAACAGCTCTTGTGCCACTTCATGATTCATGCCAGAGGTTTTCTTGTTATAACAGTAATCTGCACATTGCCGCCTATGGCACCCAATTGAGCTGAGTAGCTCCTCTACTTTTTGAAGCGCTTCATGTTATCTTTTCTTACCTTGCATGGTAAATTCATAATCAATGTGACACTTGATCAGACGATCAAACACACACATGAATGTATGTAAAGTACAAAAGTGGACATTCTTGAGTTCGAAGGGAATAATAGGATTCCATTCGGGGTCTCTCAAATGCATGTTTGGCTCAGCTACTAGCAGGTTACTAGACAAGACACCACCAACCCAATTTCCAGCATCATCATCCACTGTTGCGTTCTCATCATCTCGATTCTCCAGCTTCCTCTTCCTTCCTGCCTTCTTCTATTTCTTTTCTCTCACCATTATCAATATGCACCATGGACAAGGATTTGGGGTATTAGCACCTTATGGACACCCAAGCAGGCACTTTATTGTATTTAAGTCACCTCCTAAATGCCAATCTACTGTATAAGTGCCCTTCATCTCCACTTCTAATTTTTCCTCTTGAATCTATGCTTTGATGACATTGGTAATTCAGGTTATCCTATCAAACATCCAAGATAGCACTTCATGTGTCTCCTTCGGTACTTCAAACACTCCAAGCCACCATATCTCCATCTCAAATTAGACACTAAAAGAGAAAAAATTTGACTTGCAAACCCTCTCCCTATTGCTCATCAGATTGTATAGGTTTTCATTAGAACCTTCCAAAGGAAACTCAGTCTCCTCAGTCATGTTGATCTCACTCTTTTCATATGCCATTGCCTCATTCATAAGTGTAATAGTCATTCATTCTAACCTCTTACCTTTCACAATCTGACACTCATCCACTTTCAACAAAAAACTTATCGTGTCATCTTGCATAACAAACAAAACTAGATAAGTTTTGGTACTTAAATTTTTTTCTATTAGCTCGCTAAAAGGAATGTAAAAGAATAGTTTATATTGTTTAGGTAGTCCATAGAATAAGATCATAGCACTCTGAAGACACTGTAGATCAACAAATATAATGTTGAACTCATTGTAGGGATATATGATCTTATCATTTGTGCCTCGCTTTTTTCCCCAAGCTCCAATGGTTAATGTATCATTGATGCAATAAAATTCTCCAATTTTACATTGCACATCATCATAGCATGTCCTCTTTGCTAATCTTATCTTTCTCGGGTCAGGAAAAATATTCCTTGTGATGCCTTGTTTTTGCGGCGTATATCTTTTAGCAAATTGATGGAGGGCTTGATATCTTTTGTGTGGTAATGCCCACCTCATCGCATGCATTCTGAACCTTCTCAACACTTAGAAGATTGGTAATGTCATCCATTATCTCATTTGCGACGAGTACGTGACATATCTTCTTGTGGCGCAGGTCTCAAATGATGGAAAGAATGTCACGCTTTCTCATACAACTACGAAATATTTTCCCAAAATCTTGATGACCATTATCATCACATGCTTCTTTCAAAAAGTTCCTGTCACAAACCAATGAAGATTACCAAAAACACCTTAATTTATTGCTTATAACAACCAAAAATACCTTAATCAAAATTACTTGCACAATAATAGACAAAAAACAAAAAAAAAACCTTGCTGCCTGGATTCCTTGCTTTTGCGAGCACCATCACCAACTACAAGTTATTGATTATCCTCTTTTTCTCTCTTGCTCCCACGGCGGTGCTCTTCATGCGAGAGATTGTGTCTTGTAGCGTCATAACACGAGGCTCTTTCTCTTTATCTCTTTTCTCCAGCTCTACAATATTATTCCGTGCATCTTGTACATAGTGCATGTTGCGTACTACTCAAAAGTGCTTTGTAAGCTTTGTATTTGTGAGTGGAGGAATTTGACTCTCCATACATCACTCATGCTTAACCTTCTGCAGAGCAGAACCCAAGCAGCCCATTCTCACGCTCTCCAACAAACTGAATAAATGAAGGGAGATCAGTGAAGGATGGAGGACAATGTGAAGAAGGATCATTAGGGTAGAAATATCCATCAACCCAAAGATTCATATTAGTCTGAGGGTCTATTGTCTTCATGCATGCTTCTCCTATACATTCAGACGTTCTTTTTTGATTGGTGCATATTCATTCAATATACGAACATGCAAGTCCACCTTCCGCACTCTTGTTGACTCTGAAATTTCTCTATGTGCCATTCGAAAAATGGAAGAGACTATTCTAAAGTGACTCAGGGTTATCCTATTGAGCCCCGGGGGTTGCCCTCTCCTTGCACCTCCTCCCCATATAGAGGCAAACTATTGGGGGCGGGCTAGTATACCCTCAAGGTACCAAGTCCCTTCGGATAGAAATGCCACCTCACACCTTGAACTCTTCTTGCAAAAACGTGGACTGTAGATCCTCGTGCTACGTGCCACCCATATACTGCACTTGCATGCGTTGACTGCAACTCCTCGACTGCTGGTCGCTTGTTGTTCATCCTTGGCTTCTTGTTCAGCCGCCTATATTCTTGTTCATCGCTTGCTGTATAACTTAGCGATGCCATGCATTTTGCATCTCATAGCATAGCATATCTGCCTCAGATTAATAGCCTCTTATTTTAGACTGCAGTAAGGTGCATGCCTTTTCCACTGTCCATGCTGTGCCGGTCACACCTCCACGCTACCCAACACACGACACTAAGCGCTGCTGCACTGGCCTCAACGGCCCCTCCGCCCAACACACGACACTAAGTGCTGCTGCGCTGGCATCAAGGCTCTGCAGACCACCATCCCGACACCTGTACCAGCAGCCACGCATCCTTCATTAAGGCCTTAATAAAAGCCTCATTGTAAGGCTCAATAAAAGCCTTATTAAAATAAAATAAAAAAGCTTGCAAAGAGCCTCCATTAGAATAACCTAGTGCAAAAAAAAAAAATCCGAAAAGGGCTAGGAGAGCTTGCATTTGAGCCTGCATCATCATCAGAGCAAAAAACAAGAACAAAATAAGAGCTTGGCAATATTTGCAAAGATTAAAAAAGAAGGTACAAATCAATTTGAGACTTTTTTTTATTTTTTTTGAAAAAATCCAACTTAACTAAAGCATTAATCTCAAATTTTACATGATTTTTCAAAATTGAAGGCATTTGAGCGCCAAATCTTGTAAAGGGTTTATAGACATTGCCCTAAGCCTCTTATCTCAGTGGTGGAAAGACCACCCTTAAATGGCATCTACCCTAATCATGGCTACCAACACAAAGTCCCCCGACAAATTCAATGGCCAAGGGTTTCACTTTTGGCAGACCAAAGTCAAGGGGCATCTCATGAAGAAAAATCTTTAGGCATTAGTTAAACTAACAGAAGGAGACGATGGTGTGTCCAGTAGAGCTGTTATAGCCACAGGATGAACAAGCCCTAGGCATTATTATCACTGCACTTGATGATAATTATATTCATTACATTGATGATTGTGACACTGCATCTAAAGCTTGGGACACTCTAGAGAAAACCTTTGGAGCACGGGCAAAGCACTTTAAAATAAGTCTAAAAATGCAATTATATGGGCTTTCTAAAGAGCATAATGAATCTATTGCATCTTTTGTAAATAAGTTTAAAATAATTATCACCCAACTTGTGTATGTAAAAGCCTATGTGCTTGATGAGGATGCTATAGCCATCTTGCTTAAAGAAATGCCTATCAAATACAATAACATTGTCACTGTGCTCAAAGAGAAGGAACCAATTCCTTCCTTGGAGAGTACAATCAATTCAATATAGGAGGAGGAGGAGAAGCTGAACTTCAACAATAATCTCACTTCGGGAGGAGAATATGCTGTCACCACAACAATAACAACAACAAGTGTGCTACTTGTGGAAGAACTAACCATCTTATAAAGGATTGCTTTATTAATAACCCTTGTGTGCATTGTGGAAAAACCAACCATCCACCACACAAATGTTATTTTAAAGACAAAAACAAGAAGATTAAAGAAAAAGCCAATCTTGCCACACTACTGAAGAAAGTTATTTTGTTGGTCCTGATTTTGATGAGATGAATCCTATGCTTTCTAGTTCACTCTTTCTTTTTGGGTTCTAAAACCTTGTCTTTTATCCTACATGACCTTGATTGTATTATGGAGAAGAGAACACACACCCAATGTCATTAAGGGGGGACTCTATCTCATTCTTGTATCAAGGGAGATTACTAGGTATAAGCTCATGTATTGAGTGAAATGTTTGGCCTAAGGGGGGTGTTAGAAATAATCCAATCATTTTTCCTACGCTATATCACATAGGATAAAATGTATTAGAATCACCTCCTTGCTAGCCACTTGTGATTATGCTACCTCATCAATGATATCATCCAGAAATGTATTAAGTCACATAGAGTGTACCTCTCATGGCTATATAAGCACTATGTACATGCAATCATATCCCTTTTAAAAAAAATCATGAATGCCTCACTTGTATTCCCACCTTAGTTTCTAATAGAAATTACTCTTCACACGGAATTCCATTTCACACGGAATTCCATTTCACAAAATTACCCTTCTTACAGAATTCCATTTCATGGAATTCCATTTTACATAATTAACCCATTTCATGGAAAGCACTTCACGGCCAAGCATTTCATGGCCAAGCCTTTCACAGATTAAGGGTCTCACACCTTAAGACCTCACGCCATTAAAAAAAACACCCCCTTGTTTGGAGGCTCGTATCTCCTAAATCGAATATCCGATGAAGGCACTCTAGGGCTCATCGAAAAGCTGACATCGAGCTCTTTAACTTTGGTCTTGGCCATCCGAAGTCAAAATCAATCATTTTGGCCTCCGACTAGCAGCCTCAAAATTTGACTCAAAAATTTAAGGCAAAAAACAACCCAAAAAGCATGAAAAATCACAAAAAAACAGCACAAAAACGATGTTGAACCATATTCGGGCTACTTTTTGAGGGTCTAAAATGACAAAATCACGAATGACTCAAGGAAACAAAGTTGTAGTACTTCAAAAAGACAACTCTCTCATATATAATTTTTCAAAATTCCTTTTGGAACACCCTAAAAAATGTACTGCGAAACAGGAAAAAATTTATGAATTTTTTTTCGTCTTGAGATAGTGATAGAAAATAGGTTTTAGGACCTTCTCTTCCATCTGGAAAGTTACTAGCATGCACTTGTGTATAGCGTATAGCGCCTAAGCTAATTAGGACAAACAGACACTCATGACAGAAAGGTTGTTCATGTACGTATAGCGCCTAAGCTAATTAGGACGAACGGACACTCGTGAGAAAATATAAAAAGAAAAAAAAACGTGTGCTTGCTCATTAAGGAGCATTTAGGCAATCAGACATGGAAACGATCGAGGGATTGCCAGGGATCACACAAGGACTGAACCCAATGGTGGCTGACATCTTCGAGCCATTAAGATCTATGTCCCTAATGCACCTCCCAATATCATTGGCCATGCCTATAATAAGGGTGTCATCGGGTTTCACAGCCCCTGTCACTTCGATACCACTAGGCTTTGGTTCCTTACCTAACATTTCCACCAATCTTATAGGTACCAACCCTTTTCAACCCCTGGATGCCCACACCTTAGATATACTTACTAGTCTAGGAAGGGGGGTTCCCCAAGGACTCAGTGAGTCTCTCCCAACAAGAGCACTCACATACGACCTGAGTGACTCATACAGAAATACGACCGTAAAAATTTTCAAAATCATGGGCAAATACGACGGAACAACAGACTCTGTTTAATTCATTCAAATGTTTGAACAGAGATGTGAACACCAGAGTCCAACCCTCCTCCCACAGCAACACTAGCGCACACACATGTAGGCCCTTCTAGTGGGAGCAAGTGTGTGAAGAAGACCCCACAATGCAGCCACCCCAGAGATCAAGACAGAGAGGCCAATGATGAGCAGTTCGACTGGGTTGGTGAAAACATTCCTACATTGCGCAGCACCATAGGTGGCAAGACCCTACTACCAGGACGACAGGGTGCCCTATCTACTCGGGAGGAACTTGATACACAAGTACCATAGCAACAGGAGGAGGAGGATTCATACTATGAGAGAGACCAAGAGGAGGTTCCTGCAAGTGCCCGCAAGCGTAGAAAGGTAAGCTCTTCAAGCCAAGGAAGTCCCAACCACGCCAACGCACTAACACAACACAGAGAGCTCCAAGGAGAAGGATGCGCCAAGGGCATAGGGCTCTACAAGAAATCAAGTTTTATCAGAGGAACACTGAGTTGCTGATAAGAAGAGCCCATTTTGCTCGCATAGTGAAGGAGATTCTCCAACGATATAGAACAGAGTTCCATGTGTAGGGGATTGCCCTTGAAGCATTGCAAGAAGCCTCCACCAAGGCTTACATTGTTGGGTTTTTTGGACACCAACCTCTTTGCAATACATCAAAAGAGGATTACCATATCTGCCAAGGACATGTAACTAGCTCGGCGCATTCGAGGCGAGCGAGACATGATCTAGAGATCTTAGATGTTAACCTTTTTTTTAAAGCAACTCTTTTGTTTCAAACCCCCCTTTGTAACAAGCCTATCTAGCTTTTATTTGTAACCTTTTGATAAAATTTTAAGTTTCTCTTACAATGTCTCGGTGTCATCATGTTTCTTTAATGTGGAGTGTCTATCATGTGCCAATTTGTCACCCAAGGCATCAGAAATACTCTTGGAGGACTGATAAAGTTTTGACAGAATAGTGCGAATTTAGCCTCTGCAATGGCGATGTAGGCTCAAAATTTGCATTGTTCTGGCACTTCTCCCCTAGCCACTCAAAATCATTTCTGATGCATTTATAATGAAGTTGAGCACACTAATTGTGAGAAACAGCAGTTTATAAGATAAAAACACCTTTAATCATGTGTAAAAATGTAGTGTTTATCATCTAATACATTAGAATTGCTCCTGGAGGACTAGGGAAGTTATGCCAGAACAGTGCGAATTTAGGCTCTACATCGGCGGTGCAGGCTCAAAATTTGCACTGTAATGGCACTGCTCCCCTAGCCACTCAGGATCATTTCTGATGCATTTATATAATGAAGTTGAGCACACTAATTGTGAGAAATAGTAGTTTATAAGATAAAAACACCTTTGATCATGTATAAAAATATAGTGTTTATCATCTAATGCATCAGAATTACTCCTGGAGGACTGGGGAAGCTATGCCAGAATAGTGCAAATTTAGGCTCTACAGTGGCGATGCAGGCTCAAAATTCGTAGTGTTCTAGCACTGCTCCCCCAGCCACTCAAGATCATTTCTGATGCATTAATGAAGTTGAGCACACTAATTGTGAGAAATAGTAGTTTATAAGATAAAAACACCTTTAATCATGTGTAAAAATATAGTGTTTATCATCTAATGCATCAGAATTACTCCTGGAGGATTGGGAAAGCTATGCCATAATAGTGTGAATTTAGGCTCTGCAACGATGGTGTAGGCTCAAAATTCACACTGTTCTAGCACTGCTCCCCCAGCCACTCAGGATCATTTCTAATGTATTTATAATGAAGTTGAGTACACAAATTGTGAGAAACAATAGTTTGTAAGATAAAAACAGCTTTAATCATGTGTAAAGATATAGTGTTTATCATCCAATGCATCATAATTTCTCGTGGAGGACTGGGGAAGCTATGCCACAACAGTGCGAATTTAGGCTCAGCAGCGCGACGGTGCAGGCTCAAAATTCGCACTATTCTGGAACTGCTCCCTCAGCCACTCAGGATCATTTCTGATGCATTTATTATGAAGTTGAGTACACTAATTGTGAGAATTAATCGTTTATAAGATAAAAACAACTTTAATCATGTGTAAAATTACATTATTTGTCATCCAATGCATCAGAATTGCTCTTGGAGGGCTCGGAAAGCTATGCCAGAACAGTGTGAATTTGGGCTCTTTAGCAACGGTGTAGGCTCAAAATTCGCACTGTTCTGGCACTGCTCCCCCAGCCACTCAGAATCATTTTTGATGCATTTATAATCAAGTTGATTATGAGAAACAGTAATTACAAGATAAAAATACCTTTAATCACCTCGGTACAGTTAAAATGGTGAGCTTCCGGTACGATGGGCGAGGACCAACGAAGCGGTCCCTGAGTGAAGTGCTAGGACACCCATGCGTGCATCGAGGAAGATTCGAATGGACTAAAAGGAAAGATTTTTGTGAATCAAATTTTGATGTTGGATCTCGTTGGTTGGCCAGCTGGTCTTCAATAGAGAGTCTAGAGGACACATTTTGTAATACAATGGACTCAGAATTTTGGAGGATGATGATCAGTAATATTATGTTTTCTATTGAAGGATTGTTTTAAAGCTAGCCGAATCTGTTATAAATGGCAATTTCATATTACATTAGGAAAAAAGGGAGCTCATTCCTAGGCCTTTTGGCTGGAATGAAAAATAGCTCTCAGCCAATGGGGGAAGAGCCAATGTTACGTAGAGAAAAATAGAAAAAAGGTGAAAATGTCTTGTATGTCAGAATGGAAAATAGTATTTTATGCCCAAAAGACTGTCACTTGCAAATAAAATAATGTTTTTGTGATACTAACTTCTGACAAAGTAACAATAAACAAATAACATGTAAACTTTAGAATAATCTTTTTTAGATACTGAAAGGATTCTAAGTCTGACAAGGTGTCTCAATAAACAAAAGTCATGAACTTCAAAAATGGTTTCCCCCCCAAACTATGCTTCCCTCCCCTTGCACCTGCTCCCTCTCCTTCTCTCTATCTGTCTCCTACACGTGCTCCCTCTCTCTCTCTCTCTCTCTCTCTCTCTCTCTCTCTCTCTCTCTCTCTCTCTCTCTCTCTCTCTCTCTCTTTGTGATAACCTCTCCGCTCCGAAAAAGGTCCTACTTGCTCGCTCGCTCTCTCTCTCTCTCTCCGTTTCTCTCCACTCATCTTGTATTTATTTATATGTATTCTATTAGATGCGCAATTCTTACTGAACTTGTTTCCTTGCAGGAGTTGATACTCACAAAGTTCATCCACAGAAGATCTTAAAAGAATCTTTACGTCCAAGACAAAGGTTTTGATCCACCTTGCTTAAGACGAACTTTTTTCTTTTATGTTTTTAGCGTTTTGTTTAAGCACAATTTATTTTGGTATAGCAAATGCTTCAAGCTTTTCCATGTAACTTTCTGGTCAGGTTCTAAAGGAGCTGCTATTTGGGACCATCAGAAAAACTCATCAAATTTAGGTATTTTCTAAGGCTTGCTTTGATTCCAGAATTTGATTTACATTCTTCTTACTAAGAGTTTTTATTTTGGTATTGATCCAGTTTTATCCACTTTTGAGATGGCTCTTTTGAGATCTTGTAAAAAGCGTTGTATTATTCAAAGTGCTGAGGAAAAAGACATAACTGTCAACCCCATATCTCGGCGACCTCCTTGTAATGCGTCCTCTATAGAGATTGCAAATAAAATCACAGTTGAAGGTCAGTGGGAGCAAATATGTGTATCAAAAGGAAGCTGGGTTCTTATGCAACCCAATAAGAGGAGGAAAGTTTTTCCTGGCAATATATTTTCCAGATCTTGGAAGGGCAGAGTTCAAGATTTTAGAATATTGGAAGGCAAAAAAACCAAAGTTGAAATATTAATACAACACATATACATGCACAAAGAGCTAGTCTTAAGGAATCATCCAATCTATCTTCCAAAGCACAGACCCAATTGTAAGTGACGGTGAACTGATTGTATAATGCAACTTTACAGATTTCTATTTGTGTTTTGTTTGACTTTTATCTACTTATTATTTCAGATCTTTATCCTTCCTCTGATGAGCAGTGGCAACCAAGTGAATGTATTCTCGAATTTATCAATGTGATACATAGCTCTATTGGGGAATTGCAATATTCAGGTAGATGCCATGCAGCTTGCCCAATCAGGTATATATTTTTATGATCATTATTATCAGTTATTGGATAAAACTAAAACACACGGTGTCTTGAAGAAACTAGATCTTCCTGCATGAAACACTATTGATTGGCCGATTCCCGAAGGTAATGTGACAGAGAGTTATAGAGCAAGATTATTTACAGATATACAACATTCTTTACGGCCAAGAATTGCCTCCAGAATATGCAAAGTAACTATTTGTATGCCAATAACAGCATTTGTCGAGTTGTTTAATCATTTGACAATTAAAGTTTGTAAGACAATGCTGAGTTATAAGGCACATGAGATGCAAGACTTTTCAAACTTATTGGATGATGGTTGGGATAGCTTCACTTCCAACTCCATACATTGTGAGGTTGCTCATAACTCCATTCAGTTCAAGTACATGATTGCAAGTCAGAATTTTATATTTTCCTTCTATTATAAACGCAGTAGGCTGATTGGAAACCTTGTTCCACTAGATCACGATGTGAACTCATTTGGTCCTGACAATGAATTAATTGACATTTCTATCAAAGAAAATGAAATTCTGGTTATTGTTGTGTCACTTAGAGAAAAATGCACAATTGCATAGTTGCGCCATGACATTCATACCGGGAGTGAAGGAACTGTTTCAACGGCATTCACATTCATTCTAAACAACAAGAAGGTAATACTTATACAGAGTCAATCTCTTTCAATATCTTGTTGGATTACTTTGAGTTCTCTAAACATTTCTTGTTTCTATAGGTTCTTCGACGAAGAGAAAGCTTGATTCGATGTGGACAGATTCCTAATAGGATAATTCAGATTGATCGAAACTGATCTCATAGGTGGAAAAATCATGTGCATCTTTACATGTAAGGATGACTATTGAAAGTCAACTTTAGAGCCAGACATTGTCTATAGTGTCATACTGTAATGTATTTCAATGGAGCAATCTACCCAAAGGGGACAATGGACTTCGAATGGGCAGCTCTTGTCGCAAAATTTACAATTGATTTGTTAGTAGACTGATGAAATGTACTATCTATTGTAACTTGAGCAATATATATGATTTCAAATCATTTATACAAATGGATGACTCAAGTCTCTCTGTCCCTCTTTGTATCTCTGTCTCTCTCTCACACATGCAAAGCGACACATTCACACAAAATGAATGCATGAGGGATTCCCCTGTGTGAGTAAACTAAATGAAAATCTCAATGCATGTCGTTTCCTTGTAAAGTATATATAATGAAAAGTCGTTGCCATTTCAATGTTTTGAATTCAAATTTTTAGGCGTCATGAGGAAATGTTTCCGCTTGCTTCTTGCCTATATTCGATGGGACTTCGGTCTCCAATTCTTGTGCTTGAAATTTCTCAGGAGATTCGACATCTTTTCTAGCTTTCTCACCCTGAAGTGGACCCTCGGCAGTATGAAATGTAGGCTCCTCAGCCTTTTTAGTTGGTGATTCGGCCTTTTCTACTTTTGTTGACCCTTTTGCCTCTGTAACATGAATGGGAGGGACATTTTGTTGTTCATTTGAGCCTTCCACCTCTTCAATTTTCTTGGAACCCTATCTGGGTATCTTTGAACTTAACTGAGATAAAGGAGAAGAGTATCGAAGTAACTGGAGGATGGCATTTGCTCTAAAATTATAAACATACTCCGAATCGTAGCTTTGTTCTGTCATTTGTACCAATCAAAAAAAATAAATGAAGTAGCGGTTGTCATGTATCTTCTATTGTATCTCTAAATAAGAATGGGAACGCCTACCTGTTTTGACTTTTCAACAAAAATGTACTTGGTATTAATAAGGACTCTCCATCTGCAAGAATAACCGTCATATTGTTGAGGCACCTGTAAACCATAGAGAACGTTAAAACATGCAGCTTTTTTCATAAACGTTTCCATGAAGGATAAAGAGGTCGAGTTCTTACATCCATGTGCCAGGGATGAATTGCACCAAACTTGTTTGCGGTATCTGTACATTGATCCAATACTATAGCTATTCTTTTCAAACCCCTTCAACATGATAAAAGAAATGTTAGCAGTTCTTTTTGTAGATCATAGACCACTTACTTGGTTAAACAAATGAAGAAAACTTACAAGTCAATCTCTCTGTGAGTATTTGTAATTGAATTGAAACAAAAGCAAGATTTTGATGGTGGGTGCATTGCTGCAATGCTCCAATGTTCACTACAATTCAAGGGTTAAAAATATTAGAAAAGAAAATGAGAATAAACGCTTTCTTAACTTAAGTGAAGTCCTTGCAACTCGACATACTTCGAATTGTACGGTATGATGATAAGGGTTACTTTTTTGAAGTTACAATGGGTGAACCACTTGGCCAACTCTTTGGGTGGCTTGTTAGGCTTCCTTAATACGAAGGATATATCGGGATCCGCAATATATACAAACTCTTGAGCAGATGGGGATAAAAAGTTCTTCAATAAACTACATCCGAAAACATATCGGTTAGTTTCATACTATGTGAAACAAATTATGTAAAGAAAAACATTATTCACAACTTACTTAAGTCCTGCAAGGATAATGGTATTGGTCATGTATTCCTATTTATGCCTTAGACATTTCAGACAATCGTTTGTGAGACGGAACTCGTGATCCAGATCAGTTGACTTAATAGTGATATACACTAGTGGGCCCAGCTTGTTCAACTTATCAAAGATCATCTTCTCTAAGCCCTCTCTCGCCCCTACAAGAGTTGGGGTAGGCTCTGCCTTGCTCTATTTTGCTTGTTGTAATGTGAATGCCTCAAATGCAACCTTAGCTCTTGTATCCCTTTCATGCGTAACTTCTTCTATTTTAACCTCTTTCACCTTTGGAGTTCTCGCCGCCGCCGGTGGTATCATCAGGATGTCCCTCATCTTCTTGTCTGGATAATCTAAGGCTTTCAATAATTTATCGTATCTCCACCTTACCATTTTCAGTGTATTCATGTCCCTGGACATGATAGTGACTCTGTGGCTATCCGCAGCTAAGAGCATTGTGTCTTGGAAGATCTCAATGCAATAATCTTCTGTGCTTTCTTGCAGGGCAAGAACTGCTGATCTTTACCACCTGTAACTAAATCCCGTGTCATCAATAACTTCCTTCAAAAGTCTTTGAAAAGGTGCTTTAGGGAAACAAAATCCCATGGCTTTTTGAGCCTTCCTGATCTCCCTCAAGACCATTATTTTTTTTTTGAAAATCTCCGTTTCTGATTTTTTTGGAGGAGACTCATGGGCTTCCCTTTCCTTGATTTCTTTACTTGACATTGTGAACTTGATCTGATGGCTGCCATTTGGGCAATTGGAGGACCGTGGCCTCTTTTCCTCACAGAATCCTTAGTTCTGACCATACTGCATGTTTAAGATAGAACTATTAATCTCTCTCTCTCTCTCTCTCTCTCTCTCTCTCTCTCTCTCTCTTCCTCCCTCTCTGTCTAGAAAATAATTCACTCTCTCTCTCCCTCTCATAGACAAAGCAGCAGAAGAACAAAATAATTCTCACTCAAACTAAGTTCCTCTCATAGACCAAGCAACATTTTACAATAGAGAGAGAGACGAGAGAGTATAAGAGGTACAAAAGGACTTGGGGAATTATGACGAGACGTAGTTGTGACTGAGTCGAGAGAGAGAGAGAGGGTCGTTTCACAAGAGATATCAAGCGTTGGATTTTCACACTGAGAGGACAATGTCACGAAGGATGGGGGGAAGAGAGAGAGAGAGAGAGAGAGAGAGCGAGAGAGACGTGTGCAAAAGAATGCGAGAACGAGGTTTGGGGCTCGCCCGAACCTTGTCCTCGCATTCTTTTGCACACAAACATCTCTCTCCACACCACCCTCTCTCTCACTCTCTCTCTCCCTTCCAGCTTTGTGCATCATCATGAAGAGATAGGGTGTATCGTCGTGAAGAGGTAGGGTGTCGCAAGATAGAGCGACAGAGGGGGAGAGATAGAGAGAGAGAGAGAGAGAGAGAGAGAGAGAGAGAGAGAGAGAGGGAGAGAGAGAGAGAGAGAGAAAAGGAGGGAGAGAGAGAGAGAGGGGGGAGAGAGAGAGAGAGAGAGTGCGAAAGAATGCGTGGAGGAGGTTTGGGGCTCGCCCAAACCTCCTCCACACATTCTTTTGCGCAAGTCCTTTTCTTTTAGGGCTCACCCGAGAGAGAGAGAGAGAGAGAGAGAGAGAGAGAGAGAGAGAGAGAGAGAGAGAGAGAGAGAGAGAGAGAGAGAGAGAGAGAGAGAGAGAGAGAGAGGGAGGGAGGGAGGGGGGAGAGAGAGAGAGAGAGAGAGAGAGGGGGGGGGGGAGTCCACCTGAGGTCGGGACGATCATGGAGGAGGGAGGGGGGGGGAGAGAGAGAGAGAGAGAGAGAGAGAGAGAGAGAGAGAGAGAGAGAAGGAGGGAGGGAGGGGGGAGAGAGAGAGAGAGAGAGAGAGAAGGAGGGAGGGAGAGGGAGAGAGAGAGAGAGGGGGGGGGGAGGGAGTCCACCTGAGGTCGGGACGATCATGGAGGAGGAGGATTGTGGAGGTGGATAGTAGGTTGAAGGCACTAACGTCGAGCAGGATAATGGTTGATGAGCGTGGAGGAGGATCGTGGAGGAGGATCGTTGAGGAACGTTGGAGTAGCGATGGTGGAGCAGTGGAGGAGCAGTGGAGGTGGAGCGGTGGAGCCATGGTGTTGGAGTGGTGGAGGTGCAGCAGTGGAGAGGTAGAGCGTGAAGGAGCGATGGCATGTTGATTGGTACGGGCCAACAATAGAGATATCATACAGTGGCTATTTTTAGGAAATATCATGCAGTGGCTATTTTTAGCCTCCATGTGCAATTTCCTATTTTAGTATGCAACATTAATAACTATAAATATCCAGCTATTAATAGTGCGAGGAGGAGGTTTGGAGATCGCCCAAACCTCCTCCTCACATTCTTTTGCACACGTCGTCCACAATTAGCTCGAGGTGTCCAAGAACATCATTGAATGTTAAGAGGCATGATGAGGAAAATGAGAGAGGGAGAGGGAGGCTTGCAATTGGAGAAGGAGGTTGCAAACGAGCGAAGAGGGCGAGTGACAAGCAAGTTGTGGGAAGCGCTGAATATAAAGCATCTTATATAGGCGAATTATCAAAGTAAAGTTTGGAGTGCAATGCAAACCTTGCCATGCACACACACACACACTTGTTGTAATTGAAATCGAGAGAGAGAGAGAGAGAGAGAGAGAGAGAGAGAGAGAGAGAGAGAGAGAGAGAGAGAGAGAGAGAGAGAGAGAGAGAGAGAATTGTGTGTGCGTGAACTAGAGAGTGAAGGAGAATTGTTTTTGATCAAAATTGCAGATCAACAATCGCCACAATCTATTAAGAAAAAACGAATGGATAGGCCTCGGTGGGCAACGGAGACTTCAAGCATACATGACAATTATAATTTTCAATCAAAGAGTATAAAATTGGAGGGACATGCCTTAGTGGAAGAGCAAAAGGAAGCAGATCTTCTGCTGTTTGAATTCCTAGAAAAATGCAATGCTCAAAGGGAGTTTCATTTATTTTATGACATGTGGAATACAGAGATTGATTTTAATAAGGTTATCGATTTATCCGAGGAGCTCTCAGATTTTAAGAGCATGACAGAGAATGGAAGGGTTTGCATTTTAGATAAGTGGTATATTCATGTCAAGGATCTTATTGAGAATTCTAAGCAGAGGATCTCTATCACCAGGCGATTTAATAATCTCCCTAATGTTTATAAGGCCACATGCAACATGCATTCTAGTACATGTAGGATTCTTGAAGAGAGTCTTGGTTTTGCCATGTTTTTGCATTTTGAGGACACTGGAGATTTTGAGGACACTGAAGATGAGGCACATAAATTTTTAGAGCCCAACATTTTTATTGAGGGAAGCCAATTTGAAGAAGAGCCGATACAAGAGGAAGAAGTTAATATTGAAGAAGAGAAGAGACAAGCTCAAGAACTTGACCTTGTAGCTTTACGGTCAGAAACTATAAGAGGTGAAGTATCCACTGAAGGTTTGAATCTAGAAAAAGGTCCTCTTGCTCTTCCAATGCTTCCATCTGTTAGCATCAAAGATGGTGAATATTATCTGCTCTCCGATATTCAAAGGATCTTTGACTTGAGAGAAGATTATGCAATAGCTTTGATTGCACAAGCTTGTACCGAAGACCAAAACTTGGGTGTTGAGGATGACGATTTGATGATTTTAGAGGAGTGCTTTGAGCCTAAGGTAGCACTTGCCTTGTGCTTTGAGAAAGCTGCATCTGTAGAAGAGTTACAGGATGAAGAATTTAGTGAAATACAAAGGCAGTTCAAAATTAAGCCTAAACAGCCTGAGATAGAAGAGGAACAGAAGTGTAAGCTCGAATGTAACACCGAAAGAAGTATCAATCTTTGGTCAGATAAAGTTCTGGAAGAAGATGAAAATATGAAGTTAACAATGTCCATTTTAAATGTTTTCTTTATTTTTTTCCTTCTATTTTAATGTACTTATGTTAATTGTGTGTTGATAACTTTGCTATTGTATTGCAGTTATATCTTGAGGATGACAAATTTTTTAGTAGATCATTAAGAGCCAGAGAATGGGGGCATGGGAGACTTTCATCACTTGCACATTATATGAACAAATTGTGTTAAGCCAAGATGCTTATCTATCATAGAATTCTAAGCAACAATGGGGAAGCTGCGGTATATTTCTTCAAGTGTTTGTCAAAAGCTCTTGGTGGGAACCAAGTAAGTTGGCGAGCAGATAAGGTGATCTTGATTGAAAAGAGATTTGCTTTGTATGTTTTTGGTTATGCCCCAGGGCACGATTGCTCAAGAACAGGATATTATCTAGCATACACTACATATGCTCTAGCACATGGAGTGGAGAATCCTCTTGAGCTATCGAGTTTCGGCAAGCATCATTTGATTAGATTCAGAGAGCCATTTTTGAGGTCCGAAGATAAAGAAATAGAAGTTGCAGATTGAGAGAGCCATTTTTCAGGGCACAAATCACAAGAGCATAGCCTCTTATATTGCATGTGATTACAAGGGACAAAAGTTGTATTACATGTCTTTTTTGGATCATAATGCTTTAAGCTCTGTCAACCCACTTGTGATCTACAAATATCTTTGTCTGTCTCCATTGTGCATGTTTCTCTGCAGCTGTTGAGTTCTGCAGAATTTGCCTTCTTCTTTGCTTTCGTGCCATGTTGAATGCTAGTGGAACTTGTGACAATGCAACCTTTTTCTTTATCTGCAACCTTTGTAGTATCCCTTTGTAAAACCATTGGAACAATTCTTTGAGACTATTTGCCTTCTGTATTCCTCCAAAGCGTTGTGTGTGACGAAAGAATGCATTTCGAGCCATGTAATGCGACTTCTCCATCCCCTGTGTAGGGCATCCATACTTTTTGACAAAATATGGAAGGTGGTTAAACATAATATGCTGCAATCAAACATTTTTTATTAGAAAGTACTAAAATGTAGATCATGGAATATATATTGCAATTCAAAGATGTCATGCTTACCATATAGTGTGTAATGTTGCAGCTTGTCCAAGCTTGCTTCATTGATTTGCCAAAAAATTTTAGCTCCTCCTCTAGTATACGGTGATCAATCTTAGACCATGTCTTTTTGTTGCAGAATATGAATAACTTGTCTAATGATTTCCATACTTCTGCTTTCATATTTCTAGCGACATCATCTGCTTCATCATCTTTCATAGCATTATGCACAAGCCTCCAAAGCCCATATCTCACCCTTGAAATATATCTTGATCTTCTGCCTCTGATTCTTGCATACTGTGGTTCGGATAGAAATCTTCTTGCTTTGACTCCACCAATCGAAGGCTTGATCGGAACATCCTTCCCATTTGTGGACTTTTTAAGGTCTGTTGTGATATGTACATCTCCTCCATGGAGACCAATGTCTGACAATACTTTTTCTAATGCAGCAATTGCTATTTTCCTATGTTTTTCAGGACACAACTTCCAAGCAAAACCAATATATAGAAACACTAGTTTTTCGACGATTCGACACAAAGCATGCAATGTGCATATATGCACATTACACAAGGAAATGTCAAGGATTGCTTTAAATGCTGGATCTACCTTATCCCTATTAGGTGCTCTCTTCCACCATTTGGAGTCCATCACATGAGCCAGTTCCTTGTAGTAGTGAAGACATGGAGATTTAGAATTACCACCTTTGCTTATGTTATACATACATTTTTAAGGTCTTCAAGTCCCCTGACATATGCCAATCAACTTGAAAATCTCCAATCCCTTCAACATGAAGCTCCTCTCCCTGAACTTGTCTTTTGATAATTGCAAGTATATCTGTGTGATGGAAAATCCATGAGAGTGTATCATGGTCCTCTATTTTAACCTGTAATTGAAAAATTCAACTCTGTTAATGCATCAACATTATAAAACATGAGCTTTAATCGTACAAAGTAAGCTTTAAGCGTACAAAGTAAAGCTGAGAGATTACCTCAAATGCACCCAACCACCAAATATTCTTCTCCGATTGTACACTGAAATACTTTGAGATTGTGACTCTTTCTATCTTTTTATCCTTCACGATTTGGCATTCATCAAGTTTAATAACAAAGATAAGTCGTCCATGGCACTCTTCTAAAGTGATTCTATAAAATTCTACCATTCTTCTTTGTAAATGTTGAAGATCAACAAAAATATTATTACATTCATTATAAATGGTGTTTCCTTTCTTTCCTTCGAAAACTCCATCAACATAAAACCATTGACCAATAAATCCATCGACTTGTTGATTAAGCATCCCTCTTAACCTCCATACTTCTGCTGGATTTGGAAGAATCACACGTTTGAGTCGTTGATCCTTGAAAGTTGATGACACAGCCTTAAAAATAGCAAAATAACCTTTTTTGCTTACTCCACTATCATCAAGAGCTTCTTGTATAATGTTCACATTAACTTTGTTTTTATGTACAAAGTTTTCCACAACGTTCTGTTTGACTATTTTAAACTTTTTTTCTTGGATCAAGCCTTCTTCAAGAGAACTCAAAAATAAACTCTTCATTTGCTTCACTGGAAGACTATTTGGATTCATATTCTCCTTGAAAGGCTCCAAGATTTTCCTACGTACACAATAAAATGAATTCGTAAAGAAGATACAAAACATTAAACTTTCAATTTTCAATCAAACTAAAATATCCCTACCTTGCTTGTTGAACTCGCCTCTTGCATCCTCTCGTTCCTGCTTTCAAATCAGCAATATTTCAAAGATTTTGTTGCTTCAGCCTGTCTCCCAATAGTGTCGCTTTCGATCTCATTTTGCGTAGCTTCTCCTTACACTTTGTGTGTTCTTCGATCTCATAATGAAGTCTCTCTTTTAACGCCACGCCTTCAAGTTGATACTACATTTTTGTCCTCACTTCTTGTTCGTACAAAGATTTAAAGATGTGCGAAGCTTGACACTGTGCTGAGATATATCCAAGCATACCTTTCTTACCATCACCTACAAACCTCAACAACGTGGTTGGATTGGAAAAAGGTGGAGACAGAGTTTGCCATCACACCATAAGTCGATGTGCTGTAATCCTTCTCTCCTCATGTTTTCTTTCTGCGTCGCTCCTAGACATTGTTGTTTTGACAAAGGCGCATATTCTTCTGTCAAATCAATATGTAGATGATGTCGGCGCTTCTTGTTTGATGGTTCTGTCATTTTGAGGGTAGTCATCTCCAATGTTCCACAACGTGAGAGTCTAATAGTAGGGAAACATTTGAATATGGCGGTAAGCTTTGAAAAGCTTAACAAATGAAGAAGAATTTGGATTAGTTATGGTCTGACTGCATAGAGTGAAAGCAGGCCATGGAGCAGGCTGAAAAATGATTGAGGGAAGAGAGTGGGTTGTGGGAGTAATAAATACAAGAGTTCGTGGCTCAAAAGTTTTGAATAAAGAAGAATATCTTTATTCTTTCATCTTTGACATCTTTACATATTCTATTGTGTATTTTAATGTAACATATTCTTCCATGTCTGACATGTTTACATATTCTATTGAATATTCTATTGTTTCTGTGGATTTTGAAAGAGCAAAAAATGAAGAAATTATGAATTTCTCTCAGGGCTCCAAAATGAGCTCCCTTTTTTCCTAATGGGTGTGTATGTGGTATGCCTACCTTAATTTTTGCATGAATCACCAGCTAGGGGGCCTAGGAACTCTTTTCCTCGGTACCCGGGCAAAACACAACCAAATCTTTATAAAGTAATCCCACCAATACAGTGGTCGGGTGGTTAGCTAACCCATGGGTCGGTTGGCTGGATCGGAGGATTCCTGCGAAATAATTAAGATGCGATTAGTTACGTTAGTTAGATTAAGTACTGAGAAGACCTTGTTCTGTGGGAGGGGATCAGCAGCTATGCCTCGTTAGAGGAAAAAATCAGTGATTCCATGGACCAAGTGCATGTCTCTTCTTGATCTGACCATGTGACTTCAGGTTCGGTCAGATCAGTTTAACTAGTTAAGACTTTGACTCGTTAGAGTAAGTTCCCCGTTTCCCATGGTGGAATCGCCCGTGCCTTCCGGGCAAGGGGAGTTTTTTTGAGCTTGGTTTCAGAGGAACCGCCAGGCTAGTCTCTCGTCTGGATATCTGCCGAGCTAGTCTCTCGTCTGGATATCCGCTGGCGAGGCCTCGAGTGTGGATCCCCACCCCGCGCGGGAGGCCGATGCTGCTTTCGCCCCACCGAAATCCCAGAGGGGGGATCTCAGATAATAGAAAATACACATGCACTGAAATTGACCCAATATAACTTAAATTAATATAAATTAGTATAATTAATCAAAATTAATTTAAAAAATATGATGAAATGATAAAAACATGATCTTTCTATACATATAGTGATCTAATTTTTTTTCCATAGATGCACCATTACAAGTACACTAGTCCCTATAGGTTCTAGATGATTTTCAATAAAAATTTAATTTTACTAATTATATTATTATTTTTTACAAGCCTTCTGTGACAGACTAAAAGAATTTTGGAAAAGAGATCAATAAAACTCCAACCATTGGATTTGCAATTTTAACTAACCACCACATTCTACTAACATCTCACTATTTACCACTCTTTTGATCTACAAGATTGAGCATTTTAAGTGGTAGTTATTGTGGGTACAAAAAGTTTCATATATTATAACACTTTAAAGATCTTGAATTACTTAAACAAAATGGGCAAATAGCTTAAAATTTTCTTTAAAAATCAAGTTAAGCTCTATATTATGTGAAGATCTAAGGTCCAAAGTGGGAATCTGATATGAGTTTATATGTAAAAGATATTAGCAGTTTATGAAATCAGTTCAAATTTGGGACAGGGTGTATACATTGACTTTGTACCTAAGGAAATGAGGACTTTTGACTATCTAATGCTTAATTGGATTATGCAACTATATTCCCAACTTTGCATGTGATGTTCCAACAAAAGAACTTAAAAGGAAATTCTTTTGTTAGAGCTAGAAGTGATTAGCCACTAAAGGTAAACAAATTCTTTTGTTAGAGCTAGGAGTGATTAGCCACTAAAGGTAAACAAATGCCTGTTTTGTTACTGTTTACAAGGTGCGTGACTGGACAAAACTGGGCAATCTGATCTTGCAACCACCCCCCATATGACTTGTCATGGGTGAGTGGTTTAGAGATGTCAAAAATCTAGAAAAATCAAGTTATGTAGAGACGAGGGATGCCACAGCTCATCCTATTGCTCACATTAGGAATGTACTAAGCATGATAGTACTTGACTAACATAACAAAGAATTTGGTTTCCTGTTGGGCAGATGACTAAGTAGGGTTTGCAAGTACATGCTTTAACCCTGAGGGTTGCTATATTGAGAATTTCAACAACAAATAGGTTGAAGATAGATGTGAGCATTTGTTTGTTATGTGAGTATTTATTTGTTATGTAACACATGCTAAATTCGGTGATAATTGCCTAGGCTAAAGATAGATGTGAGCATTTGTTTATTATGCAACACATGTTAAATTCACTGATGTAGTTTTATCCTCAAATAATGGTGATGATGTATGGTATGTGGATTCAAGAGCCTCTAACCATATGACCTATCATGAGTGGTTTAGAGATGTTAAAAATTTAGAAAAACCAGGTTCTACAAAGATAGGGGATGACACAGGTCATCCTATTACTCACATTAGGAATGTATTATACTAGATAGCAAGATGAGGTGCTTGGCTAACATAAAAATAATTTTTTTTCTATTGGGAATATGATTAAGTAGATTTTGTAAGTATGCTTTAACCTTTAGGGCTGCTATATTGAGATTTTAACACAACAAATATCGTTTGGTTTACAAAAGACAAAAAGATGGGCAGAATGTTTACTTTGGATGTAAGCATGCCTGAGGTGAATGTTGTTATATTTGCACAAGGTACAAGTGTTGTGACTCATATAGATATCTGGCACGAGTCTGACACAAACATATTGGTCATGTGAATGAGCAACAAAATCTATGCAGAATTTAGAAATTGTTACAGGTTTGCCAAAGTCTAAGGTGGATGAAATGCATAAAGTATGTGAAGCATATCAATTTGGAAAGGAAACAAAGAATGTATTTCCACTTGAGAGGAATATAAGTAAGAGAGAACTTGATATGGTACACTCATATGTATGGGAGTCGACAAAGGCGACATCAATGGGAGGATGTCGTTACTCTGTATCTTTCATTGATGAGACCACACAAGCATTAGGGGGCATTTGAGCATAAAAAGGACCTTGTAAGGATCCCTAATTTTAAGAAATTAAGACTAACTTTATTGAGGCTTAAGGAGACAAAGCTCATAAATGAAGCCTACTTTTGGGCCTAAAAGTAGGGGATCTCTCTAATTTTCGAACTAGGATTCTCTTTCTAGCTATTAAAACTCCTAGTAGCATAATCACTGATGTCTACACTTTCAATCTTATTTACTCCACTTTAATAATCGTATTTGAAATTCCCCCCACATTCCACATCATCAAATTTAAACTGTTTCTTTTACTCATTACTATTATTCATCACGTTTCCTACCAACCTCTCTATAGTAAGATTCTCTCTCTCTCTCTCTCTCTCTCTCTCTCTCTCTCTCTCTCTCTCTCCCCCCCAGGAGTTGGCAGTGCTGCAAAAAGGAACCAAAAAGAAAATAGAAAACTCCAAAAGAAAATAAATAGAAGTTTAACGGTAATAAGAACCTATGCTCAGATACCATATTAGAAACTAAGGTGGGAATACAAGTGAGGCATTCATGATTTTTTTTTAAAGGGATATGATTGCATTCATTACAAAAATGAGCTTGTACATAGTGCTTATACAGCCATGAGAGGTACACCCTATGTGACTTGATACATTTTTGGATGACATCATTAAATGATTGGATTATTTCTAACAATTCCGTGAAATGGAATTCCGTGATGAAGGGTAATTCCGTGAAATGGAATTTCGTGAGAAGAGTAATTCCGTGAAATGTAATTCCATGAAATGGAATTTCGTAAGGGTAATTCCATGAAATGGCTTGGAACTATAAAACTCTTGGCTGTGAAAGACTTGTCTCACGTGTTTTTTTAATTTAAAAAAGACTTTTTTTCTAAATTTTTATTTTTTTGGATTCTAGTGGAAAATATTAATTTCTTTTTTTGGGGGGATATTTTTTTAATTTAAATTTAAGGAGATATTGGCATTTTTCCAAAAAGATAAGTGGGAATCAAAAAAGTCAACCTTTTTATGACACCCCTTACACCCTTTATAAATGACCCCCCAAAATGGACAATTTGACAACTCATGAGAATCTACTCATTGAATCCTCATTAGCCTTAATGAGCTACGTTAAAAAATGATTAAAAATTAATCAAAAATTTATTCTTTCACTAATGTTTTCCTCTTTTACACTAATCAAGGACTCTAATTAACCAATAATCCCTAATTAATTCACATAATTGAGCACATCATTGGATAGAGTAAGGGAATGCTAACCTATGTGCATCAACAAATGTGTAAATTAATCTAATTTAGGAGATTGATTAGACTCTTAATTTTGGTCTCCTCTCTTAAAGCAAAATTAAGCAAAGAGAGTCAAATTTCTCCAATTGATGTAATTAGGTGTTTTGATGCATCTAGATACTCTCAAAACACTCCAAAAACACTAATTTTGACTACTCACATGATCAATTTAGACCCCAATCAACACATTTTCTAATTTTTAAGCCTCTTGAACAAGATTAATCACCCTTAATGATAAAAACCAGTCCATTAAGAGAAATTAATCGAATTCAAGGATTTTTTGATGGTTTTAAGAATGTTTTTGAAGGATTAAGGTACTCCTAATGCTTGCTAACACTCTAATACAAACAATTCAAACAAAAAACATACAATTAAGCTAAAATTAATGATTTTAGTTCTATGTTTAACCCTAAAGAGAGCTAACATTTACTAAAAATTGTATTCTATTACATTGTTTGATGCAATGGATACAAACTTTGTGTAAACCCTAAGAACATGAAAAACCATAATAACAACAATCAAAAAATAAATTAAGCTAAAAATTAAGTAAAAAGCATTCTTTACAAAAACAAAAAAGAGAGCTATTCTACACCAAATCACCATCAAATCCACATCTTTTTTATGGGAAACCATTAATCAAGATAATGGGTCATGGGTAATGCATAGATTAGAGGAAAAACGATGGAAAAAGCTAAGCGATGGCTCCTCGACAACGGTGCCAAAAATGTTATGGCTCACCCTAACCCTCCTTGAAACACATCCAAAAAGAGATTACTTGGTAAACCGCAATTGTCGTGAGGATCTTTCCGATGGCCGAGCTCGTAACCCTTATGGTCTCCAAGCTCTACAACTCCTTGAGAAGCAATTCCATTGTGCCTCCCGCGAGCGTTGTCACACCGTCGCGTTGCAGTATGGGTACTCGTCCCTCCTCTCACCTCACTTCACTCACACATTCACTAGCATGCATTAGGGAGAGAGATTAGCAAGAGCAAGACTTAATTGCATAATGGGAGAGTGTGTTGTATTATGAGAGATATTCACTTATATACATGGCCATAAGTGTTCGCACTCACTTAAACTCACTTAAATTATGGCTGGTCGGGCACTTGAGGCTCATAAGAGACCTAATGTTATTACAATGACTACTCTCATAATATATCCATGAAGTACATCACTTCATCCTAACTAGTTTATTACCACACACTCTTGAAGTGGGAATCGCCATAAATACTCTGTCACACCATTACGAGCGCCCATCCAATTTGTAGCTTTGGACATTATTGCTTCATATCTTGAATGTATAGTCCTTTGGTGTTTCTATCGTGGCTCCTTTATGTAAGATAATGGCAGTAGATGTTGTTAACCCTAGAATTGGGTTAACAAAGAACAAAATGAGGAGTTCGAGAAAATAAGAGAGAGAGGGGTGGGAGGTGAGAGTGAGAGTGAGCAAAGAGAAGGATTGAAATAGAGAGAGAGAGAGAGAGAGAGAGAGAGATGGGGAGGACTGAAGAGTTAGCAAAGAGAAGGATAGAGAGAGAGAAGGAGAGCCAAGAGAAGGATAGAGCGAGAGTTAGCAAAGAGAGAGAGAGAGAGAGAGAGAGAGAGAGAGAGAGAGAGAGAAGGTTAGAGAGAGAGGAGAGGATAGAGAGAGAGAGAGAGAGAGAGAGAGATGAGGATATAGAGAGCAAAAGAGGGAAGGAGGATAGGAGTTAAGAGAAGGATAGAGAGGGAGAGAGAGAGATACAGAAGAGAGAAGGATAGAGAGAGTTAGCAAAGAGAGAGAGAGAGAGAGAGAGAGAGAGAGAGAGAGAGAGAGAGAGAGCCAAGAGAAGGATAGAGAGAGAGGGGGGATATATATATATATATATATATATATATATATATATATATATATATATATATATATATATATATATATATATATATATATATAGAGAGAGAGAGAGAGAGAGAGAGAGAGAGAGAGAGAGAGAGAGAGAGAAAGAGAGAGAGAGAGTAAAGAGAAGGATAGAGAGAGTGAGCAAAGAGATGGATAGAGAGAGAGAGAGAGTAAAGAGAAGGATAGAGAGAGTGAGCAAAGAGATGGATAGAGAGAGAGAGAGGAGGATATAGAGAGCAAGAGAGGGAAGGGGCATAAGAGGTAAGAGAAAGATAAAGAGGGAGAGGAGGATATAGAGAGCAAGAGAGAGAAGGAGGATAGGAGGTAAGAGAAGGATAGAAAGGGAGGGTGGGAGAGTGAAATGGAGGGACGAAGGGTGGGAGGGAGAGTAGAAGAGAGAGAGTGTTAGCAAAGAGATAAAGGGATAGAGAGAGTGAGAGTGAGAGAGGGAGGGTGGGAGAGGGAAAGCGAGGGAAGAGAGAGGGGGAGGGAAGAGGGTGGGAGAAGGAGAGAGAGGGAGGGTGGGAGAGTGAAAGGGAGGGAGAGAGTGGAGAGAGAGGGAGGGTGGAAAAGTGAAAGGGAGAGAGAGAGGGAGAGAGTGGAGAGAGAGGAGTGGAGAGAGAGGGAGGGTGGAAAAGTGAAAGGGAGAGAGAGAGGGAGGGAGCGTCGGATAAGGAGAGAGGAGGATCTCCTAGAGAGAGTGAGAGAGGGAAAGGGAGGGAAGAGAGAGAGTGGGGGGGAAGACGGTGGGCAGAGATGGTAGTGGGCAATAGTTAGAGAGAGATTGTTCAAGTAGAGAGAGAGGGTAGCCAAGAAAATCTCCCTCCACTAGGCTCGCTCAGTGCCCATCCCCCATTTGGACCTCTCCTCTACATATCTTTGAGAGATGATCCGCTTGCTACTCCATGGACTATCTATCAATACTCCTCTCCTTTCCTCTTTGATCTCAGTAGGTCGGAAATATTTCACCAAAAACTAATTAATTTCTCCCCAATTGTTGTGAGGTAAAGGAGTAGAGGACCTTGTGAGATATGGACCAACTATTGTAAATAATATGCCCTGTGGAAACAACCTTCTTGATAAACAAACGAGCTATCCCCCTTTTGTTGTTGAATCCGTCGTAGATGAGTTGGAGCAAAGAGTTAAAATTTCATTCACCTTCCTTAGTTGTTCTAATCCCATTGGATGTAAGATTAAGTAATGAGGATGGAGAAATAACCTATGGATTTGCATAACTCTTTTAAATTTTGGAAATTAAAATAGCATATTAATTTATGAGTTTTTGGAGAGAGAAAATAAGATTATGCATGAAATATGAGTTTAAATGACCACAGAAGAGTCTAGAAATTCTAGATTTATTACCATGGTTATGTAAAAATTTTGGATAAGTTTGGGTAAGTTTTTAGAGAGAGAATTAGATATTTAACAGAAAGAGAATGTCACATAGGCTGTAACGCCTGTGATGACCGACGGAGGCAGACCGACCGGATGGCCATGTCCAGGGTTCAGTGGGAGAGGACGCCCATGCGGAGTCATGGGCAGCCAGGCTAGTGTGGACGGCAAGACACACTATATAGCCTGGGGGATGAGGGGCAATCCTCATTCTTCCTCTATGGCTGGGTGGTGAGCCAGAGACCGTCCCCTCTCGTGGTAACGCCTGTAGTGGTGTTACGAATATCTAACACTGGTATCAGAGCGTGGTTCGATGGGGTCGTCAGGGTCCGCGCGTGACCGGGGGACCGGAGCCCACTCAATGGTTTTCAACCATTCATCTCCTCATCCTTATCTCCACAATGGAGTGTGTGGAGGGGAGGCGGCCAGAATTGAAGGGAAGAATTCTCTCTCTCTCTCTCTCTCTCTCTCTCTCTCTCTCTCTCTCTCTCTCTCTCTCTCTCTTTCTCTCTCTCTCTCTCTCTCCCCGTCACACACAGCAAGCAAAATGCAGGTAAGCAATTTTCATTTTTTTTCTTTTCTGCATTAAAGTTTGTCTATGCAAACATAATCTCGATAAGGTGTAGAGAAAGGTCGCCACTGTGTGGAAGGGGGGGGCGAAGACCAGCCCCACGACCCGTTTTACGGACGAGAGAATGCTGAAACGCTACATGAACTCTGCGTGGGGGGGCAAAGACCAGCCAGCCCCATGACTTTACATGGCAATGCAACTCGTGTAAAGGGGGGGCGAAGAATCTAAAGCGGCCAGCCATGACACTATGTGTCTGAGGGGGGCGAAGACCTGCTGGCCTACGTTGTACTGAAAGAGCGCTTTATCACGAAGACCTGCTGGCCTACGTTGTGTAGAGGGGGGGCAAAGACCTTTGCCTGTGAGACACCCGGCCTGCATGGCCAGCCAGGCCATACCCGACCTGCATGGCCAGCCAGGCCAGCCAGGCGGCAGCGGCGGCCAGCGGCGGTGACGACCAGCCCGGGGCGGCGGCCAGCCAGGGAGGACGGCCAGCCCGGGGTGACAGCGGCCAACCAGCAACGGCCAGCCAAGCGACGGCCACCAGAGCAGCTGGCGACAGGCAGCCGACCAGCGCAGCAAACAGCCACGAGAGGAGAAAAAGAAAAAAAACATTTATTTTTTTATATATTTTAATTATTCATTTTTAATTTATTAAAAATGAAACTAAATTCAAACGGATCCTCTCTCTCTGTTGGGGAGGAGGAATAATCCCGGCAAGGGATAATCCGAGTGTTCTAGGCACAACTTCCCGAACAAAATTTATTTTTGTTATGAGTTACAGGCATTTTTTTCTCTCGGATCGGAGCATCCCGGAGAAGCGGTGCTGTCTGGAGGCTTGCAGCGCAACAACACAAATCGATAAAAGATTCAGTGTTGAAGAATGAGCTTCATACTATGGAGAAGAAAAACATGTATGTAAATGATTATACCTTGAAGATCAAGGGAATTATGGAATCCCTTGCATCTATTGGTGTTTCTATTGATGATGATGATAAGGTGGAAGTGTGTCTACGTGGTTTCGAGCCACAATACAGTGCATTCAAGATGTCTATTCAAACTCGGGAGAACATTCCCAACTTTATAGATTTGGTGTTAGGATGATCATTGAAGAAAAGAGTTTGGGTGAAGACCAGTCTTCACAAAACAAAGGCAGTTCATAGCAACATACCTTCTACATAAAGTGTAGGTAGAGAACGACGTAGAGGCTGAGGCCGTGGCCAAGGTGGTGGCCGAACAGGTAATCAAAATTATGGTCAGTAACAATAGTACCATGAATCACAACAACACAACACATAAGTGGAAGAGGCCAGTTAGCGTAGCCTCGCCAGTGGTTGCATGCGCCTGTGGGGCCGTCCGTAGCGACAGCTACGTCGTTATTAAAAGACTTAAAGCCGCCTAGTTTTGGTGGCGAGGAGAAGGAGAGAAACAAGGACTCGGTCAATATGTTTCTAGCGAAGTGGTCAGATTTGCACACGCTGCGACAGCAGCCTAGCCGGATACAGCCCGTAGAGGCTAGCCTCTCATTAACCGGCAAAGCGTACAAGTGGTGGATGAGTTTGACAACTCGCCCTGCCACTTGGACGGAATTTGAAACAATGTTTCGAAAAGAATTTTTGCCTGTTAATGAGGCAGAGAGAAGCTGGGAGTTATGGGACAAGTGCTCGATGGAGAACAAATCCCTAACTCAGTACATCTCAAACTACAGGGAGATAGTACTCAAGCTAAAGGGAATCGATGCATTCCAGACATTGCGAGGCTTTAAGAGAGGCCTCAAAGATGATTATCTTGAGTACGTAGAGCCCTTACAGCCTAAAGACTTAGCAGAGGCAATTCAATATGCACAGATATTTGATGACATCAAACGCCGTAGTGCGCGTGGTGGTTCTAGCAGGGCCGAGGGTAGTGAAAAGAGGAGGTCATGCCTCAAAAGAAAAGGGTTCCGTAGTGATAAACAAGGGGATAGGACGGATGGTCATTGGTCTAAAAAACCGCGACCATCCAAGAAGAAAAGAGACACCGAAATCCAAAAGAAAGAGCAGTATATTAAAGCGCGAAAGGAAAATCGCTGCTTTAATTGCAATGAAGTAGGGCACACGAAGGCTGAGTGTCCAAAGCCTAAAGCCAGCACGAGTGGCAACAAGCCCAAAAAAGATGGTAAATCTTCTAGGCAGTTGCATACAGTGCAGAGACTCCCTCTCAGTTCCACAGAGTTTAGAGAGGTGACAGTGTGTCATTGTGATGAGCATCACGCTTGTTCAGTGACACCAGCGATGTGGCAGCCTACTGTAGGTCCGCATGACATGGTGCGCATGTATGGCACCATAGGTGGCCATAGAGTCACAGTTTTTATTGATGATGGAGCTAGCCACAACTTCTTGAACTACTCGTTAGTCAAGAAGTTGGGGTTGATTGAGACCCGGAGTGATCATGAGTATACTATTAGCCTAGCTAACGGATATGATAAAACGGTATAAAATACCGTAGTATTGGGGGTCCCATTATCTATGCAGGACTATGAGGCTCCGCTTGACTTTCAGGTCATGCACTTAGCCAGAGCAAACGTATATCTAGGCAGGGAGTGGCTGTATGGCTTGGGCTCTAGTCTAGCTCAGAATTACTTACATAATACGCTATGTTTTGAGCACGGAGGTAGAATCATCACCCTGCAAGGCGACCGTACTGTCCCTGCCACACCACTTATTTCCTCCATGGAGCTGTGTACAGCGGTCTGCAGAGACCAGATAGCAGAGGTATATGCTTGTTACCCTCTTTTGAATTCTGTTTCCGTAGATGAAACGATAAATGATGTTTGCGTAGACAAACAAGGAAAACAAAATAACCTTGGACGAGACCCACTGATTGAAAACCCTGTTTGGCATGCATGTGATTCAAACAAGAAAATATCCAAGGTGAATGAGACATTAAAGAAAAAGTACGTAGATACTTTAATGAATTTATTAGAGGAATTTCAGGATGTTTTTCCTGATGATTTACCAGATGGTTTACCACCATCTAGAGAAGCATTAGGGAAAAAGGGAGCTCATTTTGGGGCCCTGTAAGAAATTCACTATTTTTCGATTTATTTCTCTCCTAAAAGATCTCAAAAATAATAAAATATAGAAACGTGGCTCAGAACTGTCAGTAAGGACCACTGAACTGTCAATTCAGAAAAGAATAAGATAATCTTTTGTCTAACTAACACGATTTTGTATTAAATATCTCCTTATTTTTTTTTGTTTCTCGAAGATTTCGCATCTCTTTTGACGACGTGTGCAGGCCTCTCATAAAGAATCCATCACTGAACTTAATGATTGTATGGATACCGCCACACTTCCACAATTCATGTTACAAAAAGACTATGAGATTGACAAGCCAACTTTGCAACCTCAGAAGCACAAAAAATGGCTGATACTAGTGAGTTACAATCTCAGAAGAAGCGATTATACCATCTTCACATCGACTTAGAAGAACAATATGCTCCAGCACAAAAAAGACGAAAGGATACGGTGCTAAATGCTCAACAACGGGAAAATATGAGAAGAGAAGGGCTCCAACATATTGACTTATGGTGTGATGGAAGTATATATCCAAAATGTCTAGTAAAAAACTCTACACCTCCATTTGTCAATCCAACCACACTACTGAGGTTTGCGGGCGATGGACAAAATGGACTTCTTGGTTATATTTCAGCACAGTCTGCATTTGCATAAATATATAAAACAATGTACCTACAAGAAAAGGGAGCCAGGATTCAAGAGATAGCTATTCGTGCAAAATTGGAGTAGCAGTTGCAGAATGAAATTGAGGAGCATTCAAAGAGTAAAAAAGGGTTAACAAGATCAAGAAGGAAGAGAACCATGCTTGGAGACAGACAACGAAGCAGGAAGATTAAAAACATTGCAAATTTGAAGGCTGGGACTGGTGGATGCAAGCGAAGAATTCAGGAAGCAAGGTTAGTTTGTAATTTTTTATTTTTTATACTCAAAAATGCTCTCAAATGACTGTATCTATTTTGTCCATTAATGCAAAACAGGATTGGAAGTGTTGAATAATATAGGCATATTGTGTTGTTACTATATTGTTACTATAGGAAACTATTGGAGCCTGCAAAAGAAAATATGGATCCCAACCTTCTTCCAGTTAAACAAATGAAAGGATTGCTTTCTTGTGGTGTAGCAAAAGGTTTGATTGAAGAAAAAAAATACAAAACAATCAAACGCAATGTTGTAGAGGACTTTATATCCAATAATCAAGTTGATGGTACTACAATCCAAGAGGCTCTTGATGTTAGTGGAGTTAGCAGGAAGGGATATAGTTCGATTTTCCATGCGATATCCTCAACTTTGAGAGATCAAAGGATTAAACGAGTTTTACTGCCAAATCCAGCAACAGTGTGGAAGATAAGAGGTCGTTTGAATGAAAGTATAGATGAGTTTATTGGACCATATATCCATATTGAAGAAATTGCTCTTAATGCATTGGAAAAAGTGTTATCCGATATAGGTCTGCATGGAGGTGATGTTCATATCACAAAGGATTTTAAAAAGTCTACCAATGGCAAGGAGGTACCAATCAAGCCCTCTATTGGTGGTGTTAAGGCAAGAAGATTCTTGTCTCGACCCAAACACAATAGTAAGCAAGTAAGGCAAGGTAGAACAGTTTCAAGGATTAGTTATGGATTGTGGAAGCAAGTCCATAATGCCGTGAAAGATCATGAGGCAGATGGGGAAGCACGAAATGTGAAGGCAGAGGTGTGGAGATCTCTTGATCAACTCTTCATGTTCTGTGACAATGTAACATGGACAAAGAGTGATTACAAGAACTTTGAAGAGGCAATTAAACATTTTGGGGAGTCAATGAAAGACGCATGGACAGCCTGCAATATAACTCACTACATGGTAAAGTGATGTCTTCTTCTTTTACTTAAGTGTGATCCTCTTTTCTTTTATAACTTACTATGCATTCTTATGTCTTTGTGAAAACAGCATATCATCTACAACCACCTTCCCTATTTTGTCAAAAAGTATGGATGCCCAGCAATTTGGTCTACCCAAGGCATGGAGAAGTCTCACTACATGGCACGTAATGCATTTTTCAGACACACAACACTATGGAGGGAGTCAAAAGGCAAATAGTCTGAAGGAAGTCTTCCAATGGTTTTACCGAGGCATTCTACAAAGGATGCATGCTAAAAGAAAAGTTGCTAGTTCCAAAGTCAAGCTTGCTTTTATTCTAGCCCAAAAGCAAAGACGAAGACAAACTTTGGACAATTCAATGGCAGCAGAGAGACATAGACAGTGGAGGGATTCGAAGATATTTAGAAACCATAAATGGACAAGTAAACATGAATAGCAGTTTGTAACTTATTGGTGTTATGTCCACATGTTTTCAAACTCAATCAATAGATTTTTATTCTGTGGAACAAGTGACTCTTGGTGTTATGCCTATATGTTTTGAGACTCCATCAAAAGTATTTCTTTTGTGAAACATGTGATCTATATTAACAAGCATCAATACATCCATATATTAACACACAAAAAATTCAATCAATACTACTTAATTATGCTAGACATACTGTTGATCCTTACCAATAAAGTACTGAGTGTCAAACGCTTTTAGAAGCTTTTGAGTGTGGGAAGAGTACTGAAGTGTCGTACGGTTATGGGACAAATGCAAAAGGGTACTGATCATCCGTACGGACAAGGAACTGATGAGAATCAAAGACTTTGTACAAATCAGTTCAACTTCAACATAATGTTTGTGCTATATTTGATGACTAAATCCTATTACTCCCAAGGCTTGTGAGTCGGAACTCTCTTTTTGAACTTGATTGGACTCTTTTTCTTCCTTATTGGCTTGATGTCGACTTTCTGTTTATCAATGCTTGCCTCTGTTGCTTGTCTGAGAGGGGTATCCTTGTCTTCAGCTATCTCCACGTGTTCTTCTTCTTGGATTGTGTGGCCTGATGCAATCATGGGTGGCTCTCGAAACCTTATGAGCTTGTGTTTTGGGCTCCTTAACACCACATGCTAATGCATAAGAAGTGTAAGACAAAAAGTAAGAGGCCCTAGAGGCCTGCTTATTCACATAATCCCCAAATATATCTATTGGCGGACAACCTCTCTATTAAAATGATCTTTTCCTTTTGCCATGGAAGATCATGTCCACCTAAAACCCTAGACAAACATTTAAAGAAGTAAACAATGGCTTCTCCATTGTTGCTCAACTGCCTATGGTAAATCAAGATCTTAGCACTGCCTAGATCATGAATATAATGAGCTAGGCTTGACATTTTGCCAAACCCAGCCGGCCTGCTCCACTTGTTCTCTAGAGGAATGTGTCATCCTCAATTTGTAGTTGCCATGTATCAAAAGATTGTAGTGAGACAATGATACATAACTACAAAACATTTAAACACAAGATAAAGTATTTGATTTGAAGTAATAATATCATACCTTCTCATTTTCATCAGCAACAAGAAGTTCATCTTTCCAAAGATTTATTCCTCTCCCCTCCAGTCCAGCCTCTTCTTTAAGTTTTTCCTTATGAAGTGCTGAGAGATTCATAGCTTCCTGGGTGAGCTGGAAGGCAGCTTCATCTGGCTCTTGGAAATTTTCAGCCTCTTTGAAACAAATAGTAAGGGCCTCTGCAGGATCAAAAGTTGTTTCCAAAGCTAGCAGTGAATGGTCATCCTCTATGCCAACCTCCTTGTCAAGCCTTGAAGCCTGGGCAATAAGGGAAATGGCATAGTCCTCCCTCAAATTGAACATACACTCTATATCATGGAGGAAAACATAATCTTTACCACCAGTCAAGACACCTAGAAGCATGGGCACTGCATAGTTGCTGCTCTGAACATCAAAATCTTCAACTGGCTGTGCTGCCGTAAGAGTTTCAGTCCTCAGTTGAACAAGGTCAAGAGCAGCCACTTGCAGCCCCTCATCCTCGAGGTTGATATCTTCTTCCTGCTCTGCCATATCTGTTGCCATAGGAATATCCTCTTTTACCTCCGCTACAGATATATCTTCTTCTTCAGTCTCCTGCCCTTGCTCTTCTAGAGATTGCTATTGAAAGACAATGTACATAAGGAATGCCATGTTTTCCTCAAGCACTCTACACTTTCTGGTGTGCAAGTTACAGCTGAATTTATATTCCTCAGGCAGGCTGTCAAACCTTCTATTCACATGGTACCTCAGCCTGTCTCAATGGAGACAATATGATTTAAATGCACAAAAACCTTTTCCCCTTCCACAATCCTTCCTGCCTCTATCAGTTGTTTGAAGGTATCCCAATGGTCTGAAAGGAAATCTCTGTGATGGTCCAAAAGAGAGCTCATAGTGAACTCCCTGTTGAAAATACTATGGTATATGTGGAAGTTCCTCTGAGCCTTGCACTTGTGAAGAAAGTCAAATAGGAGCAAATTTGGAGATTTGTCCTCTTCTGGTTCCCTTTGTTTTGAAAGGGAAGACTCACCTTTCTGCTCTAGTCTCTTGCTTTTGCCTGAACCAAAATTTATATAACATGAATTCTATATGCTGACATATGCAATCAGATAATGTATAGGATATCACCAAACAACTCTCTTCATGAGCACACATGAATCACTTGGTGATTGCTGTGGTTTGAGTATAGCAGCAGAAAAGTCCAGCTTCCTCTTGAAAGGAGGGGCCTGAGAATCAACTGTTCCAAAGCAAAAACCTTTCTCATCATCAAGAAAGACATCCCCAGGGACATAGAAAGCAGAACAATGAGGAAACAGTAAAAACCAAAAGGGACACAAGAATTTGCAACAAAACGCGATACAGATCCATTTGAAAAATGTCAAGTGCTCTCCTCGCATTTTGTTGCAAATTCTAAATTTCTATTGATATCCATCTCCAATCAAATGCTAGGGACATCTCACAATGTTCAGGACAGTAAATGGTACTAGGAGGAATTCCCCAGGGCAAAAGAGAGCAAAACAAAGAGGAAGAAATAAAAACTAAAACAAATATCAGAATTTGTAGGAAAATGCGATTTGGAGCATTTGGAAAATGTAAAGCACTATAATCGCATTTTGTTGCAAAATTCTAAATCCTATTCATATCCATCTCTAATCAAATCCTAGGGTGAACTACTAGATTTCTAGGCACTGAGATTCAAGAATTCTATAGATGGAAGAAATATATATCAGAAAACATTGGAAAGGGTATAGATCTCTGACCTTTCTTTTCCTCTTCCATACTGTTGGAGTAGCCCTGGAGATTCTCCTGCTCTCTTCCAAACTTGAGCTGTAGCATTGGTAACCTGGAGATCTGGTAATGGTAGTAGTCTTCAGACAGGTTGCAGAGTGGATGGAGTGTGTTGGGTAGGAAGTGATCAGAGTGGGAAAGAAAAGGATGATGGGAGGGTGCTGGCAGGGATGGAAGACGGGGAGGGAAAAGTGTTAAAGGATCTAATTATGAAATCATGATTGGCACAATTTCCAAGGCAAAAAGTGACTTTCACACGTGTCAAATTTCAAATTCCAAAAGATCTGGGTGGGACCCACACGTGTTAAAAAACGATTATATTTCACACGTGTGGTATTTAATAACTCCTTTATTTGTATTTTGCAATAATCTACTCTCCTAACTCAGTTCTCTTGCATCTCTACCTCCCTACTCTACACCATCAGCATCCAGACCACCACCAGAGGTTCATCCCCAGCACAGGATACTCATCATCAGCACAGCACACCTGTAGATAGCTTCCAGGTTAGTAAGACAATTTATTTCCTTCTCTTCTTGTTTAATAGTATATTAGGGTAAGGTACTGATTGATGTGATGTAGGTTAGATATTATGATAAATATTATGTGCATTTTTTAGATTTTCTCCACTGCATGTAGAAGCAGGAAGACTTTTTATTTGGGCCTGTTGAGTGAGAGCTTGATCACTTCTTGATGTCTATAGGCTCAATCCATGTTGCACTAAGCTGCATACACACTGAAATGACTAAAGGCATGTTGAAGTATGCTGCCTCTAGAATTTGCAGCAAAACGCGAGGGCTTTAGAAATCTCAAACAGCCCAAATCGCATTTTGTTGCAAATTTGAAAATGCTTCTTCATCCACCCATTTCATTGTGATTTTGTAACTTTCTAGGCTATTCAAGGCTGCATAGTTCTTGCATAAACTCAATACATATTGTTTATAGTTGAAAAGACTGAGAATTCATTGTAGGGATGTAATAGCATGTTGTTTCAAGTATTTGCAGAATATGATGAGCTGTTAGAAATTTCAAATTATCATAATCACGTTTTGTTACAAATTGTTCAATTTTGCTTTATCCAATTTGTCATCACCTTCTTTTATCATTCCATGTTCTCCATGGTTGTAATCTTTTTCCATTGCTTTGTATGGACCTTTTCAGAGTGATGGCAAGAACCAAGGCAACTGCAAGGAGGTCTGGCAAGGGGCCAGGGCTTACAGCAGCAGCAGCTGGGGCTGATGTCAAGGAATCTAGTGTGCCTCCAAAAGGAAGAGTTGCACATGGCAGGAAGGGGAAGCCAATGAGCATGCTGCAGCAAAAGTCCAAGAGGTTAAAACATTCTGCAGGTGTGCTAAAGGAGATCAGGAAACAACAAAAAGCTATAGGCTTTGCAATCCCCAAGGCACCTTTTCAGAGACTAGTGAGAGAAATTTGTGATAGCTGGCACCTTGGTTTCAGGTGGAACAAGACTGCCATTCTTTCCTTACAGGAAATGGCAGAGGATTACTTGGAGAAGTACTTTGAAGATGCAATGCTTGTAGCAGCCCATGCTCACAGGGTAACTCTGATGGCCAAGGACTTCAACACATTGTCCAGAGTGAGGTGGAGGTATGACAAGCTGGTCCATCCTGTGGAATGGTAGGACATAAAAATGAGAGACATATTATTAATTCCACCTACAAGGAAATTGAAGGCAGACAAGGTGAAGGTTGTTGAAGTGACCCACTCAATGAGCACGAGGGAAAGCTGCTTATGAGGAGTCACTGAAGCAGCAAATAGAAGAATCCAAATCTGCTATAGATGTGGAGACTGTACAGATGGAGCTACAGATACAGAGAAGGTTGCAGGAGCTGGGCCCTAACATAGTTGTCCATATTGAAGATGATTTTTCAGAGAATAATTTTGACTTGACAAAAGCATGCTTGGCAGCATTGGCTCATAAGAATGAGTATTGCTCAGATACTATCATTCTTGCAATGCTCTAGTAAGTGTCTTTTATTTTACATTTATTTGCAAAACAATCCTTATTGTACCTCCTCCCTTACACCTTACCTTAATTATTGTTTTGTCCAATGTAGCATGATGAGAAGCTGGCTGAACCATGCTGTACAGCATACAGTCTATATTATTGATCCTGCAATTTCCTTCAAGTTAAGAGATCCAAAGGAAACTCCCATGGATATTTCCAATTGGTTCAGACACTGTGATTTTGATCATGTTGATATTTTGCTACTTCCATACCATAACAAGTATGTGTGTGGCTGCTTCTTTTGGGATTTTTCTTCAAGATTGAGTACTCTTGTAGCCTTTGATTTCTTAATGCTTTTTTCCTTATGCAGTGACCACTGGAGCTTTGCTTCTATTGACATCCAGCAGAAGCAATCCTTTTTATTCAACTCTCTTAGAAACACACATAGAGAGGTGAAATTGTAAGTGGTTTGTGTGCTATTTTTAACTTTAAACTTCATTATTTGGATTTAATGCACACTAACTGAATTATATGTATTGTAGTTGTATTAGAAGACTTCTAGATGCATTGGATCAGTGTCCTCCTAATGTCAATCTTTTGGATTCAATAGAGCTAATAGATTTAGAGGTAGAAAGTTGTTCCCTCTACTGATGTCTATTTCATGCTATGCCTTTGAACTTATTGAATAATTTTATTTTGTTCAGACATTAACAGTTTCTAACATATCTTTCCAACTATCCAGACACCACAACAAGATGATTCAAGTAGCTGTGGCTGGAGAGTGCTGATTAGTGCCAAATATATACTTTCAAGCTATTTTGAGATAGGACAGCCAGAGCTTGTAAGAAAAAATAATTTTCATTTAGCTTCAAAAAATTTGATATTGGTACAAAGTGTTCTAAATCATCATATCTCATTGCAGATGAGAGAAGATAGCTTCAACTCGAGCTATGTGTATAGTTTCAGAGCTGATATAATTTGGAAGTTTTTGAAGTATGTCTCCCCCAAACCTATTGTACCAGCTACTGTCGAGTTGGGTGAGAGCTCTAAAGTCCGAGAAGGTGTCATACACCTTGATGACACAGATGATGCAGATGTGGTGCCACAAGAACAAGGACCTAGTGCTGATGAGGAGAAGCCACAAGAACAAGGACCTGCTGCTGCTGATGTTATTGAGGAGATGATGGAGCAGCAGCAAACAGATGCTCCAGGGGTAGTAGAGGAGACAATGGAGCAGCACCAAGAGACTGTACACGACAGGATGGAGCAGCAGAAAGTAGATTCTCCAAATAAAGATGATACGGTGAGCTTGGACCATGTAGAGCAGCCTCTAGATCAGCCTGTAGATAAATAGAAAATTATTGTCAAGAATATGTTCTACATATATAATTAAACACATCTGTACAGAATTTTACATTATTGAATATAATACCTTTGTTTATGGAGTCTGTGTTATCTCAATTTTTAAATTTTCAATGTCTTTGCATTTTATTGATCTCTCTCTTCTTTTGAGCACCTGCAAAAAAGCAATATGAAACAATAGGGTAAAGTAAACTAATAGCAGTGCTTAATGAGACTAGGATAAGTCACATGGTATACCTTCTTATTGTTGTAGGTAAATAAAAAGTCCTTTGAAATAGAACCTTCTGTCTCAAATAGAATGTCATTGCGCAATTGAGCTAGGGAGCAACATTGTCTTAATGTGATATTGACTAGCACATCACCATTCTCAACAACATCAATATCAAGAAGTTTATTTTCTGCACCAAAAGAATCTTCATCTTGATCCATTGGGACTAGTTTTGTACCTAGCATTCGACTGCGCTTATAATAAAAAGAAAAAATGAAATTTTGTGATGCAACCATGTACTTCATCTGCATAGAAGGTTGGACAACCTCACAAAACACTGAACTACATGTCTTCTTATCCCAACCTTTATCCAAAAATTGTGGCATGCATGCCAGACTTGTTGCTTTAACTGTGAACATTGTTTTTGAAACCTTCACTGGAAAGGTATTAAACAAGTCTACAAAAACTGTGAGAGGCATGCATAAAGAAATTTTTATTATCCTTGTGGCAATATTAGGCCTCAGAGCTTTCTGTACTTCTTTGAAAAGCTTGGCTCTATATGCCTCTGTAACACTAAAATGTGGGAGAGGCCAATCCACTGAATTCCATGCCGGAAGGTCTTGTTTTCTTAACACACCATGTGTGTTTGCATTGTCCAGCAACTGATAAAAATGATCAGTAAAAAATATACCGGATTGAGCTAGCTCTGTTGCACATCGACCTTGGTATTGTTATTCTCCTATCGATCCATGCAAAACATCTATAAATCCCAGAATACAATCGATGTTTTGCCATGTCTCATACGATGAAGGGTATAAATCTGAAATAAAATAACACAAGAATATCAATAAGCAAAGAAAGAAAGCTTTGTCTTAAAAATCCATGCACCTCATAAAGAACAAAACCACAATAGAAAAATATACAATTAGGCCTGTGTTGCGGAAGATCATTTGGATAGTCTCGCAAGACAAGTTCTTTATGCATGTACACATGCTGAATCAAAACTTCTTTCACCGATATCTTCCCTCTGGTGATTTTAAAATCTCGTACTCTTCCCTTCCATGATGCCAAGAAAATGTTTTTTGTCTGGGGTCTCTTTCTTTTACTAGGTTGCATGAGCACCCATGCTCCTTTCGAAACAGTAAACCTTTCCCAAGTTCCTTCCGTTTTGACTGTACTTAAATTCTCTACCGAAGAAATAGAAGAAGCAGGTCGACGGGGTAAGGATGTGTGGTATAATTCTGCCTTCATAGCATTATCATCCACAGAGCGTCTTCCACAAGAACGACTATAGTTTTTATTCACCATGGATACCTTGTGAATCTGTAACCACAGCAAAGTAATGTAAACAAGATAACAAAGTGAAGTTTCAAGAAAGAGAAAGTGGGCAGACAGATAGTTGACAAGAAACATCTTACTCTAAGCCAAACAGGATCAAGGGAGAAATTTTGGAAAAGAAGAGGTTGCTGCACAATGAGGCAGTGGTGTAGAATGGTAGACCTTTCGAAGGAAAGGCAGCACAACATTTCAAAGTTCAAAGGAAGGTGGAAGCGGGAAGGCCCTTGTCAGAGAAAATGTCAGACTAGATTCTATCTTCATGTCCAAAGATCTTATGAGAATAAAAAACCAATCTCCACATTAATGTAGCACGCTTGTACCTACATAAAATATTATTTCTTTTATCTATTTTCTTTTATTTTTGTGAATTTCCAACGTTACGTTGGCCCTCTGTTCATTGGTTGAGAGCTTATTTTTCCAAACCGTAAAAGGCCCCAAAATGAGCTCCCTTTTTTCCTAATGTAGACCATGGCATCGAAGTTATGCCAGGATCAAAACCTATAAGCAAACCTGCTTATAGATTAAGCCACTCCGAGGCACAGGAGGTGGAAAAACAATTGACGAAATATTTGAACAAAGGCTTTATTCGGCCTAGTTCAAGTCCGTGGGCATCGCCTATTCTTCTGGTAAAGAAGAAAGACGGATCTATGCGGATGTGCATAGACTATAGGGCTCTTAATCAGATAACGATTAAGAACAAGTATCTGATGCCACGCATGGATGAGTTGTTTGATCAACTCTATGGATCGAGATACTTCACAAAAATAGACCTGAGATCTAGGTATCATCAGGTTAGAATAAAAGCAGAAGATGTTGCGAAGACAGCATTTAGGACCCGTTTCAGGCATTTTGAGTTTTTGGTTATGCCATTTGGGCTAACCAATGCTCCAGCGACGTTTATGATGTTAATGGACAGTATTTTACGTCCATATCTCGGAAAATTCGTAGTAGTTTTCTTAGATGATATTCTTGTGTACAGTAAGACACAGAAAGAACACATAGAGCATTTGCGTCTAGTGTTCGAGTTGTTGAGAGAACACAAACTATTTGCAAAGAAGAGCAAATGTGAATTTTTTGAAACAGAAATTCACTACCTTGGCCATATTATATCCGCCGATGGTACGCAGATGGAGCCAAAAAAAGTAGAGGCTATTCTTAAATGGCCAGCGCCGAAGAATCTCGAGGAACTGTAGATTTTTCTTGGCATGTCGGGGTTCTACCGACAGTATGTGAAGGACTACGCGAAGATCACAGTCCCGTTGACTGACTAGTTACGGTCAAAAACATTAGTTGGGGAAGCCCAGCAGAAGAGCTTTGATAAGCTCAAGGTGACCGTATAGCAGCTGCATCTATTTTGACTATTGTCGATCTAAATGAGACGTTTGTTTTGGAAACAGACGCTAGTAATGAGGTCATTGGGGCTGTACTTATGCAAAGGGGACGCCCAATTGCATTTGAGAGTAAAAAGTTAGATCGTGTGCAGCGTAACTACTCGGCTTATGAGCGAGAGTTACTAGCGATAGTTCATGCACTGAAAAAGTGGAGACACTATTTATATGGTGCTACTTTTGAGGTCCGGACGGACCATGAAAGTCTGAAATGGCTTTCAAGTCAAAATGAACTGAAGGGTAGAAAAGCTCGGTGGGCGGAGATTCTACAGGAGTTTGACCTTCAGAAAGGTAAGTATAACGTGGTGGCAGATGCACTTAGTCGCATGCCACAGATTAATTAACTTAGTTTCACAGTCTTCAAGAATGATTCTTGGAGTCACTACGTGGTTTATGTGAGCACGATCCATCTTTTACAGAGGTCTGGCGCGCTGTACGCGTACGCACTTCTTCACAGACGCGACCACCTCCCTCATTGGCACATATTGCTAGTCCAGAGAGACTGGCCGAAGGTGCAATAGGAAGGGAAGCGAGAGTTAGTCCGGAGAGACTAGCCGTGTCTTCTGGGTATAGTTTGGAGCCGGAGAGCTCTGACATAGGCGCTTCATCACCTTTGACTGCCACGGCTTCAAAGGGGAGTGACAAACTTTGTCGGGGGGAGAAATATGCTAATTACTCCATTGACGACGGGTACTTACTCTACAAGGGTAGAATATGTGTACCAACTATTGGTGACTTTCGGGCCCAAATTCTTAAAGAAAGTCATGATAGTCCAAGTGCGGGTCATCCTAGGATTCAGAAGACCTATGCACTAGTAAAAAGACAGTTTTATTGGCCTAGTTTGTTTAAGGACGTCCAGACTTATGTGCTGAAATGCAGTAAGTGCCAGGTCAATAAACATGAACGTCTTAAGATTGGAGGACTACTCCATCCGCTGGAGATTCCTCAAGGGAAATGGGAAAGCATTTCCATGGATTTCATTACCGGTTTACCCAAGACGAGTCGAGGGAATAACTCGGTGTGGGTGGTAGTGGACAGGTTAACTAAAATGGCAAAGTTTATTGCCACGAAGAAAACTGTAAAAATGCCAGAGTGGGCAAAACTCTTTATTGAACATCTCTACAAGCTATATGGCATGCCCGTAGATATAGTGTCGGATAGAGATAGAAAGTTCAACAGTCATTTTTGGAGGGAAGTCTTCAAAAAGTTGGATACTACTCTGAGTATAAGTACGGCAGATCATCCGGAGTCTGATGGTCAAACTGAAAGAGTTAACCAAATTCTAGAGGATATGTTGCGTTCTTATGTTAGTAAGAAGCAATCTAATTGGGAAGAGTACTTGCCCTTATTGGAGTTTGCTTATAACAGCTCCAAACACTCAGCGACTGGATTTACACCATTCATGTTAATGTATGGATTCCAGCCGAGATCTCTGATGGCTGTAGGCCTAGAAAAGGAGAAGATTCAAACTGTTAAGGATTTCCTTGAAGATATGAATGATATGCTCAGAGCCGCACGTGAGAGCATTCGTAGCGCTTAGGATCGCGCTAAAACTTATGCAGATAAAGGACATAGAAAGGTGACCTTTGCAGAAGGTGACTTTGTATTCCTCAAGGTTCCTGCGCAGTCAGAAACCATGAAAACGGGAAATTGTAATAAACTTTCTCCGAGATATTGTGATCCTTTTAAAATCCTTAAGAAGATTGGGGACGTAGCATATAAACTTGAGTTACTGGAGAGTTCTCAAGTCCATCATGTCTTCCATATGTCAGTAAACTGAAGAAATCAGTTCACGGGTTAGAGAACGCAGTTTCTCGAGAGACTTTGGTGGACTTGATAGAGCCACCAAAGATACCACATGAACCTAAAAAGATTCTAGGGTATCGTGACAGACAAACCTGACATAAAATGTACCAAGAGGTACTTGTTAAATGGACAAATAGGGATGAGGAGGTAGCTACCTGGGAACGCCGTAGTGCAATTTCCAAAAGGTTTTCCCAATTTGTTTTCGAGGACGAAAACTCTTCTTAAGGGGGGGTAATGTCACGTAGGCTGCTGTAACGCCAGTGATGACCGACGGCAGACCGGATGGCCATGTCCGGGGTTCAGTGGGAGAGGACGTCCATGCGGAGTCATGGGCGGCCAGGCTAGTGTGGACGGCAGGCCACACACTATACAGCCTGGGGGATGAGGGGCAATCCTCATTCTTCCTCTATGGCTGGGTGGTGAGCCAGAGACCGTCCCCTCTCGTGGTAACGCCCGTAGTGGCGTTACGGATATCTAACAGAGAATATAGTAAATTGACTAGGTTTAAGGGTATAAATAGCAAATAAAGATGTAAATTAAGTTTTTTAATAAGTTTAGATATTGAGGGTGCAAATCTATTGAAATTTTGATAGTGGATGAGTACATTTTTAGAGAGAGAGTAAATTATGCCAAATTGGAGAAAGAAAGTGTTATAAAATGACCTAGATGTACACAGGGTAAATTAATATTATATTTAAAGTAAGAATTAAATAGTTAGGGTTTTCTAACCAGAAGGAATTAAATTGAGACCTGATTTCTAGAAAGAGAAAGTATAAATCTAGAGAGAGAATAGTCTTTGTGTAGAATTGTGCATCAATTCTTGCACAAAAATTGATTATGAAAAGAGTAGGGTTAAGTTATGTTAATGCTAAGTATAAAGAAGATAAAAATAAGATATTTGGAAAGAAAAATGATATAAAATATAGAGAGAGAGATTAGAGAAAATTTTATCTTTTTATACCATAATGACAAGGAAAATTTGAGATCTTATGCTCTTTAGAATAAATTAATTCATTTATGGGCTAGTTGAGTTTGTTTGCTAATAAATCCTAAGATCATTAAGTATGTACATGATCTTTATGTGGCTGTGAGACCAAATAGGATTGTAGAAGAATAAGTCTATAAATTCACTTAATTACGCAAGACTAAAGGTATGTCTATGAAAGATACTCCAAGGATATGGAATGACTAGTTTACATTGGTCAAAACCATATTGAGAAAACAAGAACCCTAGAATTGGATAAAGTATTGTGATGGATGTTGAGTCCTGACTAAGGCCAAGGTTAATGGTCAAATTCTTGGAAAATGAGTTTGAGATTTGAATTTAGAGGAAGTTCTAATGTAGAAGGAATTGCCATGCTAGACATATTATGTGATAAATTATTGTTTTCACATGTATTAGCATTTTCTTATATTTTTTTTCTAAAGTAAATGTGCTATTTGGATTAACCCCTCTAGTACGGGGGGTGACCCTCACGGCGCTGGAGAATGTGGAGCATGTGGAGGTACCACATGGGTTGTTAGTCTATGTGAGTTACACTCAGGGTGGCTCATGTGATGGCCGTCTCATCGACTTGGACCTTAACCCTTCACAAGTCAAACATGTGGGTGAGCTTCCGGTATGTCTACAGGAAGGATGGGGTAGGTGGTCTCTATAGAAAAGGCAATGAGTGGCACGAGGAATCTATGTCCTCCATAGCATCATGATAGTAGATGAATTTGGCCATAGGCGAGGGAGTGGTACCATAAGGAGCCTTCATGAAGTCTCGGGTACTGGTGAACCTAGGGCATACGATGGGGAAGATATAATTATGGCAATCATTGGTTAGCCCGAGGATCAAGTCCATGGTGAGATGATGGTGGTTACCAAAGGGTTGACGAGATGAGACCATAGCGAGCTGACCACAATTACCGAGAGGTATCAGAAAGGAAGAACAATTTATATCAACATTTTATGTAATCGATATGTCTTTATGGTTTTTAAATGGATTTTGTTTCTTAATTCTTAATCTTTGATATTGTGATTGTGTGTGTGAGTACAAAGATCTTTATCGATGGTGCGCCTGATTCTATGTCTATGACGTTCCAGCTAGGGGGCTAGGGTGAGAAACCCTTTTGTACCTGAGCACAACCTAACTTTAAATTGAATCGGACGCTATGTGGTCGGGTGGTACCTAGCCCATGTGGTGCTGGATGGGGTTGGACATGGCCATTGGATTTGATAAAGAATTTATTGAATCGTCACCTATTTTGCACCACCTCCGAGGATAGTTGCCCCTCGTCAAGTTATGGATTTTGTCTACCATCATGGCATTCCAGCTAGGGAATATGTTAGGTCTATGCATGAGAGAGTCGCAAGAGCTCAAGTGAGAGTAGAAGAAGAGGTTGAGGAGTCATATATCATGCCCTAAGTTTTCATTAAGGCCATTAAGAAAAGGTGTTAATTACATAATTTACATCTATCCCCCCCCATGGATGTAGAGTTAGTGTCTTTAGATTTTCCTTGCTGTGAGACTATTTTTTGCTGACTTATTGTAAGCATAGTCCATGTACATTATTTGGCTTTTAGTTGATGGGATGAAACCACCTTACTTTTTGACCCCAAAAAGTTTTGAGTGAGCAGTGTGGTGATGACTTACGGAACTCTGGAGTCTGAAACCGATAGGCTTTGCAATAAATACAGCATTAATGCACCATGCCCAGTTAGTCAACTGCGCGTTGCAATAAATACACGGCCATGCAAACTGTGTGTATCGTTCTTCCCCAGGTCGTCGTGAGCTTGGCGCTACTGTAGCCTGTTAGCAAGCAGTCTTAGCACCATCGCCATGAAGCTTATTAGTACCTGCCTCTTTGTGATGCTTCTATTAGTGTCTCATCAGCCCATTAATTGCAAATTAGTGGACAGCTATGGTGGTAATCTCCTTCTCTTTTCTTTCATTATCGCCCATAATATTCACATCTATCCCTTCGTTTCTCTGACCATTATCGGCTTAATGACTTCGTTTCTCTGATTATCGGCTTAATGACTAGATGCTGGCAGCGGCCAACTTCAGTTTCCGCCGCCCTTGAACGTCTCGTGTAACAGCAGCGCTCCCAATCCGAGTGTAATCCAACATTAATTTTGCACCTTTGCCTGTAATGCATATATAACGTTGGATGGCATGCACTGTTGAAATTTCAAGTCTTTACACAGGACATCATCAAAGCCCCTCTAGAGAAGGCCTCTTAGAAAATAGGGTTGCAAGAGAAGGCCAGTATTTTGTGTTGGGAAGGTGGAGAGAAGGCCAGTATTTTGTGTTGGGAAGGTGGATTACTCCATTCGCTCATATAAATTACCCACGTTGGTTAGCTCACTCGCATTGAACCCCGTCCCTATAATGGGACTCAACCGTTCTATCAGCTAGACTACACACTCGAGGGCAAAAGGCCACTAGTTTAACAAATTCTCTAAATTCTAGATAAACATACACATTTAGTTAATTTTGGAAGGTCAAGCTAGTTTATGGCCTTCAAATTGAAGGTTGGGGTCTACTTTCAAATTTCACCTGTGATGGCATATCCCCTTTTTTTGAACTAATTCTTTTTTCTTTTGTTGATCATTCAGAACCACACCAACCATACTATTCATAACAGTGCTCGGCCCGGACCCACTGGACCCAACTGTTGCTAGACATTCATGGTCCTAATCTTATAATTTGTAATATCCTGGGCTACAAGTTATGGTCTTGGTTGTCTAATTTTTTAGAGAGGTAAGCTCTTCATTCACCACTTGAGCTAACAATGGGTTTGAGTACAACTACACCTTTACCCTTGCATCTTGTCTCTTCATTGATATGTCCCCTTAACCATCCTTTTTCTTTTTCTCTCCTCTCTAGTTGAAAATTTCCTTCAATGCATTCAATTGTTTCTTCCATATGAAACTATCTCATGTGCTAGCCATGGCAAAGCTGGTAACTACTAACAACTCACAATAGCATGCACCTAGTTGAATATTAATAAGTTACATCTTTTCACTACATAACGTGTCCTAAAATACATTATCTTTCAAATCATTTCTTTATTGAACACATAGATGCAACAATAAGTCATCAAAAAATGACTCACATCATGGGTAGTCGTTTCTTAAAATTTAGATTGCGGTCTAAAATTGGAGCAATTTCATGTTAGATTTCGTCATTCTGATCATTGTGAGCATAAAATGTCTTTCTTGAGTTTGCAATCACTAGCCACAAGAGGGTGGCTACTGTGTTAAGGTAGGCTACTATGCTAGATAGGCTGGATAAGTTCAAGGTGACCCACCGGGTCAACATGTTTCTCTCTTTTAAATCACTTTTAAAGTATCACTAGCAAGCAATTTCACACCAAGTTTTCTTACCATGGTCGCTGTGAGCAAATAATTATCTTTTTAAGGGTTCACATGTAGGTGGTGGCTACAATGTTGAGGTAGGTTGGATAAGGCCTAAGGTGACCCATTGGATGATGGGTCGACGTGTTCCTCCATCTTCAAGTATCACCTAAAAGAGCGAATACCTGGTTAATTTGCCTAGGGACATTTCATGTATCTACCTACACCTACTCCTTTAGTGTCTCATCTTTTTCACTTTCATGTAACTACACAAATCGACAACTATTCTTGGTGTTTTTTGACACGAAAGCTTACTACCCCTTAGAAAATCAATGACCTAATATCCATAAATTTTCTTATTTTTTATTTTGATAGTTGAATTGAGTGTGAAATGTGTGCCAGATGAGATGAGAATAAGAAACTTAGAATGTGAGAAGAGTTTAAAGCGAGTGTGATGCAAGGATGAGGAGAGTATATAACAAGTTCTTCAAGCTATTTTTATGTATTATAAAACTTTCATATTGAAATATCCTTTGTTCTTCAAGGGTGATGCAAGAGCGAGGAGAGTACATAACAAGTTTTGCAAGGGCGAGGAGAGTACATAACAAGTTCTTCAAGTGTGAATGCAAGGGTGAGGAGAGTACAAGTTCTTCAAGTGATTTTTATGTATTATATAAAAGTTTCCTATTCGAGTCTCCAAAAATTTTGTTTTTTTATTTTGATAATTGAATTGAATGTGAAATGTGTACTAGACAAGATGAGTACTATGAGTGTGAAAGAATTTAAAATGAGTGTGATGCAAGGGCAAGGAGAGTACATAACAATTTTTCAAGAAATTTTTACGTATTATAAAAGTTTCCTATTGGAATCTCTTCCTTTCTTCTTCCGCAAGGGCTATGTCTCCTTGGGTTATTTTATGTATTATAAAAGTTTCCTATTCGAATCTCCTTCATTCTTCTTCCACACAAGGACTATGGCTCCTTATGTTTACTCCTTCTCCAAGCTACTCAAGAATAAGAAGCACAATGAAGCATTCCTATGACACAAATAAGCCTACTATAATTTCCACCATTCTTCTCATCACATCCTCATATGTGTAAGTCCCATTCTTCCACTCTAACATGATGAAATTTCATCATACTCGTCGTTACTCAACCATGCAAGAGAATTCTACAAAGTTTCTCACATATTTTAAACTCCTTATAATGTTAATAAATAAAAAATGAGTTTAGTGTTTTCTTGAGAAAGCAGGGAATCAAGAGATAATTTACATGCAAGTACACTCCACAACGTATTGCAGAAAGGAAAAATAAGCACATTGCAAAAGTGACATGTGCCTTGATGTTTGAAAAGAATATGCAAGATTTTTTGGGGGAGAAGAAGTAGCGGCACAACTGCTATTTACATTATGAACAGGATCTTCATTGTAGCTATTCACGAACAGAAGTTTACATGCATAAAACCAGATATGTCTCACTTGAAAGTGTTTGGATGTATTACATATCTACATGTTCTTGATGAAGTGAGAAGAAAGTTAGATCCAAAGGTAGAGAAATCCATCTTCATTAGTTCTGCTTTGGAGAAAAAGGTTGTAGATGTTATAATCCTACCACTCATGAAGAAATACGAGTAAGCAGGGATGTTGCCTTTAATGAGTGTTGCCATATACATAGGTAGTGATGTGTGTGAACACACTTAGGACCGTCGGGGCACTTTTTCCCTCTTTAGGAGGTTTTTTTCCCCGGCTTGTATATACGCCCATCATACTACGGCTAACTTATCTTTTGTACATTGACACAATCTAATACACTTTTGTGTTGTGTGCATTCTTGCTTCTTCATCTCCAAGCTCTGTGTGCTTTCCTGCAACCCTAATTCCAACAATTGGTATCAGAGCAGGCATCGGCTCCCAGGGCTACGCCGCCAGTACCCTCCAACTCACGTTCTCCAATTTTGCATTTCAAGTTCTGCACAGGTGTTTTCGTCATTTTCTGCAGAAATTTCGACAGTGCAGTTTTTTGCAAAACAGGCATACGTATTCTATTGTGGACCGTGCTACATAGCACGAGTTGTTTTTTGTTCAGTCTTTGCTTCATTACAGGCAGCTTTTGCATCAGTTTCAGTCAGTGGCCATGGCTGATAACAGCAATGATGTATTTCGCATGTTGTCTGCTGAAGACAAACTGGATGGAGACAGCAACTACCCACTTTGGGCATACATGATGCAGCATGTTTTGGTTGCAAAAGGAGTGTGGAACATTGTGCAGGGTACGGATGTACGTCCAGGTTCTGTGGATGTAGGATCTGTTGAGGATGTTGCAGGTTCTAGCAGCTCTACTGTTGCTGCTATTTTACCCACTGCTGAACAAGCTTGTTGGGATAGTAAAGATGCGCAGGCTCATGCCTTGATTGTACTTTCTGTCAAACGTAACATCACCCCACATATTCGTTCAGCTAAAACAGCAAAACAGGCTTGGGATATTCTAGCTGGTTTGTATGCAGGTCGTAACGAGGCAAAAATCGCTTACCTGCGTAAAGAGCTAGAATTTGATTTCTGCAGGTGAGATTATTCCTGATCATTCTCTTGTGCAGACTGTTCTTGATGCTTTACCTGAGACATATCAAACTTTTGCTTCCACGTGGAGACTTCTTAATGAGGACAGACCTGATGCTATCAAGTATGATACTTTAGTCAACAAGCTCTTGCAAGAAGCACAGTCCAGGCAAAACAGGGCCAGGCAGCGTGCAGTTGATCAAAGATGCATTTCTGGCTAGTCGTGGGATAAAACACCAATGTACAGTGCCGTATACCCCTCAGCAAAATGGTGTTGCTGAGAGGAAGAACAGGTCACTTATGGAGATGGCACGATGTATGGTCAAGAGCCAAGCTTTGCCACATGCGTTTTGGCTTGAGGCTGTCATGTGTGCTGCATATGTACTCAACAGGTGTCCCACTAAGGCCTTGCAGTCTATTACTCCATACGAAGCTTGGCATGGCAGGAAGCCTTCTATTGGTCACTTGCGTGTCTTTGGTTGCTTGGCCTATGCTTTAGTGCCTGTGCAACAACGCAGAAAATTGGATGATAAGGCTGTCAAATGCATTTTTGTTGGTTACAGTGCTGAGAGCAAGGGTTACAGATTGTATCATCCGCAGTCAAAGCGTATCTTGATTAGTCGAGATGTTGTTTTTGTGGAAGATGCTGTGCAGCCCTTGTTATCATGTACCAAAGAGACAGGTGTGAGCTCACGGGATGTATTTGATACGTTGTTGCCTCTCTTTACAGGTGGGAATTCAAATGTAAGTCCTAATGAGGCAAATATTCAGCCTACGCAGATTTCAAACGACATCATAGATCAGCCTATTTCTGATGCAGATTTACAGGATGTAATTCATGAGGATAGGGCTGAAAATGAGCAGGCTAGAGGTATGCCTAAATGGTTGGTGTAAACCTTGCGTGATAGTAAGATTGATGCACCTATTACTAGTCGTACTCGTTCAGGTTTTCAGCATGCCTCTTATGCATCAGATTGTTATGCTTTGGCTGTGTCTAGTATGTGTGAAGAGGAAGAACCTCTTTCATTTGATGAGGCACAAAATTCAGAAAATTGGTTGGCTGCAATGCAAAGTGAATATGATGCTATAATGAAGAATGGTACATGGTCTTTGTGTGATTTGCCTATTGGTAAAAAGGCCATTGGATGTAAGTGGGTTTTTAAATTGAAACGAAAGCCAGATGGCAGTGTTGATCGCTATAAGGCTAGACTTGTTGCAAAGGGTTATGCTCAAGAAAAGGGCATTGATTTTGATGAGACATTTGCTCCCACTTGTTGTATGACTACCATTCGTAGCATTTGTGCATTGGCAGCTCATAATGGTTGGAATGTACATCAGTTGGACATAAAGACTGCATTCTTGAATGGAGATTTGCATGAGGAAATGTATGTATCGCAGCCTCGTGGTTTTGTTCAAAGAGGGCAAGAAAACAAAGTGTGCACGTTGAAAAAGGCTTTATATGGTTTAAAGCAAGGCCCACGAGCTTGGTATGAAAAGATACATGCATATTTGACTGCACATGGTTTTCAGAATAGTCCAACAGAAAGCACTTTGTATGTTAAACGTGTGGATGGTGTACATCTAAGCATTGCTCTCTATGTCGATGACATGCTGCTCACAGGACCAAATGAGAGTCATATTGCTGATTTTAAGGCCTCTTTTGAGATGTCAGATTTGGGGTATTTGCATCATTATTTGGGGATACAATTTAAGCAGTGTGATGGAGGTATTGCTTTGTGTCAAACAAAGTATATTGAGACATTGTTGCGGAGATTTGGCCTTGAAGACTGCAAGCCTATTGCTACTCCAATGGAGACAGGTTTGAAGTTGAGTCTTCATGATGCTAGAGATCACTTTGATGTCACACTCTATCAGACAGCTATTGGTTGCCTCATTTATGTATGCATTACGAGGCCAGACATTCAGTTTGCAGTCTCACAGGTGAGCAGGTTTATGCATAGCCCAGGGTCTCAGTATTGGAAGGCAGTTAAACGCATCTTTCGCTACTTGAGTGGCACCATACATCTTGGGTTGTTTTATCCCAAGGGGGGATCGTTGCCGCCAGATTTACATGCTTTTTCGGACTCAGATTGGGCTGGTTGCTATGACACAAGAGTGTCCACAAGTGGTTTTTGTTTCATGCTCGGTAGCTCATGCATATCTTGGTTGAGCAAGAAGCAACCTACTGTGGCCACTTCTAGTTGTGAAGCTGAGTACAGGGCAGCTTTCACAGCTACGGTTGAGTGTGTGGCTCAGACGGCTTATGGCTGACTTGGGTGTTGGACAGGAGTCTGCCACCTCTATCTTCACTAACAGTCAGAGTGCATTGGCAGTTGTGAGAAACCCAGTTTTTCATGCTCGCACAAAGCACATTGAGGTGCATTATCACTATGTCAGGGAGAGACTCTCAGCAGGAGAGATCAGCTTGACCTATGTGCCAACACAGGACAACCTCGCCGATCTTTTCACAAAGGCGCTTCCTCATGAGAAGTTCGAAGCTTTCCGCAAAGCTTTGGGCTTGCTTCCCTTTGTGGATTGATCTACTTCGGGCATGGCACTCCCCTATACATGAGTGCCAGCTCTCGTTCACACCATCACTCCCAGGGGGGATTTGTTGCCATATACATAGGTAGTGATGTGTGTGAACACACTTAGGACCGCCGGAGCACTTTTTCCCTCTTTAGGAGGTTTTTTTCCCCGGCTTGTATATACGCCCATCATACTACGGCTAACTTAACTTTTGTACATTGACACAATCTAATACACTTTTGTGTTGTGTGCATTCTTGCTTCTTCATCTCCAAGCTCTGTGTGCTTTCCTGCAACCCTAATTCCAACAATGAGATAAGTAGTTAGACTAGTGAAAGGCAATGGAAGATGCAGATGTAAGAAGTAATGATGATGCCTCACATGTAGAGAAATAATCACATGTGCTTAGTGAACCTACTAGTGGATCCACTATTAGTCCACCATGCACTAGAGAAAATTCAGGCTCCAAATGCACCCTTTTAGAGCCCATTAAAATAATATAAGGCCAGCCAATGAGAGTCCTTAGATTCTAGATCCATGTAACATGGATCTTTTTTGTGGCATAAAACCCAAAAATAGAAGAATGTCATGCTTGAATACCACCTACCAAAACATATGTCAGAAGGAATATCAAGAAAAGAGGTCAAATTGTTTGAAAGCTAGTTTGATTGAATACTTTCTCCACAATTTGAACTTAATTCTCTTCGTTTCCTGCCTCTCTTATAGCGTCACTTATTTTCGCCATATCTTCCTCATCTCTTCTTCTCTCAATCTCTTTTTTATTCCATCTTAATAGTCTAGTAAACTTCTTTAAGCTATGTTTGCTAATCATGATTTCTTTGTGATTTTATTTTGTTTGTTATGTTCATTAATCTTCCTGACCATGATGTCATTTGTGAAAACTTACAGAGTTATTTGTCAACTCAACTACAAGGAAAACGAAGTGTAAAGTTCACAACATTTCTTTAAAGTTTTATTTTCATTATTTAGATTGTTAAGCCCAACGAAACTGTAATAATGTTCTATTTTCCCTTTGTAGATGATCTCTAGGAGAAAACACATATGTAGCATTGAAAGTGTGGAGCTTTTCAATAGGAAGGATGCTAATGGCAGCTAGATCCCTTAGTGGTTCAGGTAGTTAGACTAGATCACGATGCGACCCAACACTTGAGGAGCATTCAAAGTAAAACGAAAAGACATTGGTGATCCTAATAAGCATTGGAAAGGTGGGATCGCAGATATCTTGCGGGGGCAAATGGTGCAATCAAGGTCCTTGTGCAGTATGTTTATATGCACATGGACATAATGCTACATCACCAAGATGAAAGTACAATGAAAGTACAAGATCTAAGATAAATAGTAAGATTCAATAAGTAGTCTTTGTTTTTTGTGTTCAATACTGAATTGTATTGTGCTCTATAGCTAAGAATTGAAATTTTCTACAGCATTATATCCATCAAATGTGGAGGAGTGGCAGAATGCAGAGTGCATCAGTGGAAGAATCAATGTCTTCCATATAGAGATAGACACATTGCTATATGATAACCCACCCAACCATTTAGTAGCACAGGGAATCTTTGTTTATAATTCCATGTATGTTTTGGCTAATGCAATTGATAATTTTGGTAGCCTGGAGTCTATCCCACTACCACCATTGTCTTGCCAAGAATGGGTTTGTTCTTGCACAGACATCATTGCAGCATACAAGAATAAGATAAGAATAGATATGCATGCATCAATGAAACCATTAGCAGGTTCTAAGGACATCCATTTGAGTTGGTTTATACCATTTAGCACCTTTGCACAGATGTTTGCATCATGTGAGGGTGTCAAGAATGTAAATTTAAAATATCAAGTGATGTCATTTTGAGCATTCTCATTTCATAGAAAATGCGGGGAAGCTATGGTAAAAATTTTATCATTAGAAAATGAATTTATGCATAATAAATTTTATGCTAAAAGTGGAGTTTGAGCATTATTCATTTACCATAAAAATAAAGAAGGTTATGCACAAATTTTTCTAGATTCATTCAATTTATGAGAATTATGAAAAGGATTATGAAGATAATTCATTTAGATAAAAATGAATTAGTATGTGTGCATAAATATTTTATGCTAAAAGAGGGATTTTCATGATATTTTATTTTGGGAAAATAGAGAAAAGAATGTGAAAATATTCATAGGAATGTATCGAGAAAACATGGATAAATTTTAATCAGAAAGAGGAATCATGAACACATTTAAGTTTTGGAATTATGAAGTATACGACTAGATTCTCGAAAAATAGAATCTTGAGTACATTCTAAAATTATAAACAGGAAAAGAATTTCCCAGAAAAAGACCAGGAACACGCTTACTTGGATGAATGTAAATACTTGTGTGACTGGCTCATTCCTAGATTCCCTAGAAAAAGATTCTAGAACTTTTAAAAGGATCAAGGATCCAAAAGTGAACAAAAATTTAGACTTAATTGAATTGAGTCGAGAAAAAGTTACCTTTAACTAAGCCAAGTAATTGGCTAAGACTTAGAAAGTTCTGTCAGTATAAAAAGTAGAGTAACTGTACTCTTAACATGGTTGATTGTGGAACAAAAAATTTGATAACTAGATCAAGGAAAGTTGATCATCAAACTTGATTCGCTCAAAGCGAAAAGAGACCATCTTGTTTGTAGAAATCGGAATGATGTGAATTAATGTGGAATGTGTGGAGTGATGTGGATTGATGTGTGGATTGATGTGGATTGATGTGGAATGATGTGGATTGATGTGAGGATTCATGTGAAGTGATGTGGATTGATGTGGATGATGTGTGGATTGATGTGGATGATGTGTGAATTGATGTGGATTGATGTGGAGTGATGTGGAGTGATGTGTGGATTGATATGGATTGATATGGAGTGATATGGATTGATGTGAATTGATGTGGAGTGATGTGGATTGATGTGGATGTTGTGTGGATTGATGTGGATGATGTGTGAAATGATGTGGAATGTGTGGAATGATGTGAAGTGATGTGGAATGATGTGGGATGATGTAAATTAATGAGGAATGATGTGAAATTATGTGGAATATGGGATGATTCACCCTGGCGGATCGTTAATAGTGATGTGGAGTGATGTGGAGTGATGTGGATTGATGTGGATGTTGTTTGGATTGATGTGGATTGATGTGTGAAATGTGTGGAATGATGTGGATTGATGTGTGGAATGATGTGTAGTGATGTGGAATGATTTGGGATGATGTGAATTAATGAGGAATAATGTGAAATGATGTTGAATATGGGATGACTCACCCTGACGAATTGTTAAGAGATTATCCAAAGAGAAATATTAAGGAATGATATGAAATGATGTGGAATATGGGATGACTCACCTTGGCAGATCGTTAAGAGAGCATCCAAAGAGAAATTATGAGAAATGATATGGAAAGATGGGAATTTTGCTTGGAAACTGTATTTGCATGTGAAACCTATTTTTTAAAGATTATTTTACATCAAGAATGCTGGGGAAGCATTTTGACTATCTTATGGAATGAGGTCGTAGGGACCTAAGTGGCAAATGTTACAACAGCCCTGTTGGTGAGTGACAGAGAGTCAAAGAAGGACGTCTCGTGTGGCAAGGTCAGGGGTTTTGTGAGTGTGTGTGTGTGTGCTTGCAAGAGCTCAAGCTCTCTTCCCCCCTGCATCTTTTCATGGTATCAGAGCCTGGTTCATGCTAAGGGCTGAGCTACAAGCAAGAGAACCACAGGAAGCGGTACGAGGGTAAGAGCTTCAACTACTCTTCCCTATTTATGTTGGTGACTACACCCTTGTCGAGAGCTCTACGGGAGGCACCGGCAAACGATCTCTGATTGAGGAGCTTTCTTCGCGGGAGTAAAACTATCGGACAAAATTTTCTGGGCCGAAAATGCGTTTCGAGCGCGTTTGGACCTCCGTTTTTTAGAAAGTATGCAATTTCGAGCACTGCGGGTAAGTCATCGATTCTCTGCAGAACTCTATTTTAAGAACTGCAGGAAGACAAATTGACTGTGCAGACATTGTGGGTGCTACAAAGAGGTCTACAATTGCCATTGGGTGTATGTATGCACATTGAAGTCACTGATTGTGACATTTGATAGTACTACAGTACCGCTGCAAAAAATATAGCAGTTTGTGCAGAAAAACCAGAGTGCTGTTTCTGGTAAAATTGTGTGTTTGGCAAGATATCAAATGATGGGATAACCCAAATTGTGGCTGAGAAGCTTGATAAGAATAACTTCCATGCTTGGAGGTTCAGGTTGACGAATTTCCTAATGGGAAAAGGCTATTGGGACTACATAGAAGGTGAGCATAAAGAGGCACCAGAGATACCGGATATAAATCCGACTACTGCAGATGTGAGTTTAAAGACTGGAACCAAGGAGCCAGGAAGGTTATGTATTGGCTATCCATCAGTATACACAGGACATCATGATTGGGCACATTCAGGATGCCAAGTCCCCCAAGGAGGCGTGGGACACCTTGGTAAAGCTCTATGAAACAAATACCAAGGCACGTAAGATACAGTTGAAGAATGAACTTCATACTATGGAGAAAAAGAGCATGTCTGTGAATGACTATGCGCTGAAGATAAAGGGTATTGTGGAATCCCTTGCATCTATTGGTGTGTCAGTAGATGATGATGACAAGGTGGAAGTCTGTCTACGTGGTCTCGGGCCACAATACAAGGCATTCAAGACGTCCATTCAGACTCGGGAAAACATTCCCAACTTTACAGATTTGGTGTCTATGCTGATTATCGAAGAGAAGAGTTTGAGTGAAGACCAACATTCTTCACAAAGCAAAAATAGTTCAGAGCAACAGGCCTTCTACACGAGTTCAGGAAGAGGACGAGGTAGAGGAGGCCGTGGACGCAGTCAAGGAGGTGGCCGAACAGGTAATCAGATGGCCAGCAGCAGAGCAGCAACAACAACAGTCCCAAAATCAACAACAACAACAACACACAGGTGGAAGAGGCAAATTCAGAGGCAGGGGGAGTGAAAGAGGCCGTGGAAATTGGCAAAGGCAATATAATGATGCACGTGAATGCTATTATTGTGGTAAGCCTGGACCTATACAGGCAGAATGTTATAAAAAGCAGGCTGACATGCAAAATGGGAAAGTGCAGCAAAACAACTATGCATTCTCAAGCAGAAATAATGAGGATAATGAAAGGTTGTTTGTTATGCAGCATGTCGTGAATGCCATGTCTGAAAATGTTGATGCAGCACAAAAACATAATGTATGGTATGTGGATTCAGGCGCTTCGAACCACATGACGAGTCATGGGGAGTGGTTCAAGGAGATGAAAAACCCGGAAAGACCAGGTTTTGTGGAAACAGGGGATGACACAATTGCCCATGTTGGAGATGTGCCATTGTCTATATAGGATGGCAAAGTGAAGTACCTTGCAGATGTACTTCATGTACCGAACATAACAAAGAATCTGGTTTCAGTTGGCCAGATGATTGAGCAGGGTTTGCAGGTTCAGTTTAACCCTGATGGCTTTTATGTTGAAGACTTTAAAGACAAGTGCAGGTTGGTTGCAAAAGGCAACAGAGTGGGCAGAATGTTTACATTGAATGTAGACATGCTTGAAATAAGTGCTGCGATGTTTGCAAATGGTTCAGGAATTGTTGCAAACACAGACATTTAGCATAAAAGGATTGGACATGTAAATGTGCAGAGATTGAAGTCTATGCAAACAAAAGGAATTGTGACAAGGCTGCCAAAATTTAAAGTGGAAGGTATGCAGAAAATATGTGAAGCATGCCAATTTGGGAAGCAAACAAAGCATGTGTTTCCACGTAACAGATATGTGAGCAAAAATGCACTAGATGTTGTGCATTCAGATGTATGGGGTCCTACGAAGACCATATCTATGGGAGGCTGCAGGTATTATGTGACTTTCATTGATGACCACGCAAGGAAAGTGTGGGTATATTTCATGAGAAGAGTGAGGTGTTCACTCACTTTCAGAATTTCAGAGTTTTGGTTGAAAAGCAAACAGGGAAATATGTAAAGTGTGTTGAAATTTGAGCATAATGATGAGCTATGGTGGATCAAACACTAGAATCAACATAATTAACAAAGTGATTAGCAAGTGATTAAGATGTAATTAGTGAATAATTAGCACATAGATTAATGTAGGCATGGATACTCAAAAACCAACAAATTCTCATTAGGGCTATGCCTCAATTTATAGAGTTTACATCAAGCATCTAATCCCATTGATTTCTCCATGATTCACTCCCAGAATATCTCCACCTTTTGCCTGATTCTCTCCACCTCTTCTCTTTTCCCTGAATATCTCCCAGAATATCTCCACACTCCTAAATTCCCTCATGCTACCCATTATTCTCTCCCAGTAGATTCTTCTCACCTTTTCACAGGTTCTTTCACAATTACATATCCTCTTTTACAGCCTCTATCCAAGAGCTTGTTCCCACACACACCCTATTCACTTGTATATTTCAACACCTCCCCTCAAGTGAATAATCCTAGCACTCCTGGACCCTGTATCAAGTTTCCCTCTTACTTGATAGCCCGCGACCAGTGCCTCAAGTCCCTAAACTCCATAGTCCTTGACACTCTCTCTCTCTATGTGTCCAAGGCTACTATAAGTGCCCGCGACCTTGACTAAAGTGCTCACATATACATCTACCACTTGGCCTACATCATCAGTGGCTCAGAGGTGGTTTTACTTTATTGGGACAGGTTACATTGGGTTGTGGGGTCTCTCTCTCTCTCTCTCTCTCTCTCTCTCAGAAAAGATGATCCGACTCCACTTCCCTTGGAGCCTCCATGAAGTTTGCCGATGTCGTTCCTTCTTCACTGGGTTTGCTGTAGCAGTCTCTCGCCATGTGTCCTGGCTTTCCACATTTGTGGCAAGTGAAGGTCCTCCCTCCTACTCTGCCATATGACATGTCATGGTGAATGGTTTGAGCATATGAAGCCTATGGATGTAAAAGGCTATGTGGAAACAGGTGATGATACCCAGCATGTCATTACACATGTTGGAAGTGTACCATTGGTCATGCACAATGGTCAGACAAAGTCTATGTCAGATGTGTTGTATGTGCCTTCGATCACTAAAAGCTTGGCCTCAGTTGGTCAAATGGTGGAACAGGGATTACAAGTTCGTTTCAAAACGAGCATGGATGCTTTGTTGAAGATTTCAAACATGGATGTAGAGTGATTGCTAAAGGCAAGAAAGAAGGCAGATTGTTTAAGCTGGATGCTGGAATTCCTGAGTTAAAATCAGCCATGTTCTCCAAAAGTAAAAATGTGGTACAGGACATTGATATGTGGCATAAGAGGATTGGACATGTCAATATACAGAGATTAAAGAACATGCAAACAAGAGGCATTGTCAATGGATTGCCTAGGTTCAAATATGATGGACATATGCATGTTTGTGAAGCCTGTCAGTTTGGAAAGCAAGCAAGGTTGAGGTTTCCTAGAGAAGGAAATATGAGTAACAGGCCACTTGAGATAGTACACAGTGATGTATGGGGTCCTACACAAAACCCATCTATCAAAGGCAGTTTATACTATGTTACATTCATAGATGATTTCAGCAGGATGACATGGATATACTTTCTCAAAGAGAAGAGTGAAGCGTTGGAAAACTTCATGGATTTCAAAGCTTTTGCAGAAAAGCAGTATGGCTGTTGGATTAAATGTTTGAGGACAGATGGAGGTGGTGAATACACCTCAAAAGCTTTTGAGCATTTCTTGAGGAAGCATGGAATAAGAAGACAGTTGACTTGCAGGTATACACCTCAGCAGAATGGTGTGGCTAAGAGAAATAATAGAGTCATATGTGAAGTGGCAAGGGCGATGCTCAATGAAAAGAGCATGCCATATTACTATTGGGCAGAAGCATGTGCTACTGCAGTGTATATACTGAACAAAACACCTACAGCAGCCATTCATGGAAGCACGCCAGAGATGCGGCTTACAGGTTACAGGCCAGACATTGGACATCTCAAAGTATTTGGATGCATAGCTTATGTACATGTGCCTGATGAAAGAAGAAGGAAGTTGGATCCTAAAGCAGAGAAATGTGTATTTGTTGGATATGCACAGGATCGAAAGGCATACAAATGTTATAACCCTCAAACTAGACAAGTGGTCATCTCACGAGATGTGGTGCTTGATGAGCTTGCTAGTTGGTACAAAGCAAAAGATGAGGGAGTCATTGAGTCACTTGAGGCTGATGTGCCTGTGAACTTGCCACAAGCAAGTTCTAGTTCTACTACTATGTCTGGGCCAGCAGCAAAAGCTGAGAGTAGCAGTGTACGTCCATGGTCAGGACGTTTGAGGCATGAGAGTGTGAGCACTGGGAGTAGTGCTATGGATAAAGGCAAGAAGAAAGTCGAAGGAATTGGAATCACAGGTTATGAGTCATCTAGTTCAGAGAGTTTGGATGAGGAGCTTGGCATACCTGTTTTACGCACACCTAGTGCTAGACAGGATAGATATGTGCCACCACATGCTAGAGTTACAGGTGTACAGAGTGACCCGCAGGCATTGCGGAGATCCCAGAGAGTCAGATATCCTGTTGACAGATTGACATATTGAGATTTTGCTATGCACTATGCATATATGACATCTATGGTGAAGCATGTGGAACCTACATGCTATACAGAGGCTATTGGAGAGCATGTATGGGAGAAAACAATGGATGTAGAGATGGACGCATTGGTCCATAATGATACATGGGATTTGGTCGCATTACCAAAGGACAAGAATGTTATTGGATGTAAATGGGTTTACAAAGTGAAGTGCAAATCTGATGGTTCTATTGAGAGACATAAAGCAAGATTGGTAGCAAAGGGTTATGCACAGACCCATGGATTGGACTATGATGAGACGTTTAGTCCAGTGGCTAAGATGGGCACAGTGAGAGCAGTCATTGCGATGGCTGCAGCTAATGGCTGGGAAATGCATCAGATGGATGTCAAGAATGCATTTCTAAATGGAGATCTACAAGAGGAAGTGTACATGGTACAGCCAGAAGGGTATGTACACCCTAGATATCCCACTCACGTATGCAGGTTGAAAAAGGCATTGTATGGTCTAAAGCAAGCACCTCGTGCTTGGAGTGATAAGATGAGCAAATATCTTATCTCACTTGGTTTTTAGATTTCTACAGCAGATTCTTCACTCTATGTGAAGAAGACAGAGCATGGGATTGCTTTACTAGTCATCTATGTGGATGACTTGATTATCACAGGTGATCATGGTGCAGATGTGATGCATGTTAAGAAAGCTTTGAGTGGGCAATTTGACATGAAAGATCTTGGTCAGTTGAGATACTTCCTTGGAATTGAAGTGGTAAAAGATCATGCAGGTACTTGGTTAGTACAGCGCCAATATGCATTGGAAATGTTGGCAAAGTATGGCATGATAGGGTGTAAGCCTATGAGTACACCATTGGAGCAAAATGTGAAGTTGCGGGCTGATTATGGTGAGGAATTGGATGATCCTTCTATGTACAGGAAGATGGTTGGTAGTCTCATATACATGACTATCACACGCCCGGATTTGAGTTATGATGTGGGGCTAGTCAGCCAGTTTATGCAGAGCCCCAGGAAACCACATTTGGATGCAGTGAGATGCATCATGAGATATGTGAAGACCACAGCACATTATGGTTTATTTTATGAGAGTGGTAAAAGCTTGGACATACATGGCTACACAGATGCTGATTGGGCAGGTAGCGCATATGACAGGAGGTCTACTAGTGGATATGCTTTTACACTTGGAAGTGCCGTGGTGAGTTGGAGTAGCAAGAAGCAACCTACAGTTGCTTTATCCACAGTACAGAGGTTGAGTACAGGGATGCAGCCATTGCTACTTGTGAGGCTATATGGTTAAAGAGTCTCTTGACAGATTTATGTGAGCCTATTGATGGTAAAGTTGTCATTCATTGTGACAACATGAGCAGTATACAGTTGGCAAAGAATCCAGTGTTTCATGCGAGGACCAAACACATAGAGGTCCATTATCACTTTGTCAGAGAGAAGGTGCTGGATGGTACAGTTGATCTTCACTATGTGAAGATTGATGAGCAGGTGGCAGACATCTTTACGAAGCCACTTAGCAGGGAGAAGTTTGAGTACTTCCGGACTATGTTGGGAGTGCATGGGATGAGCTTGAAGGGGAGTGTTGAGAGTCTTGATATCCCAAGCTCATCTACATCTTCATCGGCTGTACATCATGAGCTTGAGAGGGGCTGTTGAGATTCAAGCTCAATGTCAGTGTGAGCCAGCTATGCTATGTGCTGGCAGATTAGGTAGGAACATGTGTGAGACATAAATGACCGCGTGTCCAGCTGGTCATAGTGTGTGGACATTAGCTAGGGTTAGTAGAGTGTGGACACAACTCATTGTGTGTTGTGTGGATTATGGATTAGAGCATTATGCTTTGTGTGAGAGTGAACATGGCTTTCCTATATGGTTAGGGTTTGCAATATACATTAGGGTTTGCTCCTGTGTGTGTGTCTCCTCTCCCTCTACCGTTCTTTCAACAGAATGATCCCTAATTGGATCATTAACCCAATAATGGATTGAATCATCAATATTCATGAAATATATAAACTAAAAGCATAGAAAAAAACCATTAATTTGACCTCAAGCATAGATTAATCTTGTATTAAGGAAAAACTTTATGAAAAGCTTCATTTGGATTGAGAATGGATCATGAGTATGACCATTTCTTGAGTGAGAGAGAGAAATTACATAAAAACCATTAGAATTAAGCATAAATAAAAATTTATGTAATTCTTTACTATTCAAAAACCATTCCAATTAAGCTTCTCAAGCTTGAGAGGGGTTGAGAAGAGAGAAGCATTGAGAAATTATAGAAAAGATCAAAATTCACCATTTACCTTACAAATTGCTTGATTCTTTGTTCACGGTAGAGGCCCCCAACCAATCAATTGGTTAAGTATGTTGATGGAGCCACCAATGGGGATTGAAGAAAGAGGGAAGCTCCAATTTCTTCAATTTGGAGAGAATTTTAGAGAATAGTAGAAATTAGCATTATTTCAGCATAACTCTAGTATAGTAAAGTTCTTCTTTTTTTTTTCAAAGGACTCATGTTCTATTTATAGGAGAGGGAAGCTCTAACCAAAGCTAACTGAATTCTAGAATTTTCCAAATTTAGTTTGGTTGAATTTGGACTAGATTTGGATCTAGTTTGGTTCCTTTTTTATTCGGTTTGGTTCCATTTTGATTTGGTTTGATTCAAGAGAGAGGAGAGATAAAAATATCACATTATTTTTTAGTTTAAAACTCATTCAAGTATGTGAAATATGCACCTCCTTTAATGGACTCCCCTTCCTTACATATGTGTCAAAATAGAATTATTATACCCAAAATATCTCATATTTTTAATATTGCTCATAGTTTTTTACTAATAAACCTTGTACATTTTCAACTCTTCATCTTATGTGAGAATTTACTCATTTTTGGATACCCAAAATATCTCATATTTTTTATATTTCTCATAGTTTCTTACTAATAAACCTTGTACATAGTCAACTCTTCATCTTATGTGAGCATTTACTCATTTTTGGGTATCTTCTTTTACAAATTGGATTTATCTCCTCCCTACACATGGATTGATGCTATTGGCCCATAGGAACCTTAATTGGACCATAATCTAAAAATTTCTGAAAATCTAGACCCTTAGGCTAAGGTCCTTTATACCCATTTCCAATAAATTCCAATTGCACATTGGAAAGTTCTTTTTGAATTTTTGTTTCATAGGAATTAATTTTAATAATATGAGAAATTTTTTTATCTAAAAATATTCAAAATCTGAATATTCTCTCTCTAGAATATTTTCTCTCTCTATGTCAAAATAGGCAGAGACAAGATCTTTTATATTTCTGAAGAGGGAATTGATTACAGGGGAATATGCTGGACATTTTGAGAGGCTGGGGAGGAATCTTACACCTGTACTCTTGTCTTTATGTTATGATGGTTGTAGAGAAGAAGTATGTTTTTAGTAGAAGAGTTCTTTTTCTTATAATATATACTCTTATCTTTATGTTATGTTTGTAGAGAAGAGAATAGAATAAAATTCATACATCCATCACTCTCGTGTGCTTGTCTGTGTGTTAACTTACAAGGGTCACAAACTCACCCTCTCCCCCACATTCTTCTCAATGCCTTCTGTTGCTATCCTTGGGTCTCCAACACACGGATGAGAGGCCTTGAGCTTGATTGATGTTTTATGGGTACGTTGACCCTCTGGCACTTACGTCATCCCCTTCCCTATAAGTGATATCAAGCGGCTTGCAGATGGGAGGAGGCAATGTCATGAATTCACTGATAAGATTGAGATTATTCCCCCAACCAACATGCTCAATGCATCTATGTTATCTTTGTCTCCCATTCTTACATCATTTCCAAAGCGGCACTTGAACTATTCCTATTTCTTTTTTTGCTTCTTTGACACCTCAGAGTGGGGATTCCCCCTTATGAAGGGGACACCTATTTCACATGTGTGGTGGAGTTTTAAATTCTCAAATATTGAGATATTTCATCTCTCCTCTCTCCTAATTCAAGTCTAGTTCCAAAAAGTAAGCTAAACTAACCCAAAAATGGTCAAAATTTGACCAAACTGATCTGGAAAATTCTAGAATCAGTTTGCTTGGTTAGAAGCTCACTTTTTCCTGTAAATAGAAGCCTCCCCCTTTGTAGAAGCTTAATAGTGTTTTATGCACTGTTACTCTACTCCACCCCCAGAGCCAAAAACAGTGAATTTATTAATAATTCATTAATTTTTGACCTTTCGATACCTCGAATCTATCTGGCATTCTTGAACTCTCCCAGAGTCAGGATATGATAGCCTTTGCATTCCAGCACCTCATCAACTCTGCTGCTACTACGACCGGAGTAAGCAGAGTGAGACTCGCACGTCATTTTGAGAGTCTTTACTTTCCTGATCCTATTGAGCGACGTCGGTATATGTGGTTCTTTGGAGGACGATGTATTAATGTCAGTACCAGTCAGTGTCAGAGGCTCAGGCAAAATATTTCCTTAGCCATGATACTGATTGTTCAGCATGTTCAACTCTTTGATCATTCACCTAGGAACTTTAGAATTTCATGCCGAGTTTTTAGGCTTCTTAGCCGCTTTATCCCTAGAAGTAGAATTACAGCACCTCTTTCTGTAATGAATCGTGTGTACCATGGCATGTCTCCTTTGCAAGTTCGCTTCTTTATGCGTACGCGATTGAGGCAGTGACTTTGGAGTCGTGATGCTCTATGTATATATCGAAAACGTTTGATAATAAACGATGCTTTGCAAAAAAAATTTAAATTATTTTCATGATTGTGAATATGGTTAATAAAACTATCAAAGTAAATCTTGTTTCATGAAGTATGATGAAATATTTATCTGTTTAAAGAATAAATCACAAAAATTAAATAATCATGAATATGTTGTCAAAGTTAAGTTGATGAAAATCTCGTTTTGTCAGAATCATGAGGCGCGCGGCCCGTGCAAGGCAATCGGATCCTCTAACCGACGACGAAGAGTTAGGTCCGGATGTTCGAAAAGCCCTGCAGAGATCCCAACCTGGTCCCTTCAAAAAGGGTGAAGGAGAGAAGTGAAGTAGTGGAAAAGTGGATTGAGACTATGGAAGAATACTTTGATGTAACTAGCTTCTACAATGAGAGAAGCAAGATGGCTCTCGCCAGGTTAAAGATTGTGGAAACGGCCAGGGTCGCTTGGAGGAATCAATGCGAGACTAACCGTGTCGACCGGAATACCCAGACCTGGACCGATCTTAAAGCTTACCTCAAAAAGCTTACCTAGACCTGGACCGATCTTAAAGCTTACCTCAAAAAGAGGTTTTGTCCTCCGGGCTTCCTTGAAACTAAAATGAATGAGTTCTTGGAAGAACTAAAGTAGGACAGCTGGACAATTGAAGAGTAACATCAAGCTTTTGCCCTTCTCCTCAAATATTCCCCGCAATTAGATGAAGAGCAACTGATGGCTAGATTCATTCGAGGAATGAACAAGCCATTGGACACCTTAGTGAAGAATGCCAAACCTGTCTCAATGGCCGAAGCTGTAAGAATGGCAAAGGACTTTGCCAAAGCCTTTGTTAAGGTCCCGCCAAAGCCTGCACCCTCTAACTTTAAAAGATTCCAGACCCCGAGAAGTACTTCAAACTTTCCTCCCCCAAAGAGATAGCAAGGCCCAAATCAGAATCAAGATACTGGGAGATTCAGAAGCGAAGGAAGACCCTTCCCACCACACAAAACACTTTCTCAGGAGCCCCACCTCTTTCAAGGATTCAGAGGGATGAGCTCAGAAGTGAGAACCAGTGTTTTGGATGTCAGGGTTTTGGTCGCCAGCTAAAAGACTACCCAACTCCTGCCATGTCAAGGGGACAAGGGAGTCAAGGACACAGAGTGCTCAGACCAATCCCTTCGTAAGTATCAGTCAAATAAGGAGCCGTCTCGCCCAAATCAAGGAAATCCCAAGAGAACTCCAGCTCAGCCATCTGCCTGTATCCAGAGTAGCCTCAGAACTCCTTCCCAGAATTGTGGCAACCAAAGAGAAAGAGTTCCGCCTCAGATTGCAGCAACCACCAGAGCAGTCACAATAGTAAAAGTAGTGGAAGAGGAAAGAGGACAGATTTATGTAGCAATTAAAAACCAAGGACCAAATCGCCAATTCACCATCATCCATACTCCAGCTAAGTATCAGGGTAAGCCTTTTAAGCTTTTGATTGATTCAGGCAGTACTCATTCTTTCATTTCCCCAAGATGCTTGTGTAAGCTACTTTTAGAACAAAAATCAGGGAAACCTATGCAAGTTGAATTGGCCAGTGAGAAGATTCTTTTCATTCACCTTGAGACAGATCGTATTCAGTTCAATCTAGATGGAAATTTAACTAACTGTAAATTCAGAGTTATATCTTTGGGAGTTTTTGACGGGATCCTTGGAATGGATTGGCTCCACAAAAATCAAGCTGACATTCACTGTCATAATGGAGCCATTTCCTTCCATGACCTTCACGGAAATAAAGCTCAAGGAACCGGAATTTCAGGATCCCCAAGTCTATAGTTAGTAAAGGCTTCTAAGTTACTAAAAGGACTTAGAAAGAAGCAGCTCATTTATGTTGTCAAAATGAATCCAGTAGACACAAAGTTAAAAGCTAAAGAACCTGAATGGTTAAGTAATTATGACGATTTATTCCTAGCAGAATTAACAGAGATGCCTCCAATTCAGGAAGTAGATCATTGATAGAATTGACCCCCGGAGCTCAGCCAATAGCCTTGCGCACGTACAAAATGCCAATTCCTGAAGCCATCAAACTCAAGGAACATCTTAGACAACTATTAGAACAAGGGTTTGTAAGACCCAGTGTTTCACCTTGGGGTGCGCCAGTTCTCTTTCAGAAAAAGAAAGATGGAATGCTAAGACTCTATGTTGTCTACAGAGGCCCTCAATCAGCTACAGTTAAGAATAAGTATCCTATCCCCAGAATTGATGAGCTTCTGGACAGGCTGTGGAGCCCACATCTTCACAAAGATAGATCTCAAATCAAGGTATTATCAGATCATCAAGATTAATGAGCAAGATATCCAGAGAAGACAGCAATACTCGGTATGGGCATTATGAATTCACTGTCATGCCGTTTGGATTGACAAATGCCCCAACTACATTCAATTGCCTAATGCAAGACATTCTCAGGGAATGCTTGGATGATTTTGTTCTTGTTTTCTTTGATGATATTCTGATTTACTCAAAGAATGCAACTAACCACATGAAGCTCATGTCAGAAAAAATCTTGAGATTATAAGGAAGCACCAACTCTTTGCAAAAAAGGAGCAAATGCACTTTCTCTGCTGACCATGTTGAATATTTGGGCTTTCTCGTATCCAAAGATGGAATTTGCCGACCATGTTGAATATTTGGGCTTTCTCGTATCCAAAGATGGAATTTCTCCAAAGTCCGCAAAAGTTCAGGCAGTCATAGATTGGCCTGAACCAAAGACAGTGAAAGAAGTCAGAGGATTCTTGGGATTGACTGGTTGGTATAGAATTTTTATACCAAAGTATGCTCTCATAGCTTCCCCCCTGACTAATCTTCTCAAGAAGAATATCCCGTTTCAATGGTCTGCCAGGTGCTAGAGTGCTTTTGATAAGCTGAAGACCGCCTTGGTAACCAATCCCGTTCTGAAGTTGCCAGATTTCTCTCTACCCTTTGAGGTAGTAACTGATGCCAGTGGTTTTGCCCTGGGAGGTGCACTCATGCAGGAAGGTCATGCAGTGGCCTATGAATCCCGAAAACTCAGAACGCATGAGAGAAATTATGTTGTCCACGACCTCGAACTACTTTCAGTAGTATATGCCCTGAAGTTGTGGAGACATTACCTACTGGGTCAAAGATTCACTTTGATGAGACAGATCATCAGAGCTTAAAGTGGATCTTCACTCAGAAGGATCTCAACATGCGCCAAAGAAGGTGGATGGAGACCCTACAGGAATTTGATTTTGAAATCAAGTACCGCCCAGGCAAAGAAAATGTGGTAGCAGATGCCCTTAGTAGAAAAGCCTCCTTGCTTGCAATTACTGTAGTGTCAAATCCTTTGATTATTGAAGCAAGAGAGAAGATCATGCAGGATAGATTATTTGGCCCTATTGCTACCCTACTTATGCTAGAAAGCAAAACTCCATAGGAGTTGAACCGAGTTCAAGGGTACAGCGTGGATGATGGAATTATGTATTATAATCGCAGGCTATGCATTCCCAATGATGAGGGAACTAAGGGTCAAATTTTGAAGACAGCCTTATTGCAGGACATCCAAGTTTCATCAAAACCTACATGTCTATGAAGAAAAGCTTCTTTTGGCCTGGTCTAAAAAAGGATATACTTAATCATGTACGTCAATGTCTGACCTGTTAGAAAATCAAGGCCGAGAGAGTAAAAATGCCTGGGATGTTACATCCATTAGACATCCCCTAGATGAAGTGGGAATGTATCAGTATGGATTTTATTACTAGATTACCTTCAGTGCAATCAGGTTACAACTCCATCTTCGTGGGGTAGTTGATAGACTAACCAAAGTTGCCCATCTGATTCCAATAAAAGAAACCTACACTGCAGTGGATGTGGCCAGAGTGTTCCTCAAGGAAATCTTCAGATTGCATGGCCTACCTAGAAGAATAGTAAGTGATCGAGACCCCAAATTCACGTCAAGATTTTGGACTGCATTTTTCGAAGCGGAGGAACTTTCTTGGATCTCAGCACAGCTTACCACCCCGAGACCGACAGTCACAAAACTGAAAGGGTGAGCCAAGTAATCAAAGATATACTTCGATCATGCTGTGGCACGGAACCCAAGAAGTGGCTAAGCTATATGCACCTAGTCGAGTTCGCCTACAATGCTTCTTATCACCGAAGTATTGGGATGAGCCCTTTCAAAGCTCTGTATGGACAAGATTGCTTAACTCTATTAACTTGGTCTGACCCATTGATTAGGGTCGAGATGCCCAGACAGATGCTTGATAACATGGTGCAGCAGATGCAATCAATTTGCAAAGATATAAAAGCTACCCAGGATAGACAGAAACAGTATGCAGATAAGAGAGGACAGACAGATATACCAAGCCTGAATCATGTGCTTGATTGATGAAATCTTAACTTCTTCAATCCAAGGGCAGATGGAACTCCAACCTGAACAAATCCTTGATGTTTGAGAAAAGGTTCTCAGGAATAAAATTTTGAGAGAATTAATGGTTAAATGGAAGTTCTATCCTTTTGAAGATGCCACCTGGGAGAAAGAAGCCGAACTGTTGCGGGATTACCCCCAATTTTGCGAGATGAGGACATCTCACATTTTTCAAGTGGGAGAGAATGTAAGATTCCTCCCCAGTCCCTCAAGATGTCCAATATCTTCCCTTGTAATCAATCCCCTCTTAAGATTAATAAAAGATCTTGTTTTTACATATTTTGGCTTAGAGAGAGAAAATATTTTAGAGAGAGATTATTCAAATTTTAGATATTTTTGGATTAAAAAATATCTCTTATTATTAAATTCCCCCGAAACAGAAGTTCAAAAAGATTTTCAGAAGGTGCATCAGAACTAAATTATAATCTGTTCAAAAGGCCTTATCCTAAGGGTCCAGATTTTCTGGAAATTTTAAATTAAGGTTCTAAGGGACCAATCAGATTCATCCAAATGTATGGAGGAGATAAATTGAGGAGGAAATAAAGAAAATTTTCCCAAAAATGAGTAAATACTCACATAAGATGAAGAGTGGACTAAGGACCAAAGGAAATACTAAAATTGACACCTCAGAGGGGATTTCCCCTCATGAAGGAGGTGCCTATTTCACATGTGTGGTGGAGTTTTAAATTCTCAAATATTGAGATATTTCATCTCTCCTCTCTCCTAATTCAAGTCTAGTTCCAAAAAGTAAACTAAACTAATCCAAAAATGGTCAAAAATTGACCAAACTGATCTGGAAAATTCTAGAATTAGCTTGCTTGGTTAGAAGCTCACTTTTTCCTATAAATAGAAGTCTCCCCCTTTTTAGAAGCTTAATAGTGTTTTATGCACTATTACTTTACTTTACCCTAGAGATAAAAACAATGAATTTATTGATAATTCATTAGTTTTTGACCTTTTCCTCTTCAAAAGAATTGGTGGCCACTCGTGTTGCAAACAAGAGTAGATCCCTCAAACCATCAAGCCAAAGGAAAGCTCACAGAAATTCAAGTATGCTAGAAATCCTACTTTTTCTTTATTCTTTTTAATGGTTTTCTAATTTTTATTTTCTTTAAAATGAAAAAATGATGTTATGCCTTGTTGGAAAGGCTTTCCCCCTCTCTTCATTCTTAAATTCAGCCTTTCTTTATCCTAGATAAGTAATCAAATTGTTAGAATTAAACTTTTCATATTGTTTCTCTTTTAAAAGTGAAATTTGATAAGTTTAGAATGCTTTAAACCAATTGGGATAATTTTCAAGTAACTTGAGGACAGAAAAATTTTAAAAATGGTCAGCCATACAAAGGAGGTTATGGCAAAATGTTCTTAAATTTTGTGAAATAAGTTTTATCTTTTATTATTCAAAAAGAGTAATCCCCACCATTTGTGTATTCTAAAAGTGTTATTTTCATTCTAGGCAAAGAAAAATGCATAGTAGAAATATTTTTATTATAAACATGTTATTTCCATTAAAATTTAAATTCTATGCATAGAAAGATGCATATTGGTTTTTTTTTTTAAGAGTGATTTTCATTAGATTTAAATTGTATGCATAGAAAGATGCATATTGGAAATGATTTTTTTATTATAAAAGTGTTACTTTCACCAATATTGATTTTTATGCATAAAATGATGCATAAAAGAATTTTTTTATTATAAAAGTGTTACTTTCATCAATATTAATTTTTATGCATAAAATGATACATAAAAGAATTTTTTTATTATAAAAGTGTTACTTTCACCAATATTGATTTTTATGCATAAAAGAATTTTTCTTATTATAAAAGTGTTGCTTTCACCAATATTGATTTTTATGCATAAACTGATGCATAAAAAGATTTTTTATTTTAATTATAAAAGTGTTACTTTCATCAAAATTGATTTTTTAAACATAAATAGATGCATAAAATGATTTTCTTTTATATAAAAGTGTTATTTCCATAGAAGTTGGATTTTATGCATAAATAGATGCATATAGAATTTTTATATCAAAATAAGAGTTCTCTTTAATCCTATGTTTAAATCCCATGAATATTAGTAAATGAATAAGTAAATACTCTGTGAGAGAAACTTCTACCGTTTCATATTCTCTAGGATGGTAATGAGAAAATTCAAAAATAAGAGTTCTCTTAATCCTATGTTTAAATCCCATGAATATTAGTAAATGAATAAGTAAATACTCTGTGAGAGAAACTTCTACCGTTTCATATTCTCTAGGATGGTAATGAGAAAATTCAAAAAAAACTATCGAAGTCAGAATTTTAGATAAATGATTAATTTATTCCTCATAGGAATTCATATTAGTTTTAAATTCAGTTAAGCAAAATACTCAATGATTGAAATTCAGTAAAGTAGTAGTTGAAATATTACCCTTCGAGAAAGTTAGTTCAGGGAGAACCTTTCCAGACTCAAACCCTGAATCAGACTATGACCAAGACTTAATCTCCTTCGTCAGTTTCAAGAAAAGATGATGTGACTAGTTCAGGAAAATTTCACTCAAATCACCCACCGAATCTGAAATCAAGTTAAGACCCTTGATTCTGATCTAAGGATCAAGGTTACAGAATTCAAGAAATTCTGTTGGAATTTTAGTATTGGGATCTAGAAGTATTGGGATACAGATTTAAGATATACCCATTGTATTCAAAAGAAAATCAAAACTAAAAACTTGCATAGAAACCCTATTTTCTTAAAGGACTGTCTTACGCTAGAATGCTGGAGGGAGCATTTGGTATATGTGTTTTTCTAAGGGAAGTTCGGTTGCAACAGCTGGCGGCGGGGAGTGTTCAAAGGACGGCTCACACGACAAAAACCTGCCCAGGTCTTGACCAGCCTGGGTATGGTGAAAAATGGTGTGCTTCCGGTGGTACGATGGGCGAGGGCCGACGAAGCGATCCCTGAGTGAAGTGCCAGGACACCTAAGGAGGATCCTGGAGGGTTCTGACCAGGCGATGCATGGGCTCGCGGTGCTTAGGACACCCATGCGTATGTCGTGGAAGATATATATATGTATGATGACGAGAAAATTATTGTAATCTGTTACTAGATCTCGTTGTTGACCTGCTGGTCTCAACGGAGAGTCCAGAGTGATACTGTTTTGTGAGAAACAAGGATTGAATGGAAATCTGGAGTTATGACATCTGTAACCAATAATTGTTTGTCATTGGATTGTTTTAAAAGTTAAAGTTTAAAGAGGAGTGTGTGCGTATCTGTACTGGATGGGGTTAGGCTAGAATCAGTAGAGTTTTAATAATAAAATTGATTAATAGGAATACGTTTATAACTCGAGTAGTTAAATCAAAGCCTGAAGACTTCTCTAATGAATAGATCAACGGTTGTGCCTAATTCAATAAGGAAAAAAGCGTTGATCCCTTCAAGTTAAGTCTGTAATAGTTTCCCTTCTATCTGGTTTATTCAGATGAAGGTTAGTTCAATATCTTGACCTCGTTAGAAAAATTCGTTAAGAAATTCAAAATGGTGGAATCATCCTCGTTTTTCGAGAATGGAAAATTTTCCCGGTTTTGGTTTTCGGAATGACCACCAGCTTAGTCTCGTGCCCAAACATTCGAGGGCGAGGCCTTGGGTGGGAAACCCTACCCCATGCATGAGGGAGCTGCTTCCGCCCTGCCAGCTCCACACCGGGAATCTGGTGTGGGGAGGGGGAAGTGGGATCCTACAATCATGCTTGGAACAAATCACATTGAGGTGGACTATCATTTTGTGAGGGAGAAGGTTCTAGTAGGTGTTGTGGATTTGGTAATTGTCAGTGCAGAGGAACATGCAGTGGACATCTTTACAAAGGCATTGGATATAGAGAAGCTCTGCAGGTTTAGGAGCTTCCTTGGAGTACAGGGTATGGAGTTGAGATCAAGGGGGAGTGTTGAGATATTAAGCTAAATTATAGTACAGACATGGATGACACGATGTCACGATGGGATCTCCGCACTTATGCCACTAGCATGGTTGGTGAGATCATGGGTGATATACTACTAATAGTTTACAAGCTATTGTAGAGAAGAAGTATGTATTTAGTAGAAGAGTTCTTTTTCTTATAATATATAATCTTATCTTTATGTTATGTTTGTAGAGAAGAGAAGAGAATAGAGTTTCAACTCATATAGTTAGGTTTACACTATGGACTAAACTTTGTATGTTTTTAGTAAGAAAATACTTTTCCTGTACTCTTATCTTTATGTTATGATGGTTGTAGAGAAGAAGTATGTTTTTAGTAGAAGAGTTCTTTTTCTTATAATATATACTCTTATCTTTATGTTATGTTTGTAGAGAAGAGAAGAGAATAGAAAAAATTCATACATCCATCACTCTCGTGTGCTTGTCTGTGTGTTTACTTACAAGGGTCACAAACTCACCCTCTCCCCCACATTCTTCTCAATGCCTTCTATTGCTATCCTTGGGTCTCCAACACACGGATGAGAGGCCTTGAGCTTGACTGATGTTTTATGGGTCCGTTGACCCTCTGGCACTTGTGTCATCCCCTTCCCTATAAGTGATATCAAGCGGCTTGTAGATGGGAGGAGGCAATGTCATGAATTCACTAATAAGATTGAGATTCTTCCTCCGACCAACATGCTCGATGCGTCTACGTTATCTTTGTCTCCCATTCTTGCATCATTTCTAGAGCGGCACTTGAACTATTCCTATTTCTTTTTTTGCTTCTTTGACCTGAAGGATATGCATTGGGCTCGGGCATCAAAAATTGCCCTCTTATCTCTTTTAGTAGCTTGTTCTACTACGTAGCTATGCCATTGTTGCATTCAACTCATCTATGTATTTCTCTCTCCTGCTTCCTTCCTTTTCAACTACTCACACCCTTATCTGTGGCTATGGTTGCTTTCTATTCTACTGTCTTCTTCAGTTGTTGTTTTTATAACACTAATACTTTTGTTTTGAGATTTGTGGCTTCTTCTAATTTCTTTGCATTTTCTAAATGGGTCATTACAACATGTTTCAGCTCCTTGTAATCTAACCTGCTGCTGCTTCCATCTCTGTAAGGGCATATGGATGTCTCACAGAGATAGTATGCATTGGACATATTGTCCAAATATAGTATGGCTAGCTATAAGCCTATTTCTGCACAAGTTTTGGATGAGCTTCCACCTATGGTGAAATCTTCAAGCTTACGACTTGTGTCGATAATGTATATTTAGACTAGGAAATCATCCTAGACTATAACTTATTGGGCCCCCTAGATATTATTTGGCCAACCGGGCATATTGTACAAATGAGTCTTCTATATAAGAAATTTTGACTAATAAGAAAAGACATAATCCCATTACCACAATTGAGTTTGAGTCTCCTTGCCCTTGTGGTTAAAGTAGCTTGTATGCTTTCTCTTCTTCTTGGTTGCATGCATGCTTAGGGGATTATGTGGATGAGTGATGTTGTTGATGTATGTTCTCTTCTCCTATTAGAGCTCTTTCTCTCATCTACTCTCTCATGCTCTCACTCATCAAGGTAGCAAAGTAGAGGTTAAGATTTCCATAACTCTCTCTCTCTTTGCTCCCCACACATTTGCAAAGTGATGACAAATGAAGGAGGCAAGGTTAAGAACCCTAGCTCTCCCCATAAGAGAGAGTTACTCTACCAAGAGTGGCTTGAGGTGAAAACCAGTAAGACCCTTGCATTATCCTCTCCTTTTCTCTATCTTGTAAGGATCAAGTGTTCTCAATCATTGAACATCTTTCGCATCATTCCTGCCAGGGAAGCGCCTTTGCTTATGACTCCCTTGCTATACTTTGCATTTAGAGTATTGCCATAGCCCAGTTAGAGTGCAAATCCATTGGTTTAACTTTTGTTTGTTGTTATTTTTGGTTCATTTTGCTACAGTGTAGTTGAGCATGGAGAAACCCTTCAAGCTTGAGTTTTATGATTGCAAGTAAGTGTTCGATTCAAGTTCCTTTTATTTTTTCTATTTCCTTCTTGAATTTGTAAATTTTGTAGTTTTTGTTTATTTTAGGTATTGAATCTCACCATTAATCTTCATAAAAACCATTAGGTTGCATAGCATACATCATTAGATAGGTTAAGGAAAGTTAAAGCATGCTATCAAATAAAAAATCCAAAAACATGTACCATTAAGAAGAAATCAGAGAACAAAATCTAGATTTTTGACCAAAACACAGAAAACTACTCTTTGGTTTGCCTGTGTGTACGTGCTCGACTGGGCCTACGTATACACGTTTATAAGTAGGAATGCACATTCTTAAGTCTAACATGGAAGATCTACATAATATTATCACTAAGGTCAGTTAATATTCTTCCCATTAACGACCATAATGATAAAAACGCTTGAATACTAACCATCACGTGGCCATGACTTTAACCACTCTAAGTGGCGGACCTATCAGAATTACGTGTGCACATGTCAAAGTGGGAACACATGTTCTCACTTTTAAACACGCATTTTCATAAGTCCATAGACACCTAGCCATGCATGTTCTCATCTCAGAACGCACGTTCATAGATCTTACCTGGCCACACACATTCCTATCTTTCCTGGCCACGCATGTACTTACAAGGAATGCATGTTCCTATTCACAGGTCCAAGAGAGACTAAAAACATAAAAAATATACTAAATCTAGAATATCCAGGATCACCACTTGACTTCTGTCAAGGGGTGTGATCTAAGCTAATCACCCTTACATGTACACGAGGTCAAAAAGGATTTTTGAACTTAATCCCATACTTGAGGAGAGTGCCTAAAATGACACTAAATCAAGGGTACCTTCTCAAGAGGTATCTTTGCAAGAAGCTAAGACCTCATAGGAGCCAGGAAACCCTAGGAACTTAACATTCGAGTGATAGCAAGCATACTAGCTTGAGTGAGGCCAATTACTAGGAACCTATCTCTTTGGAGATGGGTATGGACCAAGAATTTGGAGTGCTTGACTCCCCTACATCTACTCAAAGGAGTTTTGCAGACGTCATTAGAGATATTATCATCACAAGAGGTCCAACCAAGGGGTGGGAGTCAAAGACTCATCAAGCAAGCGAGAGACCGCTAAATAGAAATACGAAGTATGGAAGCTTCTACTCTCGATATGGACCCTAACTAGTCTGGCTCACGAATGAGAAGCACGAATCCTATAAATGAAGGAGTAATTCTTCTTAGAACCACAAATAGAAGGAGCAATCTTTCCTAGAGACACAACCAGAATGAGTTATCCTTCCTAGAACCACAACTAGTTCTAGGAAGGAGTAATCCTTCCTAGAACCACACCTGGAACGATTGCAGAGAGATAGCAGTTACCTCTGTAGCTTTTGGTTTAGCTAACTCTCAGAACACGAAACTTGGACTATATAGAGTAGCATGGAGGCCCACCGTTCCTTCTAGATTGGCAGCATCAGACCCCGGTACGAGCTTTGCAGTAGGGGGATTTAAGTTCAATATGACCACAGAAGCTACAAACAACAACCCAAGTTACTAGGGTTAAAGAGTCAATCCAAGCTATTGGGTACACGCCATTGGGAAGAAACTTGCAACATGGAGAAGGGAGCTCTAGACTAGACCTGACACTGGGAGGAGTACACGCACCACAATGCCTTACATGGTATCCTCCATGATATCCAACACACCATAAGGGTAAGGGTAATGCCAGCATCTTATGCCATGCCACCAACCTACCCATACCCGTATATCGCTTGCATCCACCACTACCTCAATCTCCACCTACACACCACTACCCATTGCAGCTCTAACCACTGAAGATATCTTGAGGATAATAGCCTAAATAGTGAGGAGGGTAGCAATGAAGATAGTAGCAACACCACCACCGAGGTTGTAGAGCAGTAGGATTGAACCCTAGATACCAAAATACTATTAAACCTATGCAAATCACAAAAGTGATGCCCAAGTTAAATGGGACTAGGGTGGTGACCCCATTGTTCACTTAGAAGTGTTCCATATGTGTGACACATGTGGTCAGCCTGATGACCTTGTAAGGGTGAGGGCCTTCAACCTCACCATCATAGAAGGAAAGGTGGGTTAGCGGCTTTGATTGCTGAAATAGAAAGACAAGGTTGAATAGTAAGAGAAAGAATCAATAACACACTAAATCAACAGCTCTGACAATGATAAATTGTCTAATGAATAGCTAACTGGGAGATTTTTGGAAAAAAAATCCTCAATTTAACCTTGATAACACCTTGTGCTCAGAAACGCATGAAAAGTTTAAGCCATGATGTAGAAGTGCCATGACTTTAACGATAACTTCATGGGAATATCTTCAAGAAAGCTTCCTCCTGAAGGAACCCCATCACAGGCATCCTTTGACACAGTGCCTTCAAAGGTCGGTGTGACAAAGGGAAAGACATAGCACCAGCCCCATCATCAAAGACATAGCGATCATGCTCATGCAGCAAATGATTAAGTAGTGGAAGGTAGGGGTAAGAAAAGATAACATAGGTGAACCGCATATATACCCCAGACGTGAGTTAGTCTCGTGTGTGTTCAATATATTGTGCCAACCACACAAGCACATAATACCCCCACCTAAGGCCGAGACAAGGAGGAATCTGGTGTGTGTACTGCATGAGGATAGGAAACCATGATACTACCCAATGTGCCCACAAGAGTCAACCTGCCGCTAGTCACACCAACTCTACCTGCCCGACACATAGCTTTGCTAGCTCCACCGAAAAGAGATTTTGTTCTCTTACCATAAATCATACAAAAGTGGACTAATTTCTTGATTAATATTTCCCATGCTTGTCAATGCACCTCACCTAAGGAAGTATGTGCCTCAAAGAGGAGTTCTAAGAGTTTCAAAATTACCCCTGCTACCTCCAATATTGCCATTGTGGTCACTATCAGAGACCACTAATGCAGGATGGAGTACTTAAGAATGGAAAAATGTGGTCACTAAGAACATGGATCAAAAATCAATTTCTCTTTAACAATGCAATGTTAGATCTTGAATGTGAACATGGCGCAAGATAAAGAACATTTGGATTTTTTATTTTGAGAAGGGGATCTTAAAAGAAAGGAACCCTATATCAGGTCACCATTTTAGTGTTTCCATCTTGCACATGTGAGGAATTTGTGTGCAAAATTTCTAGTAGTGAAAGATTCATGCCATGCAATCATCTTTACTACATATATTTTTGGTGTTTAGGATTGGATACAAATAGATATGTAGGTAGCATTGACTAAGTATGAACTATTTCAAGCCATTTCCTCTTTGTATTAGAATGTTTCTTTTTGGGATATCAATGTGACTATAATGGCCAGATTTAGGGTTTTGTCAATTTATATATACATGTGATGTTTAGGATTGATGTTTTGAAAGAAAGTATGTATGCAATTTTGGGACTATATCAATGAGAGTATATTATTGTATGTAGTCCTTTCCTCCTTGGTAGGATCAATGGTTTCCTCTTTGGATGCTCAATATTATATTATCATGAAATGGATACGTCTTTTGTTATTTCAATGTAACCTTTTCTAAAATAAATTTCAATGTAACCTTTTCTAAAATAAATTTTAATAGTTCATTATGTGCTTACTTGGATACTAAATATTGTTCAATGATTGAGAACACTTGAGTCTTACAAGATAGAGAGAAGGAGAGGAGAATGCAAGGGTCTTCTTGTTGGTTTGCACCTCAAGGCTACTCCTGGTAGAGTAGCTCTCTCTTGAGGAGAGCTAGGGTCCTTAACCTTGCCTCCTTTGTTATCACCACAAAGGATCTTTGCAAATGGGTGGGGAGCAAAGAGAGAGAGATCTATGGAAAGCTCAACCTTCTCTACTTTGATACATCATGAGTGGCATGAGAGAGTAAATGAGAAGGAGAGAAGGAGAAGATAACATGCATCAACACCATCACTCACCCACACAATTCCTAAGCATACATGCAACCAAGCAGAAGAGAAAGCATACAAGCTACTTCAACCACAAGAGCAGGGAGACTAAGCTCAATTATGAAAATAGTATTATGTCTTTTCTCATTATATAGAAAGACTCATTTGTACAATGCCCGGTTGTCTAAATAATGTCCACAGGACCAATAAGTCAATCTAGGCTAATTTCCTACTCTAAACATACATTATTGACATTACACAAGTTGTATGCTCAAAGATTTTCCATAATCAGTTTACATAAAGCACATTGTGTGGTACAAAAAATATGGCTTGAAGATGTTGCCACATGTTCGGTAACCAATGTGGTTAACATACCCCCTCGCTAATTATGGTTCCATCCTCAAAATCAGCCAAGAAGCTCAGTGAGAGACTACTGGCAAAATCTACGGGGAAGTTTCAGTAAGTAGAAGTCAAAGTGGGCTTCATGTACTGTGGGTGGTTTGATGAAAGGATTTGTAAGATGTCCAGAAGGCTGTCTTGAACATATCTTCAAATGTGAGCATGCACCCATCTTGCATCACTATACTTGCTTATAGTAGCCGAGTAGAGTTAGCTCCTGTTGTTGATGTCGAAGGCCAAATGCATGCCAATCAAAGAACTTCACCAAAAGAACGATGATGAGCCAGAAAAAGCAGATGGTGAGATGACCATATCGAGGTCCGACGTTGCATCGTAATCTTGGATGAACTTTCACGTTATGCAAAGTAACCATTCTTCATGATGCAAGAATTGGACTAGTCGAGGTGGAGGTATCCATGGGAAATTAAAATGCAGCTTTGGGTTCTTCTCAAGATCTTTTTCTCGAAGAGGTCCCAAGCCCATCTGCATTCGATTAGGAAATAAATAGGGTTGATACCTTGGAGTATAACAGCACTTCTTCCAAAACTTAGCATGGAGAAGGTAGGGGCGCCACCACATAGGTTGCTCCCCCATGAGGTTGTGCATTATTAGGGCTGCCCTGGCCTGTGGTTATTTGTATCCCCCATAGTCCCTCTTGCAATGAGGTTTAGACCACTGATTGAACTTCTATTCCAAATAAAGCTTGTTGATAAGTCAGTCATATATATCGAGGCGATAAGTCATCATGTGGGTGTCAAGGGTAGGGTCAGGGTATTGTCATGGCTGGTCTAAGATTCTAAGGGCTCTATCAATCCCATTGAGAGGATCATGCCAATTAAATGGGTGGTCAAGGGGGATACATCTGTGTGACGAGGGGTTATGGGATCTCACCATCTTCTAAGACCTGTGTTGGGAGAGAGGGATGATTGGCTTGCAAAGTTGATGCCTAAGTGTGTCCATTTAGGATGTCCCCTAGAGAGGTAAGATATGGGGGAATCTTAGGAGATGAGAGGGGTGAAGGTGGTGCTAGAGATGCAGGTGGGGTAATCCAAGGAGGAGTAGCACGTGGGGAGGTGAAGGCAAGGAGGGGGGGGGGAACTAATATAGAGGTTTGGTCCGAGGGAACAGACATCAAGGCATAATTTTTCCCTTGCCTTTGGAAGAAGTTCCTAAAGCATGTGCACCTAAAGAGGGGCATGATGTTGAAGGGCCTTGGGAAGCTTCACCTCGGCTGCCCGCTCCACTGATCCTATTGGGGAGTCTTCTTCTGATTACTATCGACGAATGCATCTCATCATCCTTGTCCTTGGCAGTGTGTCCATGGTGTCATCTTCCTCTTCCTTTACCTAGAGTGCCAGCTTCATGGATCAATAAAATTCAAGTGAAATTTGATAAGAAATGTGCTCCTTACCTGTCATTAGGACTATTACCTGTCCGACGGCCGACTAGTTGCAGTTCACAAGTCCCATTCTATTTGGCATCGATTGTGCCCATCAATTCTCATCTGAGAAGCACTCCTTCACGCATAGTATCTGCAGGCATAACATAGAACTTCCCTTCCAAGAGGTTATATCCAATGTGAAACACAATAGTGAACAAGCCTATGCATGAGGTTTAAACGCATCTACTCCTCCAACTCTTGCTTTTGTGGATGTCAACTAACAGTTGTGTGAGTGCAAACCAAGTTGCATGGGACATTAAGTTATGGATAGCCCCCATGTGGTGATGAGCATGAGCTTGTGTTCTTGGCCATTTTTGTGGTCATTCCCAGCATTCACCTCCTAGTCCTCCTCTTCTAAGTCAATAACTTTGGCCATATTAACAAAAATGTGGCGGTTGTGCAACTTTTCTTGTCTAGCCTTAGCTTCTCATCTCACTGGGCCTCACATTTTAGTATAGTTTCTTTTATTTTCTTCTCTTTCTTGTGATGAATGGCCTTTAAGGCATTCGTTAATGGGCCATAGTAGCATGTAAGTTTGCTACCATTGAAGAATACTTTCATTTCCACACCATCAAGTGTTTCAATGCATGCGGATTTTTGCAAGGTGAGTTCACCATAAGGAATGCTCCCATCCATTTATACTTTAGCTTGCACTTTTGGTTCTTTGTTCTATACATGAGAACCATGTCCTTGACTTTGATATCCTTGTCTTTAAGCGTTTCATCGAACCACTCCTTACACTTAGGAGAATGAGGTTTTGAACGCGTCTACTCTTTCAACTCTTGCTTTTGTGGATGTCAAGAATAGTTATTTGCAGCACAAACCAAGTCGCATGGGGCATTAGATTATTGCTAGCCCCCATGTCGACGAGTGTTGGCTTGTGTTCTTGGTCACGTTTTGTGGTCATGCCTAGCTAGACTTTGGCAAGCTTCACCTCCCAGTCCTCCTCTTCACAGTTAATAATTTGGGCCATGTTAATAGAAATGTGATGGTTGCGCAACTTTTCTTGTCTAGCCTTAGCTTCTCCTGGGCCTCACGTTTTAGTGTAGTTTCTTTTATTTTCTCCTCTTTCTTCTAATGAATGGCCTCAAGGAATTCGTAATTAATTAGCCAAAGCAGCATGTAAGTTTGCTACCGTTGAAGAATCCTTTCATTTCCACACCATCAAGTGCTTCAATACTTGCGGATCCTTATGGGGTGAGTTTACCACGAGGAACTGTCCCATCCCTTTATACTTTAGCTTGCGCTTTTGGTTCTTTGTGATGTACATGAGACCATGTCCTTGAATTTGATATCCTTGTCTTTTAGCTTTTCATCGAACCAATCCTTATGCCTTAGGCTTTCGACTATCCTTTTGTAGGAGACGGCATGTAATTTGGCCTCTTCCAAGCATTTAAGTTTAAACAATCGGTCAATTAGGAAATTTTCTATCAACCTTTCCTTGACAAAAATTCTTAAGCTTAGCACTAAGAATTCCATGTGCATGATGTCATTCGTTCCATATGTCAAGTTAAAAGGTGTCATGTGGATGGCTACCTTGTAGGCCATTCCCAAAGAGCAACTAGTAACTTCTATTCAGGCATTGAGTGATGCTTCCATTTTCTTGGTCAGGATAGCATAGATAATCTTATTGGTGCTCTCAGCCTAGCCATTGGCTTGGGGGTAGTAGGGTGAGGATTCATGAAAGTGCCTGATAATAGCAATCTCGAACCATGAATTTACGAGGCATAAAAATTACCATGTTCAAATATCAATCTACTATTAGAAAACACTAAAAAAATTTGCATGGGGGGTTCACAAACAAAAGTCCCTAGGCAAAAAGTTATTAGTATCTTTTAAGAAGATAAATACCATCCAACAATGCTAAATTTTTTAAACAAAATAATCAACTCAAAAAGTTAAATTAAAATTGCTTTGCTTTGGGAGTTTCACTCTTTGCAAAATATATATATATATGTTTAACGTTGAGTGCATACTAAAATATTGAGAGAGAGAGAGAGAGAGAGAGAGAGAGAGAGAGAGAGAATGCAATTAAAAAAAATGAATGCAAAGGCTTCATTTAAGCCAAACATCGCAAGAAAAAAAATCAAAGTATCTCAAACATAGTGTCCAAAAATTTGTACAAGGGGTACTTCATTTACGCCAAACATCGCAAGAAAAAAATCAAAGTATCTTAAAAATAGTGTCCAAAAATTTATATCCAAAATCCCTTGTGCTTTTTTTTTCCTCGCGCTCTCCTTCACAAACAGGATTGTGAACCTATATGATTGCAGTGGGTGGTGGTGGTTGGGATCAAGAAAGAGATATGAGGGACATCAAGTTTACATTTAATGGCCATCACTCAATGCACATAACTTTCATATATCTAATGCGCATAACTTTCATATCTAATCATGATATAATATCCAAGACTCAAAGTATATCTAATGCGCATAACTTTCATATCTAATCATGATATAATATCCAAGACTCAAAGTATATCTAATGCGCATAACTTTCATATCTAATCATGATATAATATCCAAGACTCAAAGTGCTTTCTATCTAATGGAGAGCATGTCAAGGAACATGCATCTAACATGCATTCTCCTATCGTCCTTAAAAATGCCCTTTCCTTCCTATGTCTTGGGTTCGTCCTTTAACCATGGTTGCCTCCAAGTACCATCTTTAAATGGGTCCTTTATACACACAATACTTTATTACACACAAATATAATTACAATTATACGCATACTTTTATACTTTCGGAATACTAAAAGTCTAACATACACATACACAATTAGTAACAGTCATCACTCATAACCCCTCTAGCTTAAATTTTTTCCCTTTCTTCCTATTATATCCTATTTTCCATACACTTACCTTTTTTGTGTAACATTATCGTATATCCTGTGTACTTAACTTAGAAAATTATGATTTCTCTTTCTAAGTCAATTTTCTACACTAAAACACTCACCCACTCCCCTCACTTTCTGTTACTCTCTCTACCTTTTGTAGTACTTGCCCTTGTTTACTGTCTCATTTTCTCCATTTCTAATCTTGCGTGCTCAATGATATAACAATCTCATTTTTTTAATATATTTAAACAAGCGCATGCACACACATATTTTTTGTAACCGAAAAAAAAAATTACAACCTTTCTTGCCATTATTAATCCTATTCCCAACATTTTTGGTTCTTACCAAAAATGTTGCTGAAGAAAAATCTTCTTAAAAAAAACAAACATTAGGGGGTTGAAAGCCCTAATGCTTTCTTTCTTATCTTATCGAAATTATTTTTCCCTCTTAAGTTGTTGCTTGCAATAACTTGTATCTACATAGAAGTTAAGTTACTGCTTTCTTGAGGTGGGGGGGATAACCCAACGGTAAGGGCTCTTGCCCTACACCGTGATGGCTTGGGTTCAATACCAAGCCCCCTCCTCCCACATGCCTAAATGGCATGTGGTCTGTCCATTCTCTCACCAAAAAAAAAAAAACTTAACAAAATCCCTAGCAATTAAAAAAAAGTTGTTGCCTTGTTACATTTTGTGCATATTTTGAGATAGAGTGTGCTCTACAGGTAGTTTCAATGCTTTGGCCATAGCTTCCTCTCTGACCTTTGCTTCCTCTTGGTCTAGTACTTGCACCTACTCTTTTGAGCTAGGCTTTGCACATGCTCTGTTGCATACAAATTGTTATGTAGATCGTCCTAGTAGTAGAGGTTGGTGAATGATCTCCTTTGACTCCAGCTTTTCAAGCCATTAAGCATGAGTTGACTCGAGCAGAGCAGCGGAGGGCTCAAACTCTATGATTTTTCTTAGCATTCGTGGTTGGTTTTTGCATAGGTAGTTAGTTGTGGGCTAGGATGCAAGAGAGAAAAAGTAAATTTTTGCATATAGGTAGTTAGTTGCCCCTAGAGTTTGGGTTCGGGAAAAGATAGGTTTGACTTAGCCTAGAACTTGTTTAACTTAGGAAAAAAACCTTTTCAAAATTATGGGAGAAGGGAAAAAATACTCTTCGAAAGTTTTAAGATTTAGTTATATTTTGGAGAAAATATGAAGAAAGTGCCTACTCAAAATGATAATTTTCTCCTCAAGCAAAGGCAAAAAGGATTCATGTAAGGTTCACTAAAAAGAGTTTCCCGAACACTGGGCAACTTGCATCGACGAGTGAATCGAAGCTGACGACAGCACGCCAAAAAATCGGTTACATCATGGAAAAAATTCGAGTGGGTCCTCCGTAAGCAATTCATACCTGCCAATGCGGATTTCCAAGCCCGTACTCGCTTACGCCATTTGGAACAAAATGGTTCCTTGGCCTCTTATATCGCCTAGTTCACCAACTTGATACTGGAGACTGACTCCTTGTTCCCAAAGCGGACGAACTCCATGCCTTTGTTGAAGGTCTTAACCCCACACTGCGTACCGATGTTGTTGGAATTAGGGTAAGTGTGTTTACACACATCACTGCCTATATATATGGCAACAAATCCCCCCTGGAGTGATGGTGTAAACGAGAGCTGGCACTCATGTGTATAGAGAAGTGCCATGCCCGAAGTAGATCAGCCACAAAGGGGAGCAAGCCCAAAGCTTTGCGGAAAGCTTCAAACTTCTCACGAGGAAGCGCCTTTGTGAAAAGATCGGCAAGGTTGTCCTGTGTTGGCACATATGCCAAGCTGATCTCTCTTGCTGCTGAGAGTCTCTCCCTGACATAGTGATAATGCACCTCAATGTGCTTTGTGCGAGCATTAAAAACTGGGTTTCTCGCAACTGCCAATGCGCTCTGACTGTCAGTGTAGATAGAGGTGGCAGACTCTTGTCCAACACCTAAGTTAGCCATAAGCCATCTGAGCCACACACACTCAACCGTAGCTGTGAAAGCCGCCCTGTACTCAGCTTCACCACCACTAGAAGTGGCCACAGTAGGCTCAACCAAGATATGCATGAGCTACCGAGAGCATGAAACAAAAACCACTTTTGTGGACACTCTTGTGTCATAGCAACCAGCCCAATTTGAGTCCGAAAAAGCATGTAAATCTGGCGGCAACGATCCCCCCTTGGGATAAAAAGGCCCAAGATGTATGGTACCACTCAAGTAGTGAAAGATGCATTTAACTGTCTTCCAATGTTGAGACCCTGGGCTATGCATAAACCTGCTCACCTGTGAGACTGCAAACTGAATGTCCGGCCTCATAATGCATACATAAATGAGGCAACCAACAGCTGTCTAATAGAGTGTGACATCAAAGTGATCTCCAGCATCATGAAGACTCAACTTCAAACCTGTCTCCATTGGAGTAGCAATAGGCTTGTAGTCTTCAAGGCCAAATCTCCGCAATAATGTCTCAATATACTTTGTCTGACACAAAGCAATACCTCCATCAAATTGCTTAAATTGTATCCCCAAATAATGATGCAAATCTCCCAAATCTGACATCTCAAAAGAGACATTCAAATCAGCCTTAAAATCAGCAATATGACTCTCATTTGGTCCTGTGAGCAGCATGTCATCGACATAGAGAGCTATGATTAGATGTACATCATCCACACGTTTAACAAGCAAAGTGCTTTCTGTTGGACTATTCTGAAAACCATGTGCAGTCAAATATGCATGTATCTTTTCATACCAAGCTCATGGAGCTTGCTTTAAACCATACAAAGCCTTTTTCAACCTGCACACTTTGTTTTCCTGCCCTCTTTGAACAAAACCACGAGGCTGCGATACATACACCTCCTCATGCAAATCTCCATTCAAGAACGCAATCTTTATGTCCAACTGATGTACATTCCAACCATTATGAGCTACCAATGCACAAATGCTACGATGGTAGTCATACGACAAGTGGGAGCAAAGGTCTCATCAAAATCAATGCCCTTTTCTTGAGCATAACCCTTTACAACAAGTCTAGCCTTATAGCGATCAACACTGCCATCTGGCTTTCGTTTCAACTTAAAAATCCACTTACATCCAATGACCTTTTTACCAATAGGCAAATCACACAAAGACCATGTACCATTCTTCATTATAGCATCATATTCACTTTGCATTGCAGCCAACCAATTTTATAATTTTTATGCCTCATCAAATGCAAGAGGTTCTTCCTCTTCACACATACCAGACACAGCCAAAGCATAACAATCTGATGCATAAGAGGCATGCTGAAAACCTGAACGAGTACAACTAGAAATAGGTGCATCAATTTTACTATCACGCAAGGTTTGCACCAGCCATTTAGGCATACCTCTAGCCTGCTCATTTTCAGCCCTATCCTCATAAATTACATCATGTAAATCTGCATCAGAAATAGGCTGATCTATGATGTCGTTTATAATCTGCATAGGCTGAATATTTACCTCATTAGGACTTACATTTGAATTCCCACCTATAAACAGAGACAACAACGTATCAAATACATCCCGTAAGCTCACACCTGTCTCTTTGGTACATGATAACAAAGGCTGCACATCATCTTCCACAAAAACAACATCTTGACTAATCAAGATACGCTTTGACTGCGGATGATACAATCTGTAACCCTTGCTCTCAACATTGTAACCAACAAAAATGCATTTGACAGCCTTATCATCCAATTTTCTACATTGTTGCACAGGCACTAAAGCATAGGCCAAGCAACCAAAGACACGCAAGTGACCAATAGAAGGTTTCCTGCCATGCCAAGCTTCGTATGGAGTAACAGACTGCAAGGCCTTAGTGGGACACCAGTTGAGTACATATGCACTACACATGACAGCCTCAAGCCAAAACGTATGTGGCAAACCTTGGCTCTTGACCATACATCGTGCCATCTCCATAAGTGACCTATTTTTTCTCTCAGCAACACCATTTTGCTGAGGGGTATACGGCACTGTACATTGGTGTTTTATCCCATGACTAGCCAGAAATGCATCAAACTCTTTAGACATGTACTCCCCTCCCGATCAAAACGAAGGGTGTCCACAATACAATTGGATACATTTTCAACCATAAGCAAAAACTATTTGAAGCACAAAAACACTTCGGACTTTGCCTTCAATGGATATACCCATGCATGCCTTGAGTAATCATCAATGAAAGTCACGAAGTATAAGTGTTTACCAAATGATGGAGTTTATATAGGCCCACATACATCACTATGTACAAGTTGTAATTTGCGAGTGGCCCGCACAGAACCATCCTTTGGAAACACAGAACGCTGCATTTTGCCCAAAATACAGCCTTCACAAACATGTTTTAATGGTGCCTCAAGAGGGGGCAATGAAGCAACCATATCAAATTTCTACAAAAGCAAACTAGCAAAGTTCAGATGACAAAAACGAGCATGCCATAGTTTTGCATCTGAAACTGTCTTTTCATCAGAAACTGCATTTGCTGAATCTTCCACACAGTTGTCATAAGAATTAAGCCTATACAGCCCACGAAACAAGGTGCCAGATGCAATAATCGTATCACCAGAAGTCAAATCATGAACAGTACATCTATCATCCACAAATTTGACTATTTCTTCTTTGCCTCTTTAGCCTTTAGCTTAGGGCAATTCTTAATGACATGATCAGTTACCTTACAATAGTTGCACACCTGATCTTTTTCTTGCCTTTATCAAGAGCCTTCTCAGACCTATTTTGTTGCTACCTGGAAGGAGAAGAAGTTATAGACCTACTAATAGGAGAAGAAACAGTGGAAGGGGCTACCTTACCACTTCTTCTCTGCTAGTAGGCAGCAAACAAATGCCTGATCAACTCCACGCTGCCTAGCCCTATTTTACCTAGACTGCGCTTCTTGCAAGAGCTTGTTGACTAAAGTATCATACTTGACAACATCAGGTCTATCCTCAATAAAATAAGTCTCCACGTGGAAGCAAAAGTCTGATATAACTCAAGTAAAGCATCAAGAACAGTCTACACAAGGGAATGATCAGGAATAATCTCACCTGTAGAAATTAACTGTTCCTTGAGATCTTTAATCTCAGCAAGAAAAACATTCATGTCATCATCTTCCTGCATAATCTTCGATTCTAGCTCTTTCAGCAGGTAAGAGATTTTTGCCTTGTTAGGACCTGCATACAAACCAGCTAGAATATCCCAAGCCTGTTTTGCTGTTTTAACTGAACGAATATGTGGAGTGATGTTACGTTTGACAGAAAGTGAAATCAAGGCATGAGCCTATGCGTCTTTACCATCCCAAGGAGCTTGTTTAGCAGTGGGTAAAACAGCAGCAACAGTAGAGCTGCTAGAACCTACAACATCCTACATCCACAGAACCTGGTCGTACATCCATACCCTGCACAATGTTCCACACTCCTTTTGCAACCAAAACATGCTGCATCATGTATGCCCAAAGTGGGTAGTTGCTATCTCCATCCAATTTGTCATCAGCAGACAACATGCGAAATACATCATTGCTGTTATCAACCATGGCCACCACACTGACTGAAACTGATGCAAAAGCTACCTGTAATAATGGAGCAAAGACTAAATAGAAAACAACTCGTGCTATGTAGTACGGTCCACAATAGAATACGTATGCCTGTTTTGCAGAAAACTGCACTGTCAAAATCTCTACACAAAATTACGAAAACACCTGTACAAAACTTGTAATGCAAAAACGGAGCCCGAAACGACCTCAGGTGCAATTTCTGAAAACGCGAAGCCCTATGGACGTATCTGCAGAGTATAGGGACCTACAACAAGCGCTCGTGAAAGCTCACCTCAATCGGAGAACGTGAGTCGGAGGGTGCTAGCGGCGTAGCCCTGGGAGGCGATGCCTGCTTTGATACCAATTGTTGGAATATTAGGGTTGCAAGAAAGCATACAAAGCTTAGAGAAGAAGAAGCAAGAATGCACACAACACACAGTGTATTAGATTGTGTCAATGTACAAAGATAAGTTAGCCCTAGAATGATGGGTGTATATATAAGCCGAGGGAAAAAACCTCCTAAGGAGGGAAAAAGTGCCCCGGCGGTCCTAAGTGTGTTCACACACATCACTATCTATATATATGCTCTGATACCAATTGTTGGAATTAGGGTTGCATTCTTGCTTCTTCTTCTCCAAGCTTTATGTGCTTTCCTACAACCCTAATTCCAACACATGTTCAGAAATATAATCCTGTCGATCTTGCCGATGCCATACGTTACGCAGAGCGCGTTGCAGACATTAATTCTTGAAATCCAACCTCTTCCAGATAAGCTAATGCCTTTCAGAAAGCCAACAGGTCTCGTACGAACTGAGATAATCAAAGAGAATCTTCTCGCCCCTCTACCTCCCGGCCTAATCCCCAATGGAATAATTCTCAACAACCTCGCTGACCAGAAAGATTGTCCTCTTTTCAATCAAGACGTCCTCGGTCCTTCCAACCACGCAATTCGGATCGTGGACGGGACCAAGGACGTGACCAATCTCGCAATCCTCGTCCTTCCCCTATCCCTTCCATTCGAAATCAACAAAAGACAGGATTGTGCACAATTTGCAATGGACCTCATCGTTGGTTTGAGTGCCCCAAAAGACCAACCCATCGACAGAATTCTAATACTGAACCCTCCACTTCCGAGGAGAAACCCCCAGTTGTTGACAAAGGAAATCGTGCGGTTAATCACCATGCTATTGCACATACTTTGGTGATCACTTCTACTGCCACAGCTCAATCTGCCTCTTCACCGTCACCCCAGCGGTCTACTCAGGTTTTGGTTTTTCAAGGTTCTATTTCCAATCACCCCATTCATGTGCTCATAGACAGTGGGTGTTCTCATAACTTTGTGGGAACCACCTTAACCCACAGATTAAAGATTCGGACTTCTCAAAGTGATGTTACCTATGAAGTGGAGCTTGCCGATGGTTCCACATCCTTGTGTAACACCGTTGCCAAACACCTCTTCTTTCGAATTCAGCACTAGCATGACAAATTGGATTTCCAAGTCATGTCTTTGACACATTATGATATGATTCTTGGTCAAGAATGGTTGTATCAATATGATCGCCTCATCATTTTCCAGAACCATTCCATACAATTTGCTCAAAATGATAAGCTTGTGGCACTCGAAAAGGCATCAGAGACCAACCCTCTACACCGACCCTTTCAGCCCTTCAAGCAAAACGGTGGGTCTGCAAGAGTGGTTGTTCCTCAACACTTTTAAAGGTTTATTCAGCCAAAGATCCTCCCGATACGAAGATGATGTACCTCAAGCAACCTTTCTTTGCTCCATACTTGGATCTTTTTCCTCAAGAGCTTCCGGCAGTTCTCCCACCTCGGTGACCAGTTGACCATGCTATTGATCTCCTTCCTGGAAGTACTCCCCCTACTCGTGCTCCATATCGAGTTTTTTTTACGAAATCTCAGGAGATATAACGACAACTCACTGAACTTTTGGAGAAAGGACATATTCGACCAAGCAAAAGCGCTTTTGGAGCTCCAGTACTTTTGGTGAAAAAGAAGGATAAGTTTATGCGCCTTTGCATCGACTATTGCCCTTAATAAGTTGACTATCAAGAATAAGTATCCTCTTTTGCGCATTGCAGAATTGTTTGATCAATTACTCCATGCAAAGGTCTTCTCCAAAATTGATCTTAAGTCTGGATATCATCAGATTCACATTCGCAAAGGTGATGAATATAAAACAAATTTTCGCACAAAATATGGTCATTATGAGTACCTAGTCATGCCATTCGGATTAACCAATGCCCCTGCAACATTTAAGAGTCTGATAAATGATCTTTTTCGTCCTTTTCTGGACAAGTTCATTATTATCTATCTTGACGACAGCCTGGTGTTTAGTCATAATATGGAAGAACACAAGGCACATCTTAAGATCATTTTCCAGGTGCTTCGTGACAATGCTCTTTACATTAATCTAGGCAAAAGTGAATTCTTCAAGACATCCTTGGAGTACCTCATATATATTGTTTCAGCCGATAGTATTTCTGTGGATCTAAATAAAATATAGGTTATTGTTTGTCAGTTGGCCAATTCCCACAAATATCCATGATGTTCGTTCTTTCTTGGAAACTTCTATCACACAAAAGTTCGTCGATTTTCAGAAATAGCTGCTCCTCTCACATAACATTTAAAGTCCACTCATGCATTCAAGTAGACTAAAGCCACAACTCAAGCTTTTAAAAGTTTAAAGAAAGCTTGGCCTGTCATGGCTATTCCTGACCCTACTCTCTCCTTTGATGTTTATACGGATGGTTCCGATATTGCCACTGGTGCCGTCTTGATGCAACAAAGACGTGCTATTGCATTTGATAGTCATAAGCACTCTGCAATTCAAGTAAGATACCTAGTATATGACAATGAATTTTTGGCTATTATTCATGCCTATCGTGCATGGAAACATTATCTCCTTGGTGCAGATTCAATGGTGAAAACAAATCATCATTCTTTGAAATACATCTTCACGCAACCAGTTATGAATGCTAGGCAAGCGAGTTGGGTTGAATTCTTAGCCAATTTTCATATGACAATTGAGTATGTTCCTGGTCTTACCAATGTGGTTGCGGATACTCTCAATCGTACGTAGCCAACTTCAGTCTTGGCTATTTCTACCGTTGAAATGGATATACCTCAAAGTTTCAAGGATCGTTATCCAAAGGATCGTGATTTTGGAAATGCATTTCGATTTCTCAATTCTTAGAATGCAACTCCTTCATAATTGAAGATTTATGTAGCATATACATTGGTGGATGGTTTATTATATCATCAGGATCGTATTTGCTTACCTCATGATACTCATGTTCGAAGAGTCTTGGTGAAAGAACATCACGGGGCCACTTATGTTACATACCCAGGCATCAACAAGGCATATCGTCTTTTGACGGCTACGTATTATTGGCCTCAAATGAAGCAAGATGTTATTAAGTTTGTCACAGTATGTCTTTCATGCCAACATGTGAAAGCTAGCAAACATGTTCCAATTGGTCTTCTTCAACCACTTCCAGTTTCCCAATGAACGCTGAGAAAGTATTAGTCTAGATTTTATTACTTCATTGCCACGTTCTTCTAAAGGCAATACACAGATTCTTGTGGTGATTGACAGATTTTTCAAGATGGCACATTTCATTCCATGCAAAAAAGCAGCCCAGGCTTCGGATATTGCAATACTATTCATACAGCATATCTTCAAACTTCATGGGTTGCCAAAATCTATAGTTTCTGATCGAGATCCAAAGTTTACAAGACATTTTTGGACTTCGATATTCAAGTCTCTTGGTACGAATTTGCTCTTTAGCTCTACTTATCATCCATAGACAAATGAACAAACAGAACGAGTTAATCAGATTCTAGAAGAAATGCTGCGTCATTATGTTCAGTATCGATTAGCTTCATGGAAAGAATATTTACCTTTAGTGAAATTTGCTTATAATAATTCTTATCATTCAACTATTGGAATGGCACCTTGTCAAGCATCTTATGATCATACTCCCCTTGTTCCTACCAACTTTGTTTTTCAACATAAAGTGGCTTTAGCAAACCAACTCATTCAAGAGATACAAGATATATTATGTTACAAATTAAGGATAAGATGGTCAGCGTACAAGAGCAATATCAACACACATCTAATAAGCATCGTCGTCATATTAAATTTCAAGAAGGAGACTTGGCATTATTATATATTGCCCCTCATCGATACCAAATAGTGAAATCAGTCTATTAAGAAGAACTCATCTCTCAGTTATAAGTTGGAATTGCCGCCTTCTTGGGATAGAATTCATCCGACTTTCCATATTTCTTGGCTCAAGAAGTTTGTGGACGATGACTTTCTAGTTTTAGATGTTTTGAATTATGTTCCAAAAATCAAGAATGAACACATACTCTTATTCCAGAGACAATTCTTGATGTCAAACAAAAAGAAACACGACACAAGCTCACTGCATAATTTTTGGTTAAATGGAGAGATCTTGATGATACTGACTCTACTTGGCAAAGTGATGAAGACTTAAAAGAATATCCATCATAACTTCTCCGGGAATTCTTTCAAAGACAACTCTCTTCTTTAGTCGGAGTCTTATTTTAAGTGGGAGGGAATGTCACGAACTCTCTTACTCTCTCTAATTACTCTTTAATCTCATTAACTGTAAAAATACCTATGAAAGATCACACCCTTGCACATGGGTCACTATCAAAGAACATGCCTATTCATTAAAGACACACCCCTAAGTCCTAAGGACATAACTATTGATTCAAGAGCCACACCCCTTCACAAGGATGTGCCTCTTCATTTGTACCATGTCTCAATGCAATCATTCAATCTTTTCCTGCAATGTTTGTCTTAAGTTCATTAATTAAGTCTTTAATCATGTTAATAAAGCTATAAAAGCTTTATAATCATACAAAGCGAGAAATACACCCTTTGTCATCACATACATCCTTCATCCTTTGATTGTAAGGGTTTGCATTCAACCCTTACAATAATCATTCACAGCATGGTTGTAAAGCATATAAACACCAATTGCACTCCCATTCTGGTGTGACTCATGTCCCTCAAAGGACGGTTGGTTTAAAGCCTCCGTCAAACCATGCACATGCATTCTTACATTTGTGGACATGGCTAGGACCTAGGGCACCAATCAAAACACGGGCCACATGAAACCCAAGTGCATTATATACCAATATCCATACACATAATTAATGGAAGCTCTTAGACATGTGCCGAAATCTCAATAATTAATGATAGCTCTTAGATCTTAAATACCACCAACATCCTTCCCAATTAAATTAATGAATAGCTCTTAGACATCAAATACACAAATATCCTTACAAATCATTGATGGCATCTCTCTGAAATGTCCCAAAATCCTCTTGCCTGTGGGAGGGATCATATCAAGGGAAAAATAAAAAATGAGCATTTGCAAAAGATACCCAAATGCTTTACAACCTTTGGACAAAATCACGACATTTTATGAGAAGTAAAAATCTAATTCTGTGTGCGCCTTGGCCCTTGCCTGAGTGGTTATCGTACCATGTTGCCTAGAAGGGGGTGAGATTAAAATGCCAACCTATAATATAGTATGTAACCCACCCCCAACAAAGTGCCTTCTACCATTCAAAAGCAGCATTATATTCATAAAAATGCCTTTGATTTATGAGAAGGTACGTCCTCCAAAACTGGCTACATGTCAGCTTTTGGTTGGTGTCTCCTTCCAGACATGCTTGGACGTTACTCAATTCTCTTAGAGAATTGAGACACTGTATAAAAATGTCAAGAATTGAGCTGTAAACTCCACTATTTGCACGTCAGAGTGGACCTCTGTCATCAATACACCTCTGCTATTAGCATGAGTGTGGCATGACTAGGTTATCTGAATGAAACAGGCAATAACTGCCTTAGTCCTCCCCATAGAAAAGCACTCCTGAAAGACCCTGCCATCAAATATTAGAAAAGAAACTCAGAAGATTGGATACTAGAACAGCAATGATGAACTCACAGACAAATGTGCCTTAGAAAAAGAATGCAGTGCACAATTAAATCAGTAATTTTTTTCGGTTAAAAATTATCCTAAGAGGAGACGTTGCTCTTTGAGAAGATTTAGATACAAATAAGCCCTTGACCCACAAATAGCGAACAACATGTGTACAAGAAAAAGTTATCCATGGTAACAAGGCATACATATGGTAGTACTACATGCAAGTTCCATTGCAAGGTCTAGATCTCAGAAACAGACAAGGGGTAACTTTTGTAGAAGGTAGACATGGGAGGAAAGTGTGGTGAAATTGGAAACCACGTCCAACATAGAGTACTAAGATATGGTGCTGTAAGACCTATCTGTCCAAGTGCAATGACGTGATTACAACACAAATCTAGAAGCTAGGAAGGATAAATGTCACATGCACCCTGCACTTGAGTGCTATGTGACACAATGACTCTACATCAGTGCAACATTTCTACAGTAGGATAACCTTTTTAGGAACATTTTGTCGTATGCCGTGACCCCATTGTGAGCCCCAGTCCGGGACATGTCAAGCACGAGCTATGTAGGTCAGTCTCCAAAGCCACAGAGCGTCTGCATCTGTCAGTCCTCTTACCCACTTGAAGAATTCATCAGATAGGTACATGTAGAGGTCAATCCTAGCATTAGGCATTGCCTTAGCAAGCATTATAGGGGCATATGCACATGGGCCAGCCCATAGGGCACCCCATCATTGGGGCTGCCTTGCATATGGGTCTGCCACCTCTCCTAGGCATGTCAGCCAGCATAGCTAGCCTATTCAGCAATGTAGGCCACCTTCTAGGCATCATGGAGAGCAAGAACACCAAGTCAGCAGCCACATAAGCCTCCAGCATCCAGTCGGCAGCCACATGGGACATGCAAGCTTGCAGTCGGCCAGCACTATAGTTGACCAGCATTAAGGGACAGCATTGACAATATGCAAAGCATTTAATGCTATAAATAGCATATTATTTGTCCAATAAACAGGCCGACAGCAGCAGTAGCAAACCGACCAGCAGCAAAAGTGAAGCATGCGCCTAGTTCCCACCATAAATCATTCAACCCAAGATCGGTTCCCAAACATTCCAAGAGAAGATGTGTGCTGGCCCTTGCGCATACATAAGGCCTCTGCAAAGAACCTCTTCAACATTCAGCCAGCATATGTGCATCCCTCAATTCTGGGTTTGCATAGTGGTCATTGAAGAGTCACTCAAGGGAGCTTAGAGAGCATATGGTTCAGCCTGCGTTCGGTCTACTTTGTCCTTGCGTTGGGCAGTCCTCAATCATCTTTCATACTCACAGCCTGCGTTCGGTCTACTTAGTCCTTGCATTGGGCAGTCCTCAATCATCTTTCATACTCATTGTAAAAGTTTTCCAAAGAAATACAAGCAAATACTCCTCCTTGCAAGGGGGAGGGGGGGGGCGCGGCCTTTCAGTGGGTAATTGGGACCCAATCTAGTGTCGACTCTCTATCTTCTCTCTCTTTTCTCTTCTCTCTCAAAGTTGAATTGCATAAACTCACAGGTTTAAAGAAGGCTTTGTTGCGCGTTACGACGATCAACCTATTGCATGCTACATTGGTATCAGAGCTCCAAGTTGTGACCCAACTTAGATACCAAAAGTGAGAATTCTGTGGATGGTAAAACTGCAATCAGGAACACAATGTCAGGTGAGACTTTGTCAGAAAGCTACAAAGAAGATATGGAAGGAGAGATCTACAAAGAAGACACCACCATTACAGAAACGCTTCCACAATACAATAAAGACTTCATCAAAGCAATCTTGGAACAAAATAGATCAATCAAGCAACAGATAGAGGCTAAAGAAGAAGACGTAGCCAAAGAAAAAAAAGCTAAAAGAGGAGGCTGAAAAAGGCAAGGAAGCAACTGAAAAGCCAAAAGAGCTCTCAGAATTGGAAAGATTGTTTCAGCAAAAAGAAGATGCCAAAAAGGTGGAAGAACAAAGGGCCAAAGAAGCCCGACGTGAGGATGAACAAAGAACTCAGGACGCCAAACGCAAGTCTGAAGAAGACCAAAGACGTGCAGACCAAGCAGCCCGAGAAAGGCTTGCTCGTGATGCTATGCAACTCCAGAACCAACAACTGATAGATGCTATGCAAGCAACCATGATGTCACTTCTCCCGACCCTAGCACTCCAAGCACCAAGTTTCTCCACCACCCAAACCACCACCGTCATACGAGCTCAACCAAATTTTAGCAAGTATAATGGTAAGTGTGATCATGCTGAAGTTATGCAATTCATTCATCAATTTGTAGCATATTTTCCTTTGGCTAAGCTTTCAGACCCTCAAGACTGAGTCCACCTGGTAGCACCTCACCTCTCGAGCAAAGCGGTTACCTGGTGGTTGGTCGAGTCTCCAAGGCTTCTCAGTATGTATGGGACACCTTCATGTCTAACCTCAAAAAACGATTTCTACCTCCCAATACATGACCAACCTTGAGGATGAGTTCTACATACTCTCCCAAAATGGGTCCCCAATACAAGTTATCAAGTCAGCACAACAGTTAGGTATATCCAAGGAGGATAAATTGAAACACTTCATTAGAGGGTTGGACACTAACATTAGGTTTACCGTGCATAATTTTGAGCCACAATCATATGACAAGGCTCTCACTCTCGATCAGAATCAGGAAATGATGTTGAATGGAGGTAAGCCCAAGCAGATCCAAACTAGCTCCAAACCCCAACAGCAGTCCACCACCCAATAGTCATCATCCCAATTGAGGAAGGGAGCTCAGAATAGCAAAGATAACAAGAAAGATTCCCAGAGCACCTCAGGAGGCAAGAAGGATAAGAAAACACCTGAGGAAAAGGCCAAGGAGGGCATTACTGGTCGATGTCTCCAACTAGAAGAGCAAACGTGATACAAGGGAGAGAAAAAATGTTTCTTTTGCCACATCGTGGGGCATGGTAAGAAAGATTATACCAAGTGGCAAGCTACACAAGCCTCCAAGACTTCTATCTCCATAGTAGCCACTGCTAGAGCTGCATCAATATCTCCAACATTCACCACTAATTCATTGTCCTCTTCGATATGGGCAGCTCTGAGGATGCTATTTCTCCTTAGTTGGCTAAAAAGATTGAGTTGTACACTTGTGCCCCATCTCGATGTAGACGGGTTCACACTTGGTCTTCGCACTCACATTTCCTATAAGACTCAACAATTTGAATTCAAGGTTCAAAAGGCCACATTCCAGCGAGACTTCATTGTCTCATCTCTTTTCAAGTGTGATATGATTCTCGGCATTCAATGGTTTAGGGATTATACACCCGTTCCTAATTGGAGGCAAGACATTTTCACTATTGTTGATGGTGTTCCTGGCTCGTCTTGATTCGCGGGGATATGAGCATTCCTGGTATTCTAGAAATTCATCTCACATATCTAGGCCCAAAGAGCTATAAGAAAAGGAGCCAAGTGCACTTTGATAACCAGCAATCTGTTGTTCAACCAACAACCAAACTGAAGTAGAAGCAACCCACAAAAAGAGGCCGCACAAAGGCGTATGAACCAAGGCTAGTCCACGTGGCAGTACAGCAATCAACACTGACAACAATAGTATGGCATAGTAGTCAGTCGGCGTAGCATAGTCAGCACCAGTTTTGTACAGCAGTACGGCAACGAATCGACGTAGGACAACAGGGCCAAATCAGGCGCAAGTATACAACGCTGAACAACAGGCGTACAGCAGCCAGGCACACAATCCAGTCAACACACAATTCAAGCAGCAACAGATCAACATACGGCACAGATTGTACGGATCCGTACACGGTACAATGTATGGACTGATGAAGTGGTGCAGAAAATCGACGACAGTGTCTTGAGCAACAAGGTGATGATGACGAATACCACGCTTGGTTGATGATAATCAAGAGAGATTCATGCTTGTTTTATACTTGAGGGAGGGGTCTTGCTTTTTGCCCAAAAAGCTAGCCATGCTTTTAATTTTTCTTTTTACTTTGCTTTTTGTCTTTTTCACTTTATACAATAAAATATTATTCAAATATAGCCAGCTTTTCCAAAGTTCTTTGTGCTTTGCTTTTCCTGCTTTAGGACCTTATTTTTTAGCCCTAGAGTTGCTTTTTCAAAAAGCAGCTCTAGGTTTTTGGTCCTGCTCAATCCCCTTTTGCTAGTGATGCTCCTTGCTAGTGGTCAACTCAGTTTGACTTTTTGCTTTTCTCTACTTTTTGACCAAAACTGGCGCTTTTCCATGTGTAGGCATTATGGTCCCTGATCCCATAACTTCTTCCACCAATCCAGTGTCCTGGCAAAGGTTCCATCGGGTGAATAGTGCTAGGAAGGCCAAATAGTTATAGGTGCTACCTTAGCACGTCCTACCGGGTCCTATTCAGCATTGGCTGGCGATGGCGAATAGCTGCGTAGATAGGACGTGACTGAACACCGATGAGATGAGGACGGAGCTCTGATACCACTGTTGGTCTAGAGCTACACACAAAAGCAAGCACGTAGAGCTACACACAAAAGCAAGCATGTACACAAAGATCACAGAGATGGTGATGGATAGAGATGCAAAACTG